>NW_016690270.1:498249-528624 GCF_001604755.1 Lepidothrix coronata | reverse complement strand
GAGCTGGGGAAGGGTCTGGAGCACCAGGAGCGGCTGAGGGAGCTGGGGGGGCTCAGCCTGGAGAAAAGGAGGCTCGGGGGGCACCTTCTGGCTCTCTGACAGGAGGTTGCAGCCAGGTGGGATCAGCCTCTTCTCCCAAGTAAGAAGCAACAGGACAAGAGGAAATGGCCTCAAATTGTGCCAGGAATTTCTTAACCGAGAGTTCAGGGCAAAATTACTGTTGAATCTAATGGCAAGTTTTCCGGGTCCAAAGGAAGCACCTCCCTGCTGCCCTCCCAGTCCTCCTCCCTTCCTTCCAGTTTCAGTAACACACACCCAGCAGCTGGAGCAGTTTGGGCTCCTCAGCTCCTGCCAGTGAACTGTCTTCCCTTGATTAGCCATGGTGGCTCAGAAGAGGAGAGTGAGTGCGAAGGGGTCCTGTGAGCCCCACAGAGCAGCAGCAGCCTCTTCCTGCCAGATATCTGTTCTTTAATGGCTACTTACATTTTTCGAGTAGAAAAAGGCCAGCCCAGGCAAGAGATATTAAAAAGGGGCCCTTGCCAACTGCATCCTGGCCTGGCTTGACAATCCTGTCCAAGGGCACAGTGATCAGGAGCACTGGAGCATCCAGCTTCTCTCCATTCTCACCTACTCCAGGGGCTGGAAGATCCTCATGAAGCACAGATGAGCCTCAGGGGCTTCCAGGGCAGCGGCTCAGGGTGGGAAGCAGTTTATCCACCAGCAAAATCTCTTCCCTTCTCCTGACTTCCCCTCATGGAGCAACCTGTGGAGCTGCTCCTGAAGTGGCTGCCTTTTGCTGGTCTCCAGGTCCAGGGAACAGAACATCGATGGACTGAATCTTCTTTGGATCTTCCAGGACACCGAAAATGCCTAAGAATGGAAAGTTCCTTTCGCTGTCCAGGTTCCTGTCGCTGTGTGGGGTTTGCTGGGATCGGGGAGGGTGTCCCACTCCCCTCCTTGCCCTTCTCCATGGGTAGAGGGGGAATGCCAGAGGGGGACGGATCCAGGGGAATGTTTCCCAAGGGCATGGAGAATGGGAACTTGTACCCCAACAAGCAGCAAATCAGGCAGGGATAAGCATACAAGGGAACACCCAAACTCAGACTGGGATGTAGAATCCTGATGGGGGGTCTGAGCATGGAGCCGCAACCAGGGTTGGACAGACAATTCAGTGCTGGGTCAGGCTGCAGGGCCTACACATGGACCACCCTCAGCTTTTCACGGTGTAAATAGCATTACCTGGAGCCTTGGGATTGTTTTTCACATGGTCCTGGGCCTTCCTGGGCTCCTGTATTGCCCTGGCATAGAAACACACAGGAAAAAGGGAAAGAGCAGCTTTGCAGCCCTGCAGCCACACTTTCTGTAGGCTGCTCTTGGAATGTGTGGGCTTGGAGGGCACTGCTGTGTGTGTGGGGGTACAGAGGGTCCTTGGACAGTGGGGAGGTGGGGGCAGTGTCTCTGCTCCTGCAGAGGCTGCACGGTGCCCGCAGTGCTTTGGCCTCTTCACTTCTCAGAGCTCTCCCTTCCCAGGAAGACACCTGTCATCCAGCTGTGCTGGGAGTGTTTTCCCAGCGCTCCTGCAGCCTTTCCCTCACAGTTTGGTGCTGTGCTTATTTCTTCTCCCCAGGTGCCTGCCCCCACAGCAGCATTGTTGTGGGTTCCCATGGGAGTCATTGCCAGAGAGTTGCTCCTCACTCCCCTGCTCTCTACAATTTCTCATGAGAGAGTCATCATCCCAGAATGGTTTGGGTTGGAAGGGACCTTTGAAGCCCATCTCATTCCACCCCCTGTCACTGGCAGGGACACCTTCTACTAGGCCAGGTTGCTCCAAGCCCCATCCCACCTGGCCTGGAACACTTCCAGCCCTTGGAGCATTTCCTTGGCCTCCTCTGGACTCGCTCCATCAGCTCCACGTCCTTCTTTTGTTGGGACCCCAGAGCTGGAGGCAGCTCTGCAGGGGGCAGATTCCCCCCCTCCCCTGCTGTCCAGCCCAGGGCACGGGTGTTTCTGGGTCCCAGCACACACGGCCAGGGCGTGTTGAGCATTCACCAACACCCCAAGTCCTTCCCCTTCAGGGCTGCTCTCAGTCCATTCTCCGATCTTGCAACTCTTATTTAAATTTAGAGGAAAACGTCCAGCACAACAAAACACCGACCTAAACATCTGGTAGGTGCCACCGACGGCAACATCCGCTTGGGAACCGGCCTGAGGGTTTTAGGGAACGGCCGCGGAGAGGGGTCCCGGGGCCGGTGGCGGAGGGTCCCGGGGCCGGTGGCGGGGCCGGCCCGCCCGTGCCCTCCTCCGCTGGGTCCCGTGACATCAGTCCCGGACGCCTCCGAGAGCCACCGCCCCGCGACCCGCCCTCCCCCGCCGCCAACAAAAGCCCCGAGCGGCCGCTGGACACAGCCCCGCTCCCGACACCGGCACCGGCACGGACAGCGAAGCGACACCGGCCCGGCCGCAGGTGGGTGCGGGGCGGGGGCGGCCACCGGGTCCCGCCGAGCGCAGCGGAGCCGCCCCCCCACCCGCGGCCCCGCTCCCCGGGGCTGCCGCTGCCTCCATCCCTCCTTCCCTCCTTCCATCCCTCCTTCCCTCCTTCCATCCCTCCTTCCCTCCTTCCATCCCTCCCTCCCTCCTTCCATCCCTCCCTCCGTCCCCACGGGCTGCCCCGTCCCCGCTGCCGGCCCCCTCCCGCCCCCAAGCCCGGCGGACCCCATCGGGGTGAGATGCGGGGCTGGAGAGCGACACAGCCCCGCCGTGTGCCCGTGGGGTGGGTTCAGGGCCGTGGGACCCCCCGAGGCACGAACGCCGGGACACCCGCGCACATGGTGGGATGCGGAAGCCAAAGCTGTTGCATCAGGTCGGGTGAACTTTGCTGACCCGACCGCGAGTGGACCTTGATCCACGCGTGGTCACTTCCCAGCTGGGCGCCAGACTTCCTGGTCGTCGGAACCCTCCGCTCAGTGTTTCCCTTTGCAAAGGGAAATCTCAGGGTGGTGGTCTCGGGCTGGGCTGTGAGCAGAGTCCTTGCACCCTGTCCCCTCGCCAAAACTTGGGATCTGCTGTCCCTGCACTTTGTAGTCTCAGTAAAGCTCATTCCCAGGGAGGCTGAGCTCAGCCCTCGCTGCTGCGGTGAACTCAGGTCACTTCACAGAGATTTGCATCGCTGGGGACCCGGCTGGGCACACACACGCTTGAGCACAGCTCCAGGTGCTGCTTTCCAAATCTCAGAGCCACCAGCACGTGAGAGGGGGTTAATGGGCACTTGGCAAAAGCACTTGGAGCAAAAGCACCGGATGTATCAGATCTAGGGGGGGCTGGACTGGGTGAGAAGGTGACAGCTGGGAGACTGACTTTGGGTGTTGCTCCTCCTGGCTCTAGAGCCTGGTGAAGCGGGTAGAGGAGAAGCCTTACAAGGAGCAACTGTGGTTATTTGGTCTGTTCATCCTCAAAAAGAGGGGCCTGAGGTCAGAGCTCACTGGGGTCTGCAGCTTCCTCCCGAAGGGCAGCTGAGGGGCAGCTCGGATCTCTGCTCTCTGTGAGCAGTGACAGGACCCAAGGGAATGGCACTGTCTGTCTGTCCTGTGCTGAGACCCTCTGGGCATCCAGGAGCTGTGGCCAGAGTAGAGCAGGGCCAGTGTGTCAGCCCTGACCCCTGCCTGCCCTGTCTGCTCCTATAACCAGGCTGAGATCCATTTCCCTGTTCTATTGCCAGACAAAATACTCTTATAAGGGGGAGAGGACCTGAGGGAACAGCTGGAGCTGTGTCACGGAAGGTTTAGGCTGGATATTAGGAAAAGGTTTTTCCCCCAGAGGGTGGTCAGGCACTGAACAGGCTCCCCAGGGCAGTGGTCACAGCCCCAAGGCTGCCAGAGCTCAAGGGGTGTTTGGACAACACTCTCAGGCACATTGTGGTGTTTTGGGGTTGTCCTGTGGACAGGAGCTGGACTGGGTGATCCTTGTGGTTCCCTTCCAGCTCAGGAGATTCCATGATTCTTCTGGTGGTGAGGCTGGAAAGGTGTGGTGGTGTGAGTGAGCACTCAGCTCTGGGGAGGATTCACCCCCTAACAAGGAGCTCAGCGCCAGTGCTGAACAGGCAACATGGTGCCATCCCTGCCCCTGCAGTTCAGTGAGCAATGTCTCTCCAGCCTTGGGATCTCTCCTGTCTCCTGGACTGGGGCCTCTCCAGCCAGGATGTCGGTGTCTGAATGCTGCCTTGGAGTGGCTGAGCTTGGCTCCCTGCTCCTGGGAGGCAGCACGAAGACACAAGGATGTGACTGACTGAGGGAAATAAGAGCTTTCCAGAAGCTTAAGTGAGCTTGGTCAGGTTATGGATCTTGATCCCTTCAGGAGTCAGTAGCTTTTCTTAGCACACCTGAAAACGCTTTGGCTTTTGTTCTGGATAAAGTTGGGATTTTCCTTGAGGAACCCAGTTGTGTTAGGAAACTTCCAAGTAGCCTCTGTAACCCAAGCTTGGGAGCAGTGTGTCTGTGGGCGATGCTGGTTGGTCCATAGGCACGTGGCTGTGAGAGCCGTGCCTGGCCAGTGGCGTGGGGCAGTGCTGGCCTCGCATGGGCCCTGCCCTGGCACAGCCAACATGGGGCTGCCTTGGCAGCAGAAGTCCTGGCTGATTACTTTGGGAGCTATAGAGTAGATGAGCCATGTGTGAGCATCATTCTGGACCTCAGACCTTCCTGACTTCCTCCCCTGCTCTCACAGCAAAGCCCTCAGAGACATCTGATCTGATCCAGCTGCATCTCCTGGGTCAGTGCTCTGATTTCCCATGGTGATGCCCAGTGTTTTGCCATGTCCCTGAGCTCACCAACCTCAGGACCCCCTTCTCTTGCTCACCAGTTTGACATCACTGTGTCACACATGACCTTCATTATCCTTGTTTGCACTGTTGGTAGCCCAGAGTCCCCTTTAGGTCACTGTTACATATATGCCTGTGAGCTGGTTCCTCTGCTCTGTCTACATGCCTCATCTGTCTGGGTGACTCCTGCTGCAAATCTCTGCCCATTTCATGGCCATGCCAGCTGCTCTCTGAACTGGAAGGCACTAATCAGATCCTGGGGTTTGGGGCTCCTGCTATGGCTTCCTCCCCTTTGACTCGTCCCTTTGCCAGGCCATGTAATAATCCTGTGTGGGCTGCTGTGAACATCCTTAGAGTGAATTTAGTGCAGCACTGACTCTTCTGTCATTCACTTGTGTTAATGCTCTCATTGGAAAAAAAACCCAACCCTTTTACGTGGGCCAGCGCGAGTGTCCTGTTCCTCAGTGATCTCCAAGCACAAAGTGATTGCTCTGCAATTAATTACTGTAGGATTTTAGTAGGGCACATTCTTAGGAAAGGTTTTCCAGCTATTGCAGAAGGTCAAAGGGTTGAGTTGGCATCCAGGGGGCTGCAGGGATGTTCCTGCCCTGCTCTGGGTGCTCCTGTGGCCATGGAGCTGTGTCCACACGGCGATGGGTGCTCCTTCAGCTCCAGCAGTTACAAAGCAGCTGCTTGCAGGTAGGCAGGATGGAGGTTTTCAGCTTGGATGTGAGTGACCAGCTAATACTGGTCTTTCAACCCATTGTAAGGAGAGGGTGACTGTGTTCCTGCTGCCTGATGGCTTGGCCACATCTGCTCACTGGTTCCCCTCACAGCCCAGGTTCAGAGGACATCCGAAGGCACCAGGACATACTGGTTCCATACTGATTTATGTCTGGTTGTTCAGTGTAGCTTAGACTGCCTCCCAAACTGGTGCAACCCTGAAAAGGGTGAGTCTGTAGCTCTCATTTCATAGAAACACAGAATGGTTTGGGTTGGAAGGAAACCTCAAAGATTATCCAGTTCCATTCCCCCTTCATGGGAACCTTCCACTAGACCAGGTTGCTCCAAGCCCTGTCCTACTTGGCCTTGTTGTGGAGAGCTGAACTGCAGCAACATCAGCCATCAGACACTGGAGTTGGAGTTAATCTCCAACAAGTGTCAGCCTTGTGTGGTTCTGCACAAGCCTCCCCCATGTCTGTGCTCCCCAGGGGCTTTTGGGGCCCCTTCCCTTACCATGAGTGGATGATGGAGTGGCTCTGGGGCTGAGCCTCCCTTGGCACTGAGGATGGTGTCTGTAGGGCTCTGGATGTATTTGTTAGGAGTTGTGCTCCATGGGCTGTGGAGATGAAGGAGGAAGGAAAATAATCTTGGGGTTTGACAGCCCTGTGTGTCTCTTTTGCCTGTGCTCAGGGAGGCTGTTGGCTGCAGGACCTCCTGTTCCTCATTCTGCACGGGGCTCCTGGTGACTTGGGGAAGTGCAAGTGAGGTCACTAAGTGCTGCAATTGGGAAAAATATGCAATGTACTCTGAGAAAAATGCTGAAAGGATTGAAAACACTTCAACGTGTCTTAAAGTGGTCATTACATAGGGAATTAGGATGATGGGTCTGTCTGTCTGGGTGTTGTAAGGACTTTGATTTTGAGAGGGCTGATACGGGTCCCAGGCTCCATGAGCAGGGTGCTCCTATTCCTTTTTTTCTGTTGATACTGACCTGGAGCATAAACTGCTTTTTGGTCTCTGTGTGGCCTGCCAAGCTCTCAGAGTGTAGTGTGGGTGTTGCGGAGTAAGAGGGAATTCCCAGCAACTTCAGTCTTTTCTTGGGCTTTCTCTGTGCCCAGCTGTGAGCTCTCACATGGATCCCCTGGGAAAACTAATTTCCATGGTCTCTCCCCTCAGAAAATCCATCCTGGTGTGTGCCAGGAGGTCTTGATGGGATGTGGCTTTGCCAGGGCTTCATCTGTGCTTCATGGTGAGAGTCATCTGTCTAAATCCCCAGGGTGTTGTTTAAACTGTGTGGAGGCACCTGCTGCCTCCCCATGGTGGATGGAGGAGAATAAACAGCAAAAGGGCTTGGATTCCTCATGTGGCAGATGAGCTTCTCCCAGCAGCACCTTTTTCACCTCCAGCCGACTTACAGGCAGCTCAGGGGAAGGTGTCCCCAGCACTGAGCTCTTGGTTTGGGCAGATGAGCCCTGATGTTCAGCACAAACCTTTTCCTTCACTGCTGCTGTTGCTGTAAGGGGGGAGAAAATGTGTCATGGAGGCAAAGGGGAGCAGCTGGTTCCAAACCATGGAGTATGCTCGAGGATGCCCTGGCTGTGGAACAGGGAGTGCTGGGAAGAGGCTTCCCCTCAAAATCAGGCCTGGGGAGTCCTAGAGATAGGGTCTGTCAGCTGTCGTGTTTGGAAAGGGATGGGGGACCCGGAGAAGGTGGAATCTGACACAGGTGGGCACAGGGGCAAAAGGGGCTGAGGTGCTCCCACATGGTGCAGGGTTCAGGGGCTGGCAGGGAGGTGCTGCTGGATGTTTCTGCCCTCCAAGGTCAAGCCCTCTTCCTGGTGCAGGCGAAAAAAACAGGCTTTGGAGAGAAACAATCTGTGCCCTTTTAAGGCAATCCAAAGGCTGGGACTGGAAGGACCGGGATGGGAGGGAGGGATTTGGCACGGTGGGAAGCCCAGTCTTCAGGGCCTTTGAAAAACAGACTTATAGGCTGCTGTTATCACACCCCAAACACAGCTCTTGGCATCTCTGGAGCCAGCACAGCCTCTCCAGCCCCTGCCTGTGGCACTCCCCCTCCACAGCTCCATCTGTCTGTCCCACTCTGAGACCCTCTGGGCATCCAGGAGCTGAGGCTGGGCTAGAGCAGGGCCCTGACCCCTGCCCTGTCTGCCCCAAAAACCAGGCTGAGATCCATTTCCCTGTTCTCTTGCGTGACAGATGCTCTTACACAGGGAAGAGGATCCGAGGGAACAGCTGGAGATGTGTCAGGGAGGTTTTGGTTGGAGATCAGAAAAAGGTTCTTCCCTCAGAGGGTGGTTGGGCACTGAACAGGCTCCCCAGGGCAGTGGTCAAGGCCCCAAGGCTGCCAGAGCTCAAGGAGTGTTTGGACAATGCTCTCAGGGACAGGGTGGGATTTTGGGGTTGTCCTGTGGACAGGAGCTGGACTGGGTGATCCTTGTGGATCCCTTCCAGCTCAGGAGATTCTGTGAAGAGCTCAGTTTTCCCGTATCCCTGTGCCTTTGAGCACAGTGTTTGTGGAGCTTTGTGCTCCCCCATCTCTCTGCCTGATGTTTATACAGCCCCCACTCCTGGTGTGTTTAGCACCCACCTCCCCAGCTGGGAGAACCACTGGCTCAGCCTCTGGGTGGGTAACTGGAGACCCAGGGATGGAGCATCAGCTGCCCAAGGTGACCCAGGGGTTTGGGTCTGCTGCAGGAAGAGGGCTTGAAGGCTCCCAGTGTGCTCCAGCAGACCCAAGTCCCCTTCCTCATGACCACACAGCCAAGCCAAGGGAGCTGATGAGATCCTGCACACGTGGTGGGCTGGCACGTGGTGTACTGGGAAAATGGTCTTTGGGTTTGGGGACATTTTCCTGCTGCTTTAGCTGTTCAGGAGTCAGGAAGCACATGGCTGTGGGAAGGTGACTTCTGCTGCTTGTCCCCACACGGGAACAGGATGGAGAATTACAGAGGTGTAATTACATGAAGAGAGGCCCCTGAAAACCTCCCAAGCTGCAGCTTGTGCCCTTTGACCTTTCGTGCATCATTGGGCTCCAGCAAAAAGTGTTTTATTGTCTTTGTAGCAGTCTCAGGTTGCTGTTAGATCCTCTTTAGCTTCCTGGTTTTTGGGGTTATCTGCAAATTTGCAGCTCAAGGGGCCTCTTGGTCGTGTCTCATCAGACGCAGTTCAGGAAAGAGGAGAGAGAAACAGAAGCATTTATATCCTGCCGAGGAGCTGGACGGTAGCTGAGGCTGGTGCTCAGGTCTTTGCACCTGTGCTGTGTCCCTGATTTCTGATTTTCCAGACTCTCTGACTGTGCCTGCAGCCCTGGAGGAGGCTGAGCTGTCCAAGCCCCCTGTTTGGTGGTGTCAGGGGTCAGTCCCTCCTATCTGGGCAACCCTGACTGTACCCCTGCCCTGCGGTGGCTGAGATGGAAGAGTTGGTCAGGGAGGAGAGGCTGGCACTGTTTCCAGAGGGGGTGACAGCTCTCAGTCTCCAGCACCAAGGCTCAGTCCCGTGGCCATGGCTGAGGGGTGACAGCAGGGCTGGGATCTGAGGAGGTGTCGGGGCTGTGAATACCCCTGTAAGTGCTGTGTCCCAGCATTGTTCCACTTCCTCCCTTTCCCTGGCACTGAAAGGAGCTGTGAGGTCTCACAGCTTCCAGGACAAAAGAATTTCTGCTGCTCTTGGCTGGCAGGACCAGTGGTCCCTGGGAGGCAGCTGGGTGCTGTAGTGATGGGTCCCATGGGCATCCTGAGTTCTGCTAATTCTGCAGAACTGTGGGTCTGTGCACACCCCAAACATCTGGGGGGGATCTCTGCACATGGCAGTGTGGGAAAGCTGCTGGAGCTCCAGCTGGGGGGTGCCTGCTCTGACTGCCCCATCCCTGCTCCTGCCTGACCTCCCACCCTGACCCTGTTCCTGCCTGTGCTTTCCCTGCAGGATGCCAAACTGGGGAGGAGGAAAGAAGTGTGGGGTCTGCCAGAAGGCCGTGTACTTTGCTGAGGAGGTGCAATGTGAAGGCAACAGCTTCCACAAGTCCTGCTTCTTGTGCAGTGAGTACCAGCCCCTTCTCTCACCCCCCACTGCTCCCTTTCCTGGCTCTCTGCTGGCTGGGAGCCCTGTCATGTCCTGTTTATGGGCTGGGTAAGTGCTCCTTAGGATTTCTCTGCAAACAGACATGCTGTGGGAGCTGTGTGGCAGGGGCTCCCCTTCCCTCCAGACTTGGAAGTTACTTCTGCTGATCATCCCAGGACACCACAGGCTGTCCAAGCTGTCAGGGCTGACCTCTGCCAGCACCCACGCAAAGATTTAGGCTGTCCCTACCCCAGGGAAAGGCCAGGCTGAGTCCTCTAGTCTGTCTCCAGATGTTAAGGATTAGAGCATGAGACAGGGACTCTCCCAACAGTGGTGGCAGGATGTGATGCTGGCTTTAGTCTTCTAAGTGGCCTTTGCCACACCAAAAAGGTGGTTGAGCCTTGGGACCTGGTTTGGGCTCTTTACCTGTGTCCCAGGAGATGATGGGAAGGAGATGTGATCCTATCCTGCTGATGGACAGCCTCCTGAGAAGTGTCAAAGCATCACCCCCAGCCCGCCTGCAAATCTGCTATTGCTGAGGGTGTCTCTGTTGTGTGTTTGGACCCAAGTGTCACCTCCAGGGAAGTGCAGAGGAACAGGATCTGGCTGTGGGTGACTCAGTGCTGAGCTCCCTTCCTCCTGTGCTCTTTGGGATCCTACAAGTACTGCTGGTTTCCTGCTGCAATCCCCCAGACACCCTTCCCCTCCCTTTGGGGATACCAAGGCCAGTAGTGTTACAGTGCAGCTCCATAAACCTGGGGCATTTGCATCCAGAGGGGCTGCAGGACCTTTGAATGGAAAGATGAGCGCTGTCCTCAGCCTGTGTTACCAGATTTCTGCCCCCTGCCCTTGAAGACTATCATGTACCAGAACTAGTGATTCTCCTGTTCTCACGTGAGGTGGGGCTTGGAGCAACCAGCTCTAGTGGAAGGTGTCCCTGCCCATGGCAGGGGTTGGAAGTAGATGAGCTTTAAGGTCCCTTCCAACCCAAACCATTCTGTGATTCTATGGGCAGGAGCACACACGTTGCCTGTGTCCACTGATGGCTCCTCAGCACATTTCACCTGCCACAGAACAGCAGAAGTGCATCTTCAGAGCTGCCCTTGCAGCAGATCCTTGCTCAGGTGTAATGTCTTCTCAGCTGGTCCCAGTACCTGGTCCCACTCTCACCATTCTGTCACAGCAGGGAGCACAGACAGGATCTTTTCCTTATGGGCAGCAGGCAGAGCTGGGATCTGTAAACAGGCCCACTCTAGGACCAATCTCAGTAGAGCTATTGCACAGGGAAACACCAGTGCCCTCATGGGATGATTGATCCCTGCCATGATCCTGTGTCCACCTGGCCCAGCTCCTGGTTACTTCTTGGCCATCCTGCCTGGGATGCAGCACACACAGCTGAATCCAGATGTGAGAGAGAGGCTGTCGCTGTGTCTCTGCTCCCTGCACAGTGTGGAGGGCGGCCAGCGCTGGCTGGCAGCTCTCAGATGTGGGAGTTTCCAGGCTGGAAATTTGCTTTGGCTGGGAGGACTGAGCAGGGGAGTCATGGAGAGGTTTTCCCTGGCAGGGAGGCGGTGGCATCTGAGTCCTTATTGCAGCTGTTCTGCAGAAGGAAGTCCTGTTTCTTCGGAAAGAAGATAAGGAGGGTGGGCAATGTTACCCTCACCCCCTGTGCTCACAGCTGGTTTGCCAGGGAAAGCTGCTGCCATGAGATGCTGGCACCCAGAGAGCAGGGCAGGCCTCCAAGAGCCATGAAATGAGGCTAAAGGCATTGCTTGCTTCCCTACATGGCCAAAGTAGGGAAAAAGGTCATCCAATATCTGCTCCTAGAAGCAAGTCCCCAGGGAGTGGTCCTGAGCTCAGGGCTCCTGTTTTGCAGATGTACATAATCACACTCCACATGTGCCCAGCAGCTCTGCCTGTCCCGGCTGTGGGCTCCCCAGCTCAGGCCATGGCTCATGTGCCAGCCCACCCGTGCCAGCCCCCCGTGGTGCCCGCTGTTCCCAGCCCTGTGCCACAGGCTGTGGGTGGTGCCCCCGAGCTCCTGCATTCCCAGCCTGTTCCCCAGTGCTGCATTTGGGCCTCATCAGGGAACTCAAAACATTGGCTTTAGGGGAAAATAACAGATACTTTGACCCAAGCTGCCAAGAAAATCATCAAAAAGGAGCCAAACCTACCACAGTGCATTAGAGCTGGAGATGGGCTCAGGGAGTGACTTGGTGATTGACTCCTGGCCTCGATCCAGCTGACGGGGTAGTACAGCAGAAATGTGCTGTAATGAGCCTGCTTGGCCTTGGAAAGCAGAGGCAGCTGTTTAATTGTTTTGTGGAGCGACTCAGCTGCTCTTAGAAAAACAAAGGGTCCTTAACTCCATGAGTGCAGCTCACTGGAATTTCTGCAATGCAGAAACCCGGGAGCTGGGGAAAGAATTTTTCTGCTGCCCCTCAAAGCTCTGTGATGAGTACAGATGAGGAACTGTGAAAGCTTAGGTTGGAGCTCCAGATCCACTGAGATGTCACTGAGATCATTCACTGCCACCCCGGGACAAAGCTCACAACAAAGCTCTTTGAATGTGCCAGTAGAAGTTCCCAAATTCCCCTCCCGAGGGTCTGCCTGGACAGAGTTTAGCTCCAGGGTAATGCAGAAACCCCAACAGCAGCCCAGTAGCTTGGCAGCAGTGGGAGCAGTTAAGCAGGGCTGGTCTTTCCCAACAGGGACGCTGGATCCATCCAGCTCCTGCTGTGGTGGGAGCGCATTGCCAGGAGAGGATCCAGCCAGATCCTCCTTAGATGGCAGGAGATGGTTCCCTGTCCACCTCCTGCTCCCAGCACAGCTCCCGGGGCCCTGGAAGAGAAGCACCATATTTAGTCATGGGGCCGAGGAAGGGCTGGGCAGCCCCGTGTTCAGTGCTGTGGTTTGTGTGCTCCAAGGGCGGAGCTCCTCCGTGTTTGCATTCCTGTGATAGTGGTTAAGGCAAAGAAAGTGTTCCTCTGGCCAAGAGGCTGCTGGAAGCCTCCACATTTAAGATGTGTGGCAGCTGCAACCGGATCTGTTTGGGGCTGGCTGCCAGCGCTGTGGACTCTGCCCCAGGTGTTGGGATCCCGTATGGGGCATGGAAACACTGCAGATCACTTCGAGTTTGGGTGCTGCTCACCTCCCGCTCTTTCCTGTGTTCCAGGAAGGGTTTGGAAGCTGACGTGGCAGCTGTGATCAGAGCTGAGACAGGAGTTGGTACTTCCAGTACCTTAAGGGGGCAGAGTGACTTTTTACACAGGCAGATAGTGATAGACCAGGGAAGGATGGGTTTTAACTGAAAGAGGAGAGATTTAGATCAGATATAAGGGAGAAATTGTTTCCTGTGAGTGTGGGGAGGCCCTGGCATAGGTTGTCCAGAGAAGCTGTGGCTGCTCCATCCCTGGAAGTGTCCAAGGCCAGGTTGGACAGGGCTTGGAGCAACCTGGGCTAGTGGAAGGTGTCCCTGCCCATGGCAGGGGTTTGGAATTGGTTACTCTGGGTCCCTTCTGACCCAAACTGTTCTGTAATTCTATGATTCTAAAAATCAGGAGAAAGCCTGAGCCCAGCACCAAGCTGAAACTCTGGATAGGCTTAGGAGGGACCCTGAGCCTGGCTGCTTTCTCCTCCTGTCCCATCTTACATCCCACATTGACCCCCAGGGCTCCAACACCCAGCTGAGGTGGTGTTCATTCCCTGAGACCACCCTACACACACCCTCAAACCAGGGCACAGACCAGGCGTGACGTCTTGCACAAGCCCTTCCATGTCTCGGGGTCTGGAGAGGTGACTGTGCACAAGGTGCACAGCCCCTTACAGTTCCTTGGGTGTGGTGGTGGCCACAGGCCTGCTGTTAGTCCCCCTGAACATCAGGAAAAATGCATTTGCTAACATTTCTTTGCCCTGAGTGCTTCTTGCTGTGTATTTGCAGTGGACGAGCTGTGGGGCCAGGACATCCATCCCTGGGCTTGGGAATCCTGCAGTGATTTGTAGGGAAAATTCAGGAGACCAGCATCAGAAGGGTTAACGGAGCTTTCTCTTGGTATCAACCTCTTGGCTTTGGCGGTTGCTTCCTTTTAAAGCCAGACAATGTTCTTGTTGTGATCCTTATCTCTGGTGGTTTGCATTCACTCCCTGCAACTGGATCCTGTCTAGGGTTTCCTTGCTCCTTGAAAGCTTAGCTGTGCTATCCCTGTGAGGACTTGTTTTGCCCAGCTAATTAGTGAGCTCTGGTTGAGCAGGCTGATGGCACACCCTCCTCTCTTTTCTAGTGGTCTGTAAGAAGAACTTGGACAGCACCACTGTTGCTGTGCACGGAGAGGAGATCTACTGCAAGTCCTGCTATGGGAAGAAGTATGGCCCCAAGGGCTATGGATACGGGATGGGAGCAGGGACCCTGAGCACTGACAAGGGCGAGTCTCTGGGAATCAAATATGAAGAGTGAGTTTGAGTCTTGTTTTTGAAACTGGGGCTGTTGTGGGCACCTTGTTCCCCGTGTCTGTGCTGTGCTGCTTGGCTGTGCAGCCTGTGCTGAGCTCCCAGCAGTATCCAGCTGGAGCTGTGGGCTGCCCTGCCTTTCTGCTCCTCAGGGGAAATCCACTGAACCCTGTGTGCCAGGTGAGATGGGGCTTGACAGGACACGTCCCAGTTGCCTGAGCACCCTGCCCACCCCCTCCCAGCACACAGCCCTCAGGCTGAACTTTCCATGGCGCTCAACACACTGTGCACAAAAGCTCCCGGCCCTTCAAAACTGGGCTGGGATTTGGGATCCCGTAGCTCTTCCCTCTCCATCCTGCCTATGCATCCCTAATCATGAGCTTCCTCCCTTCAACAGGG
Source organism: Lepidothrix coronata (assembly GCF_001604755.1). Taxonomy (NCBI): domain Eukaryota; kingdom Metazoa; phylum Chordata; class Aves; order Passeriformes; family Pipridae; genus Lepidothrix; species Lepidothrix coronata. Next base: position 514,166 of record NW_016690270.1, on the reverse strand, counting down.
GCCAGCCCCACCGACCCCCCAACCCCAACGCAGCCAGGATGGCGCAGAAGGTGGGAGGATCTGATGGGTGCCCTCGCTGTGGCCAAGCTGTGTATGCAGCCGAGAAAGTGATTGGAGCTGGGAAGGTAAGATGGGGCATGGAGTGCACGTGGCACAAGTTGCTGTGTGGCAGGGAGACCTTCAGAGAGGGTCTTGACCTGACCCACAGGCTGCTGCCAGCTTGGCTGCCAGGGCCTCTGGCCAGGGCTGACTTTGGGGTCTGGTGGCCACACTCACCTGGAAGCCTGGCACCAAAAGGAGATCTTGACATGTCTGGACACCAGGTTCCCCAGGCTGCAGTGCTCTCACAGACTTGTAGATGGGAGAGAAATAATTCAGTATTGAATTTGGAGCCCTCCTCAGCAGAGGTCACTCTGGATGTCCCTGCTGTAGATGTGTTGGGAGGACGAGCAGTGATGTGGGCCATGGCCACTGCCACCACTAACTGAAGAAGTGCATCATCCAGTGATCCTTCTCCACCCTCTGCCCCAGGCTGGGATGCTGCAGCCTGAGTTCAGGGCAGGGAGTAAATTCTCGTGGTCAGTGCTGCCCATAGGCAGGGTGGTTGGAGATGTGGGCGTGGACTCGGGACATCTCCCTTGGGCCGCTCTGGTGGTGGACTGGGTCAGCTCAGGGTCGGATGTGAAGGACACTGTAACAGCTCTGGTACTTCCTTTGTCAAATTCATCACTTCATCAGCGTCCTTTGCATCCTGAGCTGTGGCCTTGTCAGCGTCCTTTGCATCCTGAGCTGTGGCCTTGTCACATCACTGGTGGGTGATCCTGCTGTGCTCTGTCCTCCTGGGGCCTCTGTGCTTGTCCTCTGTCCCCAGAGCAAGGAGAGGAGGCATCTGGTCACAGAAAGGGCCTCCCAGCATCATCATCACCCAGCTGGCAGTGCAGAGACCTGTGATGGACATGTTGAGGGTCAGTCCAGGGTCAGAAGCCAAACTTACCCTTAAAACAATGATCTGGGCTTCCTGGTCAGCTTCTGGCCTCAATGTTTATTGGGAACCAAAGTTGGTGAAGCAATTAGACTCAAGCAACCCCAGAGAGGATTCCAGAGCATGTATTTCATGTGCTAATGTTTGCTGGATGACTCCATCTGCTACCTCCTCCTCCTCCAGCCCCCTAATTTCACATTTTTTTCCAAAAAAGGTTTCATGTTTTCCAGAGTGTTTATTTAAATTCCTCCGTGAGCAGCTCTGGCTACTCAAGGGCCTGCCCGAAGACTGTGAGCTAATTTATCTCCAGGGGACTGCTGGAACTGTGTGGGGGGGGTTATTTTTAAACACTGTCTGTTTTTTGCATTCTTCCTGTCCGTTTGCTGCCTTCCTTGGAGCTGTGGTTGTGTGGGGGCAGGTTTCCCAACCCTGCTGCCACCCCCAGGCTAATGTCCAGCAGCCACGGGTCTCAGCTGGATAACTGGGGGGGAATTATCATGCTGGTTCAGGAGGACAATCCTCAAAGGGGGGGGGATTGCTCCTTAAAAATTATTGTACAAATTATTGTACAAATTACTTCTGTGAGTGGGGGCAAAAGGTCTCCAAAACCAGATCAACACGGGAGCAGTGACCTTGGTGTTTCCTCTCTGTATCTTCCCATTGGGGCTGGGAGGTCAGAGCTTTCCAGAGAAAAGCTTTTATCCCATTGAGAGCTCTTTGCCAGCAACTTCAGGTCAGAAATAAAGTGAGCCCATTGGTAGCCAAAGCCTGCTGCCCTGTCCCTGGCTGTTGTCTGACCAGGCTCTGCTCCTGTCCCACAGTCCTGGCACAAGTCCTGCTTCCGCTGTGCCAAATGTGGCAAAAGCCTGGAGTCCACCACCCTGGCAGACAAAGATGGGGAGATCTATTGTAAAGGTGAGTCCCACCTTTTTTGCTGGCTTGTCCTGGGCTCTGAAGGGCAGTGGGAGGGGATGAAAACCCCTGTGCAGGGACCCAGGATGGGATGGAAGTTGGGGAGGTTGTGGCCCTGGCAGCTGCATATGGGGACTGGCTGTGCTGACTGGCCATGGAGCCAGGGAATTTCCTGCTGGGCCTGTGGCCTCCCTGTTTGGCCAACAAATATGGCAAACCCTGTCCTGTTTAGGCAGTGCCTGCTCCGGGAGGAGGACCTGCCCATGTGCCAGCCTTACCTGTCTCTCCCTTCCGTCCTCTGCAGGTTGTTACGCCAAGAACTTTGGTCCCAAGGGCTTTGGCTTTGGGCAGGGCGCCGGGGCACTCGTCCACTCGCAGTGAGGCACCAGGAGCCAGCTCTGTGCTCGCTCAGGGCTTGTCCAAACCAGTCTGTGCTGCCCGACCCTTCCCACGCCCGCCGTGAGCATCCTCACCGTCATCCAGAGCCACCCGCTGCTTCTCCCTGCCCGCCCTGACCCAGCACTCCCTGGAGCCAGGGCAGTCCCAGTGCTGTCCCCACCGGGTCCTGCTGGGGCGGGGGCTGGCCCGGGGGCTGCTCACCCCCACCTCAGCGAGGCCCTTGTGCCCGGAACGTTCTGCTCCGTGTGTCCCATCCCGGGACGTGTGCTCGTCCTGCCGGGATGAGTGCTCAGCTGCACTGTGCCGCGTCACCAAGCAAGCAATAAACATCCAGAACATCAAAGCTGACCCAGGCCTGACCTTGCCAGAGAGTTTATTTCCTCTCTGGGGCTGAGGAGGTGCACTGGGTGCCCAGAGCTGGAGGTCAGGAGGTGAAGGGAGGAGGAGAAGTGTTGGCATTTGTGGTTTGGCAGGAATGTGTCAGTGCTGAGTTCTGCAGGTCAGCTTAGCTGGGCTCTCCCCCTGCTCCCACTATGGATCATCACAGAATGGTTTGGACTGGAGGAGACATTAAAGCCTATCTCGTTCCAACCCCTGCCATGGGCAGGGACACCTCTCACTAGACCAGGTTTCTCCAAGCCCTGTCCAGCCTGACCTTCAACACTTCCAGGGATGGGGATAACTATTCCAAAAGCAGTGGTTGATGCTGGGAGGCCCAGGACAGCCCTTCGGGTGTGTCAGTAGCACAACATGTGTGCTCACCCTATCAAAACCCTTATCAGTGCTTTTAGGTGGCACCTCTCCAAACAGGCCTACCCAGCAGTGCCAAATAATTAACAGCTTTTCACCTACTCCCTGGATTTTTAGCAGCTTGAGGATCATTAAGCCTCCAGTTTGGCAGCTGCCCAGGTTTAATTAGTTTTCATCTAAACTCTTTACTCCCTTTCTGTGATTCTCTTGTTGGACCGGTGTGACATACCCACAGCTCAGCTTCAGTGCAGCTCAGAATCAGGAACTCCACAGGGAATTTAGTTCTGTTTTTTTTTTAAAGTTATAGACATTGTGGTTGAGCAAATGAGATGGGTAGTGTTCTGAGAAGCACAACAGAGGTAGAAATCCTTTGGTGGGGCAGGACCTGGGCTCCTTTATCAACTCAAGCACTTTCTGCTGTTCATTGCACCCTCATGTTTTTGAACACCCATGGTGTTTTTGAAGCTGAGATGGGGAGTAAGCTCTTTAACGTCTCCAAAAATTCCCCCCCCCCTCCAGGTTTGCCAGCCTGGGACCCAGAATCTAGCATATCCCTTTGCTCTGGGGTGTGTGGTTGGGTTTGATGGTGGCATTTGACATGTGGAGCAGCAGCCCAGGTGCAGGGATGTGGTGGGGTCGGGAGCACGGAGGGCTCATGTACTGCCCTCAGTGTGGAGACAGAAACCTGGTTCCTTCACTTGGCAGAGGCCCTGCTTCCCCATGGAGGCACGAGGGGGGTCAGGAAGCTGCTGCCTTCTCCAGGAGCATATGGGGGATGTTGAGCTGCTGCAGCATGTCAGCTGGATGTGCCACAGACTGGATCATGTTTAAGCAATGCTAGTTAGTCAATAAAACCACAACAAGTCAGTCTTTAGTCCCTTCTGCCCATAGCTGTAGAGGTTCTGTCAGAGAGGGGAGGAGTGGGAGCCCCTCTGCTCTGGAGACAGGCTGGGAGAGATTAGATGTGTGTTTTGGACATCCCCTGCCCTGCAGTGGGACAGCTCTGACCATCTGCTGGTCACTGAGCACGGCAGGGCCCCAGCCCAGGGGGTGTCCAGCTCCCTTTAGAGGCAGCAGACCCTGGCTGTGTCCAACAGTTCACACCCCTCGGGGGCCTGCCAGCCTTGGAAAGGGGCTGTGGGACCCAAACCTGCCCCTGAAGAGATGAACCAGAGGGTCAGCTCGTGGCCAAGGACCCTGGAGCCTGGTGGTGATGACACCACTTAAAGGGTCAGACTGGAGCCTCTGAGCCCCATGGCCAGTGGCCCTTGTGGCAGGGGATGTCACCTCAGGGCAGGACTGAGCCCCATTACCTGCCCTGAGGGCTCTGCGTGGACGGGATGAGCGTGGGGACCGTGGGTGGCCCATAGAGCAGCCTGGCACAGCGAGTCCTGTTGGCTTTGCTGGAGAGCAGGAGCTGCAAGGTCATCCCCCAGGCAGCCCAGCAGGATGGGCCTCCTGCCCTGTGGATCTGGGAACAGACAGACAGGGAGAGGGGAGCAGGAAGGACCTTGTCAAAGCTCCTTCACACCCACAGCTGTGGGCCCATCACCTTCCCTTGGTGGCTGGAGCCCAGAAAGGCAGAGAGCACAGTAAGCAGCAGAGCTGGCGTCTTGGGCAGAGGGTTTGGCAGCCCTTGGCTCTCCCTCGTGCTGTGAGGATGGAGCTTGAGCTGGATGCTGAGACAAAACTGCCCACAGCCATCCCAGCTTACCAGAGCAGCACTGGGAGCAACCGTCCCAAAACTACTCACCCCCAAGCTTCCAGGGCTCAGCATCCCCAGAGCTGAGCTTTACCTGTGCGTGGGAAAACAGCCTGTGGAAAGGAACCCACACATCTGCTCCTCCTGGGGGTGCTGGGGTGCTCAGGTGACCTTCGGGGAGGCACTGCCCCCCGACTGTGGGGGTGGTGAGGGCCGCAGGGGAGCCGGGGCCACCTGACGTCAGGAACCCGGGTCTCCTGGGACACCCGGGATCTCTGCCAGCGTGGTGAGGTTGGCCCCAGGGAGCACGAACCAGTTCCTGGCTCTGACAGCCGCCCTGCCCTCTTAATGAGGGATAATGAGGTGCATCTCATCACCGCTGCAGACTTGCCCCCTGGCCACGCCAGCTGCAAGCGAAGCCCCCGGGAAGGACCGGGAAGGAAGGATGGAGGGACTGGGGGAAGAGGGGCTCCAGCCGGGGGCTCTGCGGGGTTGTGATCTGCAGGGGCAGGGGCAGGGTGATCCAGGAGGTGAGCGCTGGGGTGGTGGCTGCGTGCCAAGGAGCCATGGGCTGATCGGCGGCCTCCAGCCCCAATCGATGACCCTGGCACATCTCCGGGGGAACTTTTTCTGATTCCGGACCTCACCTGGGTGAAGGAACCACACCCTCAACATCTGTGGGGGCACATCCAGTAGCCCAGCAGGCTGTGACTGTCACCCTGTCCGGCAGCCCACGGCCAGCACAAGTCCCCAGATGTCCCCCTGGCAGCCCGGCATGGCACCATGAACCCCTCGGTGCCAGGTGCTGGCACAGGAACAGACGGAGCTGCAGTGGCCGGGAACGAGACGGGCTGGAAAGGAGACTGGTGTTTTGCTGCAGGGGAGGGAGGGCTCAGGCGGGACTGGGCTGTGCTGTGCTGTCCCAGCCCCGCTCCGACAGCTCATCCCCCCTGCACAGGTCACACGAGGCTGGGGGATGCTGGTCCTTGCTGTGGGACAGCCTGGGGACTTCAAATCCCTGTCTCAGCAGATTTGGGGCATGGGAGCTCTGTGTGCTGAGGGGTGGCCCAGCACCCCTGGGCACGTGGCTGGGTGGGTGGTGGGTGCCAAGGGTTGTTCCCATTGCTACTGTCTGCTCTCTGCTTTTGACTCCCCTCTTGGACTGCACCCCTGGCCCCACAGCCCCTGCCTGGCTGGTGCTGCACCCACAGGCCTCTGTTGCAGCTGGCACGACACCACATAACCCCCTGCTCTGGCTGTCAGTGCAGCTCGTAACCCCATGCTCTGGCTGGCACTGAACCCCATAGCCCCCTGCCCCTGCTGGCACTGCACCCCGTAACCCCTTGCCCTGGCACTGCACCCCCTTGTGCCTTCTTCGCTGGCACTGCCCTGCACAGCCCCCCAACCCTGATGGCACTGCACTCTGTAACCCCTTCCTGGCTGGCATTTTATGCAGGGTCCCCTGCCCAGCTGGTGCTGCACCCCACAGCTGACTGTGCCCACTGGGACTGTACCCTATAGCCCTGTGCCGGTGGGGCTGCACCCCACAACAGCTGGTACTGCACCCCCAACATCTGGCCCTGCACTCCATGCCTGGGCTGCCATGCAGAAGTCCCTGAGCCCTGCCCTGGCACTGCTGCCGTGCAGACCCATCCCACACCCTGCCTGTTCACACAAGGACCATGGGGCAGCAGCTGCCTGCGGGCACCCCAAAAGCACCTCCTGGGTGAAGTGGGGCCTGGCCGGGCTTCGCCTGGGCGTGAAGGGAGCCTGAGCGCAGGAGGGGCCAGGCGAGGCGGGAGGAATGCGAGTGGGAGAGCGGCCGGGCATGTAGCGACAGCTCCTGGGGCACGCGGCGCCGGGATCCCACACGCTGCACGGGGCAGGGAGCAGAGCCCCAGCAACAGGGCTGGGGTCGGCATGGGGCACCCCATTGCTCACCCTTTCTGAGAGGTGGGAGCGCAGGGCAGGGAGAGCCCCGAGGGCAGCACGGCCACCGTGGGGTCCCGGCCCCGGGAAGCTCAGCTCTGACGTGAAGGGGCTGGAAATCCCCCAGCGGGTGATGCCTGGCTGAGCCCACACGAGGTGCTGAGGATCCTGGGGGCCGAGGGGCCGCTATGACCCCCGAGAAGGTGCTGAGGGAGGGGGTGCTGGAGAAGCGGAGCGGGGGGCTGCTACAGCTCTGGAAGAAGAAGCGGTGCCTGCTGACAGAGAAGGGGCTGCAGCTCTTCGAGCCCAAGGGCTCTCGGCGCAAGGAGCTGAGCTTCGCCCGCATGAAGGCAGTGGAGTGCGTGGAGTGGAAGGAGCGGCACATCTACTTCACGGTGGTGATGGACGACAGCCACGAGATTGACTTCCGCTGCGCCCAGGAGGACCCAGGCTGGAACGCCGAGATCACCATGGGCCTCGTCCGCTTCAAGAACCAGCAGGCGATCCAGGTCGTCCGCGCCCGGCACAGCTGCCGAGCAGGTACCAGACCCGCCGCTGCACCGCGGGTTGGGGTGCAGGACCCACTGGGGGAGGAGGTCCCTGGCCACCAGGTCCCATCTCTGAGGGGTTTGGCTTCCCCAAGGGAATCACAGCGGTCCCATGGATTCGGGTGGTCTGCAAGGGCAGTAGTCCTGTGTCCCCCCACACTGGCTAGGACGCCCCCATAGGTTTTTATCCCCCCACATCTCTGGAGAGGGACTTTCTATCATCCTCCCTCTGTCTGCGGTGGCCTGAGGGTCATGGGACCCTTTGCCATCTTGCACGTGGGATGGGGTGGGGATGGTGGCTGGCTCTGGACCCCAGTCCCCTCAGGGCTGGGCCCTGCCCCATGTCCTTGCAGTGGCCAGGTGGGTGACAGGCGCCTTCTCTCTGCAGTGGTGCAGTTCGACACAGCCCCAGTGGGACAGCCCATGGACACGCAGCATCCAAGGAGTCGGATGGAGATGGCTCTCAGCTCGGCAGGAGGTGGGGAGAATGGGATCCCAGCGGGCAAGTGAGGCCACCACTGTGCAGCCCAAGGACAAGGACGGTGGCCCCAGAGAGGCCAGTGCGGGCACTGGCTCCCCCTGCCCTGGGGCAGGACAGAGGCACTGCAGGGGCTGGCCTGGCACGGCAGCAGGGGCCAAGCCACATCCCCTTGGCACGAAGGGGCAAAGGACACAGCCACGGCTACCATCTGGGGCTCTGGACATGGCAGGAGGTGACATCCTTGTCCAGGGGCCCACCACCCTTCAGCTGACATGTGCAGGACCTTGGTGCACTGGTGGGGACACCTGGGCCTCTCCTGCGGGACAGGGGATGGATGAGGCTGTGCCCGAAGGAAGCAGTGGAATAGGGAGCTCTGCCTGTGTGACAGTGACACTGGGACAGATGGATGTGGCTGGGGACACAGCTCCCCCTGAGCCCCCATGTTGAGAAGGGGCTGGACTTTGTCCTACCCTGGGATGTCCTTGAGATGATGGGGAATGCTGGGAGGGCACTGGGGACCCCCACTCCTTGTACCAAAAGTGTCCCCAAACAGGACCTTCTGCTTCTTACCCTGGTGTTGCTTTGATTTGTGGGACCCTGCAGTGTAGAGGAGAGCACAAATCCTGTACAGAGCTTTGCCGATTGTTGGCATCCCCCTAAACCAGCATCCCACAGTCGGGCTCCAAAGCCCCCCCCCTGCCGCCCCGAGCCTCTCCGGTCACCCATCCCACTGCTCCCGTGTCCCCAGGGATTCCCACGGTGGTTTGTGGGCAGGCGACGCGGGAGCAGCGCTCCGGCTCTGCAGGCAGGGGAAGGGACGGCCCTGCCCCGACAGGCAGCGCAGACAGCAGCGCCTGGAGCCACCGAGCTCCGCAAGCCGGAGCCTGAGCCCCAGCCCCGCGGCTGCGGGCGCTGCAGATCCTGCCGGAGATTGCCCGGCCGCGTGGGAACCGGGGAGAGCAGTGTCCTGTCCCCTCGGGCTGTGGCTGCTGGCCCCAGCCTGCACACCAGCCACCTCTGCCAGACCCCACGGGGCCCGCGGGGTCCTGTCCCCGTGCCAGGGCAGAGCCAAGGTGGCTCCGGGGAGGGATGGTGGCGTGGCTGGAGCCTGCTCACCGTGCAGGGCCAGGCTTGTGCTGGCTCAGTGCTCGAACAGGCATTTAGGTGTTTTTCCACCCAAGGAACCCTCCTTGGCCACCTGGTTCTCAGAGCTGTGTTTGCTGAGAGCCCGCTGGCTTGTGAGTGGAGAGAAGCTGGGGGGGGCGAGTTGGGGGGCACATAGATGAAGCTGGACCCAAACAGTGCAGATGGAGCTTTGCACCATCCCATTGCTATGGCAGGAACACGGTGGGCTCCAGGGATGGTGGGACCTGGTCCCCCATCCACAGGAGATGTTCTAGGTGTGGAGCCTTGTGTGGACCAGCCCCTAAAACAGATCCTCACTGGAAGAAAATGGGGCTGTCAGGAAGGTGCTGGTGCTCACACAGCATTTCCATGGCAAGGATCTCTCTCCTGAGGTTTTTCTTAAATCTCCAGCTCCCTGAGTCAGGGCATTCATCCTGAGCCTGTGCTGTGGAGGGTACCAGGGGTGGGGAGAGCCCAGTACAAGGGGGGTTTCCAAAGTTGCCAGTTTTGGGCAGTGTGACTCCCCATTTTTGGCTTTTCTGCTCTCTTGCTCACCATAAATAGCTATTTTCTGTTTTCCAACTGCCAGCAACAAACTGGGGGAGAAAATGGTCAAGATGTGTGTGGCTGTAAGTGCCAGCCCTGGCTGTGTATGGATGGGTGAGGCAGCAGGGAGACCACAGTACCCATAAGCTGGGGAGAAACATGGGCAGTTAATAGAGGGAGAGGAAGAGAAAGAGAAGCCAAATTGCTATGTCAGCATTTTGGGCCCAGGCATGAGGAAAGTCAAAGCTTTTCCATCCCCACCCTGAGCCCCCATCGCTCTGCTGACCGCCCCAAAGCCAGAGCCCCTGGACCACGTATCCTCCAGGGCCTGCACTGCTCCCCAAACCCCCCAGGTTTGGGAGTTCCTTGTGTGCAGACACCCACATCTGCCCAATCCATCCTCTCTGGGCAGATTCCTGACCCTGGGAGCTGAGGCTGGGGGTGAGAGCAGAGGGGGTGCCATGCAGGAGGGAGGTGGGACAGCTTCACCTGCTGCCTGTGAGGGCTGAATTACTCATGCAGAGGAAAAGGTCACCCAGAGGCTGAAAAACAAACAAATAGCCAAGCGACTCGGCCAGGGAGGGAGCAGAGCAGGGACAGGGCCGGCGGCTGGTGTGTCCCCCAGCACCAGGGATGTGGTGCCAGCACACTCCCAGCCAGCCTGAAAAGCAGGGAGAGGACCATGGGAAGTGTTTCTAATGCCTCCAGAGGTGGGGACACTGAGGCAAAACACGGGGTTGGTAGGTGTGTGGCCTCGCAGCCCCTCCAGCACACGGGCTCCTGCTTCAGTGAGGCCAGGGGACCCCAGTGCCAGGGCCCCCAAGTAGAGCTGGGGCTCAGTGCAGAGCCCCAAAATGCTGCGAGGTGCCCTGGAGCTGCGGGACTTCAAAGGCAGGAGCCTGAAAATCTGGCTTTTCTGCTCCCAGCCCTGCAGTGCCCCTGCTCCATCAGCCCTCCCTGCACTTCTCCAAAGATGCCTCGGTGCTGGGGCTGCTCTGCCCGGGCTGGGGGCTGCCCTGTGCCTTGGCCTGGGGCAGGGGCTCTGCCAGCACCCAGGGGGGCAGGGACTGGTACCCCCCTTGCAGCACCCTGGGGGTGCAGTAAGTGCAGGAGAGGGGGAAGGAGGAGGTTCAGGGCCCTTTTTTTCCACCTGATGAACTCCAAGCTCTGGGTTTGGGGTCAGTTTGGGGCTGGCTGGACCCCCCCAAGTGCCAGGGAGGGCAGTGTGGGTGATGGTGCCAATGCTTTTGGCAGGTGAGACCATGTGTACCTCCTCCACCACCGTGTGCCCTGTGGAGAGGCTGGCACTGCCTCACTTCTGTGACCATCCCTGACCTTGTGGGTGGTCTTTCCTCACGCAAAAGTGAAAAGGAAATCACGGCCGTAGCAAGCAGTGTTCTGGTTTTTTAGCTTTGGGTCATGTCTTTGGGTCTGACTTCCTTCAGATGCTCCTAAAGTTATTTCATTGTTGACCATCCTCAACTACAGTTCCTAAATCACTGGATTTTGGTTTGGAAGGCACCACCTGCCCACTGCCCGGCTGGAAAACTTCCCAGAGCCCTGTGATGTCCGTGTGCCCACACTCCAGGGGAGCAGAGGGCCAGGATGTCCACACCACTGCTGGGGGGGCTTGGCCACCTCCACCGAAGTCCTCTTGGATTTGGGTGTAGGAAGAAATGCTGTTGTCAAAACATGGAGCTTGGGATGCTGAGGGGGCCCAGGCAGGGATTGCAGGTATTGCAGTGGGGGTTCCACAGTGTCCTGGTGGTGTGTCTTGGAGAGGGTGTCCCAGGGAGGTTGAGGAGTGTGGCTGTGACCACCACCCACCAGTGGACTGGGGCTATGGGAGCCAGTGGGAGGGTTGGAGCTCATCAGAAAGAAACAAAAATAGGGACCACACATTGCTGGAACTGCAGATGGACCAACCAGCACATCCCAGCCTCCATCTGTCACCCACTACCCCAGAGCAGGAGTCACTGGGCTGCTCTGGGAGTGGGGGTGGCCCGTTCCAGGCAAAGGGGATGCTGAGATGCATCGAGTGTCTCAGAGGCAGGTGGGAGGGCCTGGAAATACCCTGAAAATGTCCAAAAAGTGTATCAGGGTCCCTGCCTGGGCCAGAAATTTTGGATTATTTGGAATAGTCTTTTATTTTTCCCGTGGAATGTTTTGCCTCAGGCTGAAAAGCAGCCTGGGTTTTGGGATATGCAAACTGACATCGCTGTTGAACCGTGGCCACCCACTGACACAGAAGAGCCAATATCTTCCTCCTGGTTATAGGAGCTGACAAGATCAACATTAGGAAGGTTTCATGTGTCACTTGGCAAAACCATGGAAAGCTTAAAGTCTTCAGTGGGTGGCTCAGCTCCATTTCAATAATGTCTTCCCACTATCCCAAAGTAGATAATTCCTCCTTATTTAGTAAAGATGTTTCTATGTGCCAGTGGCACGAGGCAGGAGCATGTGCTGTTCATAAAGGGCCTGCTGGCTTTCCAAGAACCCTCCTCAGCTTTGACACCTTCTGCAAGCATTTCACATCTCCCCAGAGTACCCAAGATGAGAAAAACAAATTTTCCCACAACATTTCTAGAAGTGGAAGGTGTTTTTCACATTTTAGGGAAATTGTCCTGCTTTTGGATGCAGCCCCACAGCTGCTCCCACATGGATTTGCTGCCTGCAGCCAAGTGGGAAGAATCAGTCTCATGCCCATGGATGAAGGGGCTGTCACAGGCACCATCCCCAGCTGCACCACGTACAAGAGGATATCCAGTCAGGTTGGGGTTCTGACAACAGGGGCTGTGGCTGGAGAAGATGGGGCTCTCCTGCTGCAGGATCAGCTGTGTTTGCCCTGGGAGACCAGGACAAGGAGCAGCAGATCCCAAAGGGATGAGAAGCGTCTGCCCTGCTGGGCAGCAGGAGATGTGGGTGTCCTGGGGCTCCTGCAAAGGGGTGGAGATCCCTGAGCTGGGAGAGGTGTCTCAGCCCTCTGGGGCATGTTTGGGGTCTGGCCTGGGGCTGTGCTGGTTGCCAGGTTGGGCTGTGATGATTATCCACATTCTGGTGCACTTTCCATCTCCATGGCTGTCCCCACTGCCTGCTCTGCTTCGGTGCCTCGGGGCATTGCCCAGGTCTGGTGGGACTCACTCACAGATGCAGCGGAGTGAGGGAATCCTTCCCAGGGCTGCAGAAAGCATCAGCTGTTGGAGAACATTCTGGAGGTTTTCACCCCTGCTGTCACCAATCCATGGAGCAGGTGGGAGTCGATGGATCCTTCCAGCAGCTCGTGAGGGGTGAGAGCTGCCAGATGATCTGCAGGAGAAACACCCAGGTGGAACCATTCATCAAGAGCAACAAGGCTGGTGAAGGGACTGGAGCACAAGTCCTGTGAGGAGAGGCTGAGGGAGCCGGGGTTATTTAGCCTGGAGAAGGCTCAGGGGAGATCTCATCACTCTACAACTCCCTGACAGGAGATTGTAGCCAGGTGAGAGTTGGTCTCTTCTCCCAGGCAGCTCTCAGTAAGACAAGAGGGCTCGGTCTTAAGCTCTACCAGGGGAGGTTTAGGTTGGATATTAGGAAGAAATTCTTTACAGAGAGGCTAATCAGGCATTGGAATGGGCTGCCCAGGGAAGGGGTGGATTCTCTGTCCCTGGAGGTTTTTAAGATAAGACTGGATGTGGCATCAGTGCCATGGGCTGGGAACCACAGCGGGGTTGGATCAAAGGTTGGACTTGATGATCTCAGATGTCCTTTCCAACCCGGCTGATTCTGTTATTCTGTGATCAGGACAAGTCCCATGGACCCTCACAATTTCACTGCAACATGACCCTGCAGCCTTGCAGTCACCTTGCTTGGAGGAGGTGACCTCAATGTCCCCTTGTCTCTGAGCTGTCTCACAGAGGGAAAACCTTCTCCTACCCCCATGGTGAGTCTGTGAGGCATCCTCTGTCCCTGAGGCAGCCGGTGGTCCCCTGCCCTCTGCCTGGCACTGGGGGCTGGCTCTGAGACTGGCAGCTGAGGGTTGGGATAGACTTGTTTGGAGGTTCGGTCGCAAAGGACACCAGAGGCTCAGCTGTTGTTTCTAAGCCTGTCCTGGATGCCCTGGGGAGTCTGTTGTCTTTGCAAATTCCACCGGGGTTGTCAAAACTAGGACGGTGCTTGGAAGAGGGCAAGGATGGGATGGATGGGAAGGCTCCAGAGAGGGAAAGAGATTGCTGCAAGTCCATTTCTTCAGGCAGATTGGCTTCATGTGGGACAACTAAACTGCTCACAGGGGTCAGATACCTTTGAATTTGGAGTCCCAAGACCCTGAGGAGCCAGAGACCACTGTGGTTTTTCCCAAAGTCAGAGGGCAGACGTGGAAGCCCCTGCCACATTTGTGAGGCTGATGTCCAAGGATGAGGAATCACCAACACCCTCCAGGGACTTGGTATGTCCAGAGGGAGAGAGAAACTGCCCCATCCATCTAAACACATGCCAAGGGGGCCACTCGTAAGAGACCAAACACAGGTGACCTGTAGGTCACAGGGATGTTTAGGGACAAACAGCTGTCCCTGGGGACTTGGTCCTGGGTGGGTCTGACCTCCCCATGCAGCTCTCTGGGAATTTTCTGTTGACATCCATCCCCTCGGTGGCAGCCCATGGGGACCCTTCACTTCAATCAGTGGCTCTCAGTAACAGGGATATTACTTTGCTTTGAATTTGGCCTCAGCACTGCTCTGCCCCATAGATCCTGATCCTTCCTACCCCCCAGAAGCTCAGAGTGATGCACAACCTCAGGTGGTACCTGATAAAACAGCCCCCTCACCTCGAGGCAGCTCACTGTGGTTTGTGAGCTGGGGTTGGAGATGGAGATCTGAAACATCCCCATCATGTCAGCTGGGGAGGAGGGATGGGAGATCCCAGGCTTCTGCCAATTCTCCCGCTGCAGTCCCCCACGGCAGTGCTGGAGCTTTGAAACCGATGGGGAAGCCCCAAGTCGAGGGGTCCCACTACCCCATCCCTTGCCTGCCCTTTCCTCCTCCTCACTCCGGGTCCCAGCAGAGGATGAAACCTGAGCCTGGAGCAAATGGCATCTGAAGCAGCCCCCATCCCATCCCCGGGCAGCGGGAGCTGTGGGAATGCAGTGCCTTTGTCACAGGCTAATTTTGGCTCCTCTGTGCTCCGAAAACAATCCCAAGGCAGCTGGGAGGAAAGATGCTGGAGGCCTGGCCCCATGGGGCTTTTGCCTTATAAAGGTCTAACGGGGTGGTTTAAATCCTCCTCCTCTTCTGCAGCCTGGAGCAGATCTGCTGCACTGGCTCTTGGAGCCAGGGAAGGGGAGAGGTCCCTGGAGGGGTCCCCGAGGTGGGTGGGCACAGGGGGGTCTCCCCCTGCCCACTGGGATTTGTTTAGTGCAATTCACACAAGGATGGCACCGCCACTGTCACCATCACCGATCTCCCACCAGGTGTCAGGGCAGGGGGAAGGAGGCCCTGCATCCCTGGCTCTGCGGGATGGGGGGGCTGTCTTTGCCCCCCACCTCAGGACCTGCCCCACGCAGGCAGCTGTGTGTCCCTCCGTGACCATAATAGCCCCAGGATTAACATACCGGGCATTGTCCCCGCTGGGCCCCACGCTGGGAATTGTTTGCTCCTAAATTTGTCCCTAAAAATATCACAGGGAACAGGTGTTGCTTGCCCTGTGATTCTCTGCCATGCAAAGCCTCCTTCCACAGGGGCACTGGGCAAGGGGCTTTGTAGGGTGCAGGGGGGTGAGACAGCAGCTTTTTCTCTGCTGTTCAGGAATTTCATTGGGAAAACTTCAGGGCTTGTGAGAGGCTCAAAGTTGCTTGAGCATCCCAACCCACTGGGCTGTACTGAGGGAGACTGGATGGTCCTTCTCCCCAAAGGGGGACAGTTCCTTGGTCCCAAATCCATGTTTTAGCCCATCACCCCTCAGCAACCTGGCTGAGGGGGTTTATCCTCTTCTCTGGTGGCTCCCAGGAAGTCCCTTGGCCAGTGCTGCTCTGGAGACATCGTTCTGTGTATGTCCCATCATGCAGGGGGGTCAACACTGCAGCATCTCCCCAGGCTCACAACTCCCCCCCCAACCCAGTAGAGACCTACTGAAAGCAAAAAAGAAAAGAAATAAAAAGGAAAAAAAACCACAACAAAAAGAAAGGAAAAAAAAAATCAAGAGATTTTCTGCAAAGGAAAAGCACTGCAGTGTTTCAGCTCATAGGTTCTGTCTCTCCCAGAAAGACTCAGGGGTTTTGCAGCATCTCTGGTGCTGTTTCACATCAGAGAGGAGCAAGGCAGAGGTGCCACGAGGATACACCTCATCCACATGGGCATCACTATCACAGCCCAGTCAGCCTGAGCTGGTACCTCCGTGTGTTCACACACAACACCCCTGTGAGCAGCCAGTGCTGCCCAAGCCGGGGGGATTCCAGTGCCTAAAGGGGCTCCAAGAGAGCTGGACAAGGGATGGAGTGACAGGACAAGGGGGAATGGTTTCCCACTGCCAGAGGGCAGGGTTAGATGGGATACTGGGAAGGAATTCCTGGCT
>NW_016690270.1:379273-495912 GCF_001604755.1 Lepidothrix coronata | reverse complement strand
AGCCAGGAATTCCTTCCCAGTATCCCATCTAACCCTGCCCTCTGGCAGTGGGAAACCATTCCCCCTTGTCCTGTCACTCCATCCCTTGTCCAAGTCCCTCTCCAGCTCTCTTGCAGCCCCTTTAGGCACTGGAAGGAGCTGTAAGGTCTCCCAGGAGTCTTCTCTTCTCCAGGCTCAGCACTCCCAGCTGTGCCAGCCTGGCTCCATGGCAGAGGTGGTGCCCCTTGCTCCATCACTCCCTAGATGAGTTTTGGCTCCCCCATCCCTGCCGTTGCCCTCAAGGAACTGCAGGACAGGACTCCCAGAGCCGACAGAGTGCGGGGAGCCCCAAGGCACCCCATTTCTCCCGAGATTTCCAGCCACACTCCCCTCCGTCCCCTTGCTCCGAGCTGGGGCGGGTGATGCAGCCGGCGGGAGAAAGCTCCGTGCTTGGGAAAACCCCCGAGGATCAGGAGCCCGAGTCCTGCAGGGCCGGCTGGCGGCAGGTTGGAGCTTGCCCGAAATGAAATCAGGTTTCCTCGGAGCCAGACGGCTCGTCCTGGTGTTTCACAGCGCTGGAGAGGCTGCGGAGCCGCTTCCCTCGGCCGACAGCGCGGGGCAGCACCGGACCTCGGGATCGTTCTGTCGCTGCTTTCTGGCTTTCTGTGGATTTGGGATTTGCACGTTTGTTTCAGCTTCTTCCCTCTTATTTTTTTTGTTCGGCAGGCGAAGAGCAACAGCACATCGCTGCAATGCCAGAGCCGTAAGTAGCACGAGGTCCCCTGGGATTCACTAAACCCTCTCCTGGCTGCTCGTGCAGTCTGAGCTTGGAGGGGTTCAACTGGGAGCCTGGCCCCGGCTGAAGACTACTGTGGCATTCCCCTTGCAAAAAACTGTCTTTAAATAACACTTATTAGTGATTTCGATGTCCCAATTCAAACCTTTAAGCTTTCCCGCATCCTAGAACGTGGATCTGAGGTGGGCAGCACCTCACTTGATTTGCTGTGAGGCTCCTCACAGCACATTGTACAAATAGAACATATTCTCTGGTGTGCAGAGAAGGGAGAAACCTCCCTTCAAAGCCCCAGCCCTTCAAACCTGAGCAGGATCCAAACATCCCTGGCTGCTCAGGGAGAGGGTGGATGAGAGTGTTGTGGCCCGAACTGCAGGGACTGAGCTGGGATTGGCAGGGTGGGCACCCTGTCGGCTCACCTGAGGCATCTGAGTGGCATTTTGGCTTTCTGAGCAGTGGCTCTGAGCTCCCACTGCATTTCCAGCGAGCACCATCTCAGACCTGGCTCACATGCTGGTGAGCCAGAAATAAGGAACATTCCAGAAATAAGGAACCAACTGGAATCACACAAGATGCTTTCTTTAACTGTTCCCTCTTTTTTTTTACTCTCACTGATGCCCTGTTTTCTTCTCTTGTTTCTTATTGTTCCTTCCTGGCTGCTCACCTGCCTGCAGGGAGGTAAGTGCCTTTCCCTTCAGGAGTGATCTCGATGCTGCTCTGCGTTTGTTGTGAGTTTGTTTTCAAAGGGTGTTTTCTTTTTCCTCCCCTTTCCCCTAGAGAAAATCCAAGATCACAGCCTCACGCAAACTCTTGTTGAAGGTGAGTCCTGAGGGTTGGAAACTCCCTGGGATTTGTGTTGCTGGGGGAAAGGAGCTGGGGTTGGAGTGCGTGGTTGGGGGGGCAGTGATGAGGAATGGCACAAATATGGGCCGTAGGGAGCAGCTCCTATCCCACCACTTGTCTTCTCACTCATGTGGGCTTTGTGGTCCAAGCACCAAACAAACCTCCCCTCACCTCCCCTTCACTAAGATGGGGAGAGGCTCTGACACCTTCAGCTCTGAAGCCACAGCCCCTGTGTTGGTGCTCCAGCAGCTCTGCAACATAAACCTGGGCGCTCCCCGGGATGTGGCTTGGGATAAACATTTAGTGCCCAAGCAGAGCAAAGAGAGTGCCAACGTCAGCACCCATCGGGACCACAGCCCCAGGGGGTTCTGCTGCTCCCTCTGCCTTTGGGGTCCCCACACAAAAGGTGTAGGGAAGTTTTGATGTGTGTTTGGGCCACAGCTATAGCAGGGAGGAGGTTTGGCAGACGGGACTGTCCCATCCTACAGATGTTGAACAAGTAGGCTCGGGGTGGGGGGAACAAAGGAGCCTGTTCACAGTTCTGCCATTGACTTGTGCTCGTAGAGTTTGATGCTGGCAAAAGCGAAGGAGGAGTGGGATCAGGAGATCGTGGACAAGCAGTCAGAAAAGGAAAGATACCTGTCGGAGCGGATTACACCGCTGCACACCAGTGGGCTTTCCTTGAGCCAGCTCCAGGTATTTCTCAGGTCTAAGGGTCGAGTGAGCTCCTTGGGAGCATGGAGGGGCCTCACTCACTGCTCTCTCGTTGTGCTTGGCCCCCAGGACCTGTGCAGGGAGCTGCACGAGAAGGTTGAGATTGTGGATGAAGAGAGATACGACATTGAGGCGAAGTGCAACCATAACACCCGGGAGGTAGGAGGCGGGACGGGCTGTTTGCCTCTGCAGAAACTCCCTCCCAGGGGGTAGCTCTGGCCTCCATGGGGGTCTGACAGGGACTGGATTGAGCTCAGATGTGGGACATGCACCAGGGTTATCTAAGGGCTGGTGTTTGCTCTGCAAGGCACCACTCAGCACAAGGTCCATCC
Source organism: Lepidothrix coronata (assembly GCF_001604755.1). Taxonomy (NCBI): domain Eukaryota; kingdom Metazoa; phylum Chordata; class Aves; order Passeriformes; family Pipridae; genus Lepidothrix; species Lepidothrix coronata. The sequence continues at coordinate 493,251 of NW_016690270.1, read as the reverse complement.
CTGCCCAAGGGAACTCAAACTGTCCACGGGGTCCACAGGCAACCTCCTCGCTCTCCTGGTCATGCTGTGTGGGTCTGAGAGTTTCTTGTGGTACAGCTGCCATCTGAGCCAGCTGGGATGAGGCCATGATAGCAGCTCTGTGCTTGGGTGGACAGTCCCTTGGTGAGGAGGGTCCTCATGGCTGCAGGAGAGGCACAGATCCCTCTGGGGCTCAGTGTCGGCAGAGACTCCTGCTTCACACACCTTTTCGTGCAAAGCAGCCACGCAGTGACCTCCCACTCACCCTCCTTCCCTCAACCTGCAGATTAAAGATCTGAAAATCAAAGTTCTTGATCTCCGAGGGAAGTTCAAGCGGCCCCCCCTGCGGCGAGTCCGTGTCTCCGCCGATGCCATGCTGAGGGCTCTGCTGGGCTCCAAGCACAAGGTGTCCATGGATCTCAGAGCTAACCTGAAGTCTGTCAAGAAGGAGGACACGGAGAAGGTGGGTGACTCTTCTGGAGGCCGGAGATGGAGATACTTCCTAGGAATGCCCTTGCCCTTCTCCAGGGTGCCCTTGTCATCCCTTGTCAGCCTGAGAAAGAGCCTTGTGAGGCACTGCCCGTTGTGGGATGTCATAGGATCACGTAGGAGCACTTTGACCAGGCCAGGTGGATGGTAACAAGTGAGATTTGGGGCTATGTCCATGGTGCTCTTCCTTCCTAGAGCACATGAGTGTCTTTCATTTGGGCCCCCTTGGCACGACTGTTGAGCTGCATGTGCAGAGAGTTTGGTCTCTGATTTTCCAGGGAACCAGGAGAGCTCCTGTTGGGAGCAACAACATCCAGAAAACTCCCAGGGACCTCCCAGACCCAGATTAGATAAAACAAAGCAGCCCAGCAAGCACACTTGACCTGAGATAAACGGCCGAGTTCCCACCAGCTTGGCAGAGGTGTGAGAGGGAAAAGTCTCAATACCAGTGATGAAGAGGGTTGCCCAAACCTGCCTGGGGTGTGCAGGTGCCCCAACAGCAAGAGTTGTGCTGCTTTCCTAGGGGCCCTCCCCAGAGGGCTTTTACCCTTTGGTCCCAGCTCAGCAGACTGGATGAGATCTCAATTTTCAACTATTCTTCCTTTTTCCTCCTGTTGCTGGTCTAGTACTTTTCCAGTCCTTTGGATAGAAAAGTGTGCTCACAGCCCTTAGCACCAGGTGGTGAATGGATCTGGGTTTATTTTAGATGTCATGAGATGATGTCAGGGCACAGCTTGTAATCTGTGAATGCTGTGGATTGGCAGAGCAGACACCTGCACATGGTCCCAGAGCTGCCATCACCTCCCCTGTCTGCTCTAGAAGTGGCTGCCAGGCTCTCACTGCCACAGCAGCAATCCCAGTCCCCTCTGAAAGCTTGGGGAAGGTGGAGGTGGGTTTTATGGGAGCTGGAAGGTCAAGGCAGGAAGTGAGTGTTTACCTCTGCCCCAGTGTGTTGGTGTCGATCCAAAGTCCCAAGTGCTGCTTTTCAACTCCTAAAGAAATTTTTTTGGGACTTCTGTGACTTCTAGTGCATGAATGCAATCTAGCCAGGCTTTGAGGGAGGAGTATCCACACGAATCCAGATATCTCCAAGGAGATCAGACCTTCCCAGTGAGCTCCACATGCAGGGACACACGGCAGAGCTGGATCTGCAGTAGAGGGTCTCTGCAACAGGGCAGCTGCCTCCCCCAGCTCCTTGTGCTCCAGGGCCAAGGGCTCTGTGCAAGGGGCAGGGACAGCGTGGGGCTGCTGCTCCCCCCATCCCACAGCCCCCACATCCCTGCATCCCTCCTGGCAGGAACGCCCCGTGGAAGTGGGCGACTGGCGCAAGAACGTGGAGGCCATGTCGGGGATGGAGGGGAGAAAGAAGATGTTCGACGCTGCCAAGTCCCCCACGGGGCAGTGAGAGGTAGGGCCCTGCTCCTCCTTTCCCCTGTGCTCCCTGCAGCATCCCGGTCTGTGCTTATGGCCAGGGAAATGCAGAAACCAACCCCACCCTTACAGGAAAAGAAAGGCATCACATCCCCCTGTCCCACCCCACACTTGGGACAAGTATCTGTCCTGCACATCCCTGCCATGGGGCCCCTGCCAGCAGCTGTTCTCTTCCAGCTTGTCCATGCTGCCCGTGTCACACTCGTCCTGTGCATCATGGGCATTGCTAACATTGACTTCAGGCTGCTGAAAGCAGCCCAAAACCTCCTCTTCTGCCCCACTGCTCTGTTTCTTTCCCACAGGAGCATCGGGAAGAAGAGCTGCCCCATCCCTGCTGCCTGCCTCCCTTTCCCTCACTGCCCCTCCGTGCTCTTTCCACCCTTACCCTGAATTCACCACTGAGCTGAAACACGTGGACAACTGTGTGGGAAGGAGACCTGAGCTTCCTTCTTTCAGCACTGCCATCAGCCCTGCTCCTGCTCAGCCCTGGCACAGCAGCTCCCCAGTATCACCTGCACGGGCCATGCTGTCTCCAAGGGCCCACTGGCCATCCCTCCCCTCCCACCACTGCAGAGAGGCCTCAGAGATGGCTCCTGGTCCTCCTTCTCCCCCATCCTCTGGCAGGTGCAGCCTGAGATGTCCCTGTGTGGCTGCACATGTATTAAAGGACAGTGTCCCAGGCAGAGCATCGCGTGGGCTCATCACTGGGGACACTGGTCAGGGGCAGGGGCTGCTCCACAGTGGGGAGGACACCCTGGTCCTTTCCTGACCCCCTGCACTGTCCCCGTGCTGGCCCCCAGGCCAGCAGCACATGCTGGGCTCAGACTGGCTTTGGGCTCATCTCTTCCAGCCCCCAGGCTGCTCCCTCATGTCCCACCATCCCTGCTGAACCCCCCGGTCCTGTGCATGGGCCACCCTTGCTGGGCTCCAGCAATGCCCCAACCTGCCAACCCCCAACTGGGGGGTCTGTGAAAGAGCTGCCTGCTGGCTCCCCCAAACCCCCCTTTCGTCTGGTTTTAGAAAAGCCCTCAGAGCTTGCTCCCCAAGACACCAACTCTCCCACCAGCTGCCCCATCACAGGTCTGGGAGCTGTGGGAACTGGGGCAGCCCCATTCCAAGGCTTCATTCAAGCAGTGTTTCAGGAGAGCACGAGACAAATCCACCTTTCAGGCCAAAAATCTCATGCTCCCCCCCAGCCCCATCATTTCCTGTATCACAGCTCCCCAGACTGCATCTGGTTGAGTGAAAGCAGCTGGGAATGTGTCAGCTCATCCCCAGAGCAGGGCAGGAGGGGTGAATTAGTGAGCATTCACACCATATTGGGTCTTCTGGCTGGTTGCAGTGCAGGAGATGCTCAGGCCCCACAGAGTGCTGGTTTTGGTGTGTGTAGCAGTGCCTTGTCCACGTTCCCAACGTATCCAGAGGAATTACAGCATCCATGGTTTCAAACCCACACCACACTGTGGGTGTGTTGCAGCACACCCCATCCCTTTGTAGTGAGCTTGTAAAGTGCAGAAAATGCAATAAATTGGGAGCAAAGTACAGGTCTCTAGATGGCTGGAGGGAAATAGCATCAAAAAGTATGTGGCTTCCAAGGAACTCAGTCTTCCCAGGAAAACATTAAATTCCTTAGGGATAGAAAAGGGTGTCCCCATGCAGATGGCTCCTGCAGGACTCTCCACAGCAGACTCGTGGCTGACAGTGCAAGCAAGGAAAGGTGGGGTTTGGTTTGGGAGCTGGATTGCTCTGGGCATCACATCCCCTCCTTTGGCCAATTCAGGGATACTGAGCTGAACTGCTCACTTTTGTCCCCGGACACAGAGGGAGAGGGTAGGTGGTGACTGATGGGAACCCTTCTTTCTAGCATGGTCACTGGCACTCGGGCTGCCACAACACCCAGCAGCTCCTTCACAGAGGATTTAAAACCCATATGAAAACTCATCCCAGAATCAGGGTTAGATCAGAGGTGGCTGCCAGCTGGAAAATGCACATTTGTTCCATTAGCAAACACTGATGCATGATCTTTGTCATTCCACCTGACCCTCCAGGCCCTCCGCATCCTCCTGCATGACTGGAGCAGTTGCATGGCACACAGAGCCTTTTCCACCCATTTTTTTCCTAATCAAGCTTGATTTGGCTAAGCAGCTGCAGCCTGGCACGGCTCCAGGACTCAGTGACCCCTTGTCCTCACCCCACACATCCCAGGACAGGCTCTGGGCAGGCACAGCTCTGGGAATTGAGTCTGTGTCTTGGCCAACCCAAGCAACTCCTCTCTCAGAGGTGATCAGATATCGTTCATGGTGAGATCCCAGGATCTGCCATGGCCCAACCTGTCCCACCACTGGAGGCAAAAGGTTTTTTGGCTACGATCTCACCCCTCCGAGCTCAGTGCCCAAGTGGGAACGGTGCCCAGGCAGCGTCCTGGGATCCCGCCGTGTGCACTCTCCCAGAGGGAACTCACACACTCGGCAGCGATCCTGGCACAGGAAGAAAGATGTGCAGGGAGAGGTAATAACTTACCTGACCAACTGGTAAAGCTGGAAAATGCAAGAGAGGATTCATGGAAACGAATCCTTCTTCAGGCCTGGAACATAAGCAGAAAATGGCACACCAAGGGTTGAGAACAGTTGCTCTGAGCTTAGTGCAATTATGCTAATTTGGTAATTAAAGAAAAAAAAAAACAACAAAAAATGGGGTGGTGTTTCTGAGGTGGGGAGGGATGGAAGACATTACAGGTGATGGGTGCTGTGGGACCAGGCCCCAGTTGATGCAGCCAAACTGTGCCAGTGCCCGTGCCCAGCTCATCGTCAGATCCTGCACACCAAGAGATCCGAAACTGCTGCAGAGGAAAACCTCAGGGCTTCCCAGTGTGACTTGAGGGCCAGGCTGGGTGTGCTCAGCAAGGTCCCGGGGCCCACATGCACTCAGTGTCAGGTGGCTTTGTGTGGCTGCCTCGTGTTTTAGATCGAGGGGGAGAGAAAAACCCAACCCCAAAACTCTTCGCTCTCCAAGTTCCCCTACTTTGCCAACATATGATGCTCCCCAGTCACCATGTCCCATTTTCATCCCTCTCTGGTGGAAAACCACACTGACTGTCATGGGAAAACAAAGGTTTATGGATTTCAGTTTTATTAGGAACATGAAAAAAACACGGGGGAAAAAACTCTTCAGTGGGATTGAATCTCAAGGTGAAGATGCCACTGTCTGCTCTGAGCATGAGGCTCTCCTGGTTTTGGATCAGGGGACTGGGAGCCAAGTCTTCTCCACCTCTGGAGCTGCTTCTGTGGCTTTGGGCCAGCTGGGAGCCCAGCTCTCCCCTTAGCAAAGGGGGAAGGTGGAACCTTTCATCCCTGGATGCCCCTGGCTTCCCTCACGCCAGGCCAGCTCTGCAGTCCCACGGTCATTTCCCTCCCAGATGACAATAATCTCAATTTCTTCTCACTGAATTAGAAGGCAACCCTACAATAATCCCCTTTTACTGAAAATTCTGCCCAAATAGGGGATTTACAAGGCTTTTCTTAGGGAGAGAGACTGATGCTGGAGGAGTCACTAATGAAATGATGTTTCTTTCAGTAGAACTGGAAGTCAGTCCTGTTTCCTTGAGCTGAGGAACTGTCCCACAGTTTGCTCCATTGCAGCCCAAAGCCCACAAAGCAAAGCACTGGAAAGTTAGAACTGCACAAATTTCAAATGAAATTGGACAGTAGAAAAAAAACATTGATCAAGCCAATGATTTTCTACTGGAAAAGTTTTGCCAGGACAACTGCAATGAGGGAGATGCAAGCAGCTTGGTCCAATGAGGACCTTCCAGAATTTCCCTCCTGGTCGGTTGTAAAATGGTCCTTTCCTCTCCTACAGTGCTCTTGCTGACCAGCCATGCTTAGAGACATCTGAACTGTGCCCAAATATTTCCCTGAGTGTATTTGCAGCTCAGCTGGAGGCTGGACCTGTGGAGGGAGGATGGGGAGGAAGGTTAGTGGTGATGGGCAACCTCTAGGTGGAAAGGGGTAAAGTTTGTCCCACGGCCTCTGGCTGTGGCTGTGGCACCCTGCCCTGCACAGGACTGACACCAGGCTGCAGTCCCCTGTGGTAAAGGTTAAACAGTACCCCTGTGACCTCTGTGGCCTCTGTGGTGCAGGATTAAACCCCATGACTGAATCAGCAGGTCTTGGCACAACCCTGGGACTTGTCCCATGGCACAACCATCTTGTCACCCTGGGCACTGCAGCCTCCACCCCAAGGACAGGCCGGTCCTGTGTGTTCTCCATGGTATAAAATGGGAAAAAATTGGTTTCTTCACCCCCATTTTCACCTGAAGCCTCCCAGGCTGGGGTGCTGCAGCCCCTGGGAGAAGCAGGGCTGGGTTGGGGTACAGTGCTCGCTGTGAGCGGGGTGCATCTGTCTTGTCCATCTTCCCTTCCTGTGGCCTGAGCCCTCTCACTCCCTGCTCAGAGATTTTTCATGAATTGCAACTAATTCAGTGGTGCCCAGTGACAGGACGAAGAGTGATGGCCATAAAATAAACCACAACAAGTTCCACTTCAACACGAGGAAGAACTTCTTCCCACGGAAGGTGGCAGAGCCCTGGAACAGCTGCCCAGGGAGGGTGTGGAGTCTCCCTCTGTGGAGACATTCCAATCCCACCTGGATGTGTTTTCCTGTGTCACCTGCTCCAGGTGACCCTTCTTTGGCAGGAGGGTTGGACTGGGTGATCTCCAGAGGTCCCTTCCAGCCCCAACCATCCCGTGATTCTGTGATTCCCTGTGCTCTGAGGGGTTCAGTCTGACAGGCAGCTGCTGGCAGTGAGCCAGGCTGGTTCTGTCCTTGACCGGAAAAGTTTACACTGACGTCACTTTTGGGGGATGTCCACTGTTTGTCACTGTTAGATCTGGGGAATCACAGGGGTGCCATCTGCCGAGAAGGACAATCTGCAGGGAATGGAGTGGGAACCTGAAGGATAATTTAGCACCTGTGAGGCACCATGGTGGAATTTCTGAACCAAGAGTTGTCTTTTTTTTTTTTTTTTTTTTTTTTAAGTTAAGTAATAGATAGAAAAAGGCCCTTTGTGAGGTGGGTGTGAGGCACTTTGGACAATGGTTATTCCTTTCCTGCAGGAAAGTCTATGGTCAGTTTTTGTCCAGTTTCTGAGCAAGCACGCACCAATTTCAGGCACTCCCCGACTTTCCTCTCACAGCAGAGGTATCCCTGCACCATCAGTGCATGGCACACCTCTCTCCAAAAGCTGAAGGAATTGTAGTGGAGGAAGGAGAGCCCTGGACCATCCTGGTGCTGCAGAGCACCAGCACAGGGATACAAGGAGAACAGAGGTTTTTGAAGCTGGTGGGACCTTTGGGAGCTGTGGCACCACTGCAGAGATGGGAGGGAGCTGAGCAAGGGTGAAAAACCCCTTTTCATGGCCATTGAATCCAGTGGGGAAGCCTGGGCAGATGATGCTCCTCCACCACAGCAGGTATAAGCTTGAGGAGCTGAGGGAGGAGCTGAGCCACAGCTAATGCTGAGGGACCGGCACAGCACAGAGGGTGGAGGTGGAGGGTTCACTGCTGGGCCTCAGGAGAGGCTGAGGAATGCCCTAATTACAGCACAGTTGTGGAAACTGGAAGCTCTCCACTGCCCTGTAGCCAAAGAAACAGGATCTGTGTCGGGATGAGACACAGGACACTGTTCCCAAGAGAGAAATACCCTCTGTTGAATCTGATCTAGCTCCTAAGTGGGTATAAATGAGTGTCTTCTGCTGATCTGCATCAGGTGAAGGTCTGGCCTCCCTGAGGCAGATGCAGGTCCCCCGGGCAGAGCGAGTACCAAGTGTTTTGGCCCTGGAGCTTTCCTGCTCACAGTGCAGTCCTGTGGTACCCAGAGCACAGAGCTTTCCTCTGCAGGTTGTGGATCTGGAACAGCAGATACAACATTCTGGTGCATGGAGTGGATCAGGATGAACATCAGACTGGTCCCCCTGAGCATCCCTTCCCCCACAAACTCACCCCTCTGCCTTCATTTCATCACCTTCAGCTCTGGGGACCTGCAGGTTGGGCTGGGCTTGGGTGGTGAGCTCAGGGCAGCCAAAATAGCTTTGTTAAGGGAAATCCGGTTCCACAAAGTGACTGGTGTTTGCTGAAGGCATCAATGAGCTTTCCTGAATTTCCAGAAGCAAAGACCTTTAGGTCAGACACAGCTAAGAGGGAAAGTCCAAGCAAAGCTAAATAATCAACCAGCAGATAGGAAACAGTAGTGAGATAACAAACTGCTGCTGATAATTCCTGTGGACTCAGCACAGCAGAGGTGAAGACTGGTGACACAGACTTCAGAAGGATATGGCAGGACTTGGAGTTTGGGGATAAAATGGCAAAGGATGTTTGGAGGAGTATAAAGTAACACATAGAGGGAAAAATCCAACAGGGCTTCATATATGAGACGACAGACTTGGGGCTGGCTCTTGCCTGCTTGGGATGGGTATCTTGGGAGTATGGTGGGCATGAAAACACCTGAGGAACATCAGGGCAAACATGAGCTCCATGGCAGCAAAAATCCCTAACCACGAGAGATCAATGCTTTGTGCTGTTGAACAGCTCAGCAGGACTCATCCAAGTTAAAGGAGGAGTTTTTTCCAGCAGTGAGGAACAGACCTTGGGAACTTCTCGCTGAAGGATATTTTCTGTACGAAAAATTTTCCTGGGTTTGAGTGAAACTGGGCAAATCCATGGAGGAGAAACCCACTGAGAAATCTCAAAGAGTTTCTGAGCTGAAAATAAAATCTGGGGGAGTGTGAGGAGTGAGTGTCACAGAGGCTCATCCTCTGCCTAATCCCCAGACACTAAATGTCCGTCTAGAATTGCTCCATCTTATTAATATGGGGAATCACAAACTGTGAGGTTTTATATTCCTTTGCTGTGGAGATCCTGGCTGGGGGTGTTCTTTCACTGCCACGTTCAGTCTAATCCTTTTGAAAATCCTGCTAAATCCTGTGCTCCAGTGCTATCCTTTGGCAATGAGTTTTGCAAGCGCAGTGCTTGCCATGCATTAATCAGAATGCTTTATTGCTTTATAGTAGCTCAGTGATGCTCCACTGCTATATATAGTTTGTTAGCAATTAGCAGGATGCTTGCGAGGTCATTTAAGTAATTTTTTTCCCCTTTATGCCACAACTCATGGAATTTTCTGTACGTATGAAAACATTTGAAAGACAAGCAGTTGCTGCAAGAAGAAAGAAAGACAGAGAACAAGCCCTGCTCGGAGTGGATGGCTCATTTGACAGGGTTATCTTTTAGAAATGGGATTTTAATCAGGAACCTTTGATTAAAATAGTTGCTCAGGCCACGGTCACACCCCTGTGGGCTGGAGGCGTGCAGGGCAAGCCCAGCCTTACAACCAGTTCCTCGGGCTGGCGAAGAGATGGATCTCCCTGGGTTTAGAGACTGAAGATGTACTCAGGGGGTCCTGGATGACATTTCCTGCAGCAGTGGGAGCACAGGGTCCTGGCCATGCTGTGTGCTTGGGTTGGACCCTGGTAAAAACCAGGCTGGGACCTGCCTCTGCTGTGCCTGGACCCCCTGTCACCCCAATAAGTCAATCACCCCGTCCCCCCAGTAAGACAGTCCCCTCTTGCCTTCCCCCCTGCCCTTGGAAGGCGGGTGTTGCCCTGTGTAAGTGTGGGGGGATGGGGGTCTCAGGGCAAGTCCAGAGGGGATGATGGGTGTGGTGGGCTGGGTCCAAGCATGAGATGAGCCTGGGCACACAGCTCCTCTCTGGCACAGGGCTTTAGCACCCAAAAATTCGATCCCCCCGTGCTTCAGCCCCTTCCTCTGAGACTTTGTGAGTGTTCTCTACTGCAGGAGAGCTCGTAACAGTGGGGAGGCCATGACAGCTCGATCCAAGATATCTGGAAAAGGGCTGGAAGGAGCAGGGAACCCTCCCATGCTCTTTGGAAAGCGCTGGGCTGCACCCAGTCAGAGGTGTTTTAATGACTGTTTTGGATCCCTGGGAGCCAGCCTCCTCCCACTCAGCCCAAGGTAATTCACCTCCTCCACCGGTGCTGGAGGAGTTGTTGACTGGTGGAGGGCGGCTGGTAGAACAGGTTCTCCGCAGGGAGTTGTCTCCGAAACCCTGGGAGACCTGGATGGATCGAGCCCCGAGCGGGGATCTCTGCTCGGAGCCTGGCACGGCAGGAAGCGAGGAGGGAGCTGTTTTTTGCGTGGCACTTCTGGGCTGGGCGTCTTTCGCTCCGCGCCGCTGGTAGACAAATTACAGCCTTGCCTCCGTCAAGGTAGATAAGGAACCATGTGATGCAGCGTGGTGTAAACTGGTGGCAGGCAGGGTAAAGGTGCACAGGGAAATAACCTTGCGAGGGAGTTCTTCCCTCCCTCCTCAGGGGGCAGAGTCTGATCAAACGGCACCTTGGCCTCCATGCGTGCGCAAGTTTTGGGGGCTCTCTGAAACTCCCGGGAAGCAGGAATGTCTTTTAGCAGGAGGAATTGGTCTGATCTCTCCAGGTAGGTGCCGTGGTTTAATGCTTAACCCTTCCCACGGGTGGGAGGCAGGGGGTGAGGGTGGGCTGCTGCACGGCCAGCTGGACAAAGGGGTGTTGGGGAGGATGGGAAGAGGGGCAGCCACCCTGGCGGTGTTGTTTGCAGAGGTGTTGCCAGCCCCATGGAGAGCTCAGCACTGCTGGGGTTTCTTGTGGGTGGGCAAGATCAGAGGCATTTTTGTTTCTGCTGCCGGGGGAAGCTGAGCATTGCATAGGAAAATTACCCTCGAAATGCATTTTCACTCTGTGTGGGATATATTTTTGGTCTGATTTGCCTTTCTTTGGGGCATAGTCTGGCTGGGCTGTGTCTCCAGGCTTGCTCTGGAGATGGCTGGGGGGTTTTACACTCACCCCATGCCCATACAGCTGCTGGGTGTGTGTCCTGGCTCTGCCCCTGCCCATCTGGTGCTGAGCAAGCCCTGATTCAGCGGCAGTCGCTGAGCCATCCTTGCAGCCTTTCCTAAGGAGAGATTATTGGCTCCAATAGGAGCCGGGGTGAGTGAGACTCCTGGGCATCATGGGATGAGTCAGGGGCTCACACAAAGCTGGGGATAACTCCTGACCTCCTGCAGACCCCAGGGCAGCACTGCCAGCCAAGTGCAGGTGGAGTGATGGAGACTCAAACACAAAAATCTCTCACAAATCAGAGAAGAAATCCTGGTTTAAGTTGATGTGATGGCTCTGAGACTTAATTGCAAACCCCGGTAGTTTGTGTAAGAAAGGGGAATCCCAACTGGTTTGGGTTGGAAGGGACTCAAAACTCATCTTGTTCCACCCCCTGCCATGGGCAGGGACACCTTCCACTGGACCAGGCTGCTACAAGCCCCATCCAACACGGCCTTGTACACTTCCAGGGATGGGGCAGCCACACCTTTCTCTGTGCCAGGGCTTCACCATCCTCATTGTGAGAAATGTCCTTATATCTAATTGAGACCCCCCCCCTGCTCAGAGGTTGCCAGCTCACACCCTGCCCTTTCATGAATGGGATGGATTCCAGAGGGCATTCCAGCCCCATCTAGATCCACCTCCTCTGAGCCACAGACCTGCCCAGCCACAAGCCCAGTGGGGTCCTGCACCCTGCATGTTTCACAACCCAGAAGGCACTTCCTGTGCTCTCATTAGATGAGGCAGCACTGAAACAGCAGAAATGTCAGAAATCTCTGCACTAATGATTAACAGGAGAGGACAAGGCAGGGACACTTGCCAAATTTTTTACTCATCTCTTTGAGATTAAAAAAGGTAAGACAGCGAAAAATAAATCCCCCTTTGAAAAGAGGAGGGAAAGGTTGGCGAAGCAAATCCATCGCCTAATGGGTGGATTGCTTAATTAGAAATAACGAGAAGCTGCATGTGGAGGTTACGTGCTGCCTCAGAAAGAGCCAAGGAGGGAAGAGCCAAGGCAGGAAAATCCCATTTTCATTTTGAAGGAGCCTGTCTGTGCGTAAAAACAAAGAAGTAACTGGCTGTCACGTGGATTTAAACCGACATTAGTGCTCTGTGCTGTCACTGCTTGAGGGACTGGAGTGCTGAGCAGAGGCACTGGCACGTGTGTGTGCCCGTGTACCTGCCAGCCTTTCCAGGTGGGAATGTGTGTGCAGGGATTGCTGCACTGGGACAGCAAACACGGCTGTGCTGCCTTCCCAGCCCCTCCGGGCTGTGCACTCAGGGTCAGGGGCAGCCCAGGGAGGGGAGCACAGAGGAGGTGTCCCCACCTGGGGATGCTCATCAGCTCCCCAAGGGCACATCCCAGCCTTTTCCATCCCTGTCTCTCCCGAGGCCAAGCATGACATTAGGGACCACCTGGAGCTCCCCAGCAGTGAGTGTTGGGGTGTGCAGGGTGCTTGGGGGTGTAGGGAGTGATGGGGGCAGTGGGAGGGAAGGGCATCACCCCCCCAGCATTACAGAATCACAGAATCTGCTCAGCTGGAAGGACCCACAAGAATCCAACCCTTAGCCCTGCACAGGATCATCCCCAAGAGTCACACCCTGTCCCTGAGAGCACTGTCCAAAAGCTTCTTGAGCTCTGGCAGCCTCGGTGCTGCGACCACTGCCCTGGGGAGCCTGTTCAGTGCCCGACCACCCTCTGGGGGAAGAACCTTTTTCTAAGATCCAACCTAAACCTGCCCTGACATAACTTCAGGCTGTTCTCACTGCCCTGTCCCCAGCCAGGACCTGCCCCTCCTTGCTCTCCGTTCCGCTTTGCTGGCCCTGCTGAGCTCCCCCGCCTGCCTTGACTGGGAAGAACAGAAGCCACAAATAGTTGCGGGGGGCAATGTGGTTTAATTTATGACCCAGCTCTGATTACACAGTAACTCGTAACCACCGAGAGTCACCCTGTTCACAGCGGGGCTCGCCGTCCTGTGGGCGTGGATGCTGCTGAATTTCACCTTCTTAAAAGTCAAATCCACAGTGCACCCTGAGCCTGGATGACACTGGAATGCCAGGGACAGAGATGGGATGAGGCTCTGGGATGGACCCTGTGCGGAGAAGGCTCTGCCCCAGCAGGCTGTTGGCATGCTGGGAGCTCCATGGTGTTCCCTGCATCTCTTTGAGGCTGATTGAGGTGCTCGAGGTGCATGAACGCTGTTGTGAAAAGCTCAATCTAGCCAATAAAAATGTTTTCCAACACAGTTCATGCACTGGCACAGAGGGTGGGAAGGTTTAGCACAGAGAAAAGACAGGAAAGGTGGTGTTTTCCAGACACCTTTTTATTCAGGATGACATGTTTTAAACCCACACGCATTTGGCTTTTGCAGTATAAAGTGTTCAAAGATGATTATTAACCATGTCTTTTTGGTACAATTTGTGATTGTAAACAATACCCAGTCCAGCCACACGCAGGGAGGAAGAGGAGTTCCTGCCAGCCCTATTCCCAGGCACAGCATCTCAGTGGTTGCCTTCAGCATTTGTGCTTTTGCATCTGAGGCTTTTTCCTCTATAAAAATTAAATTGCCATCACTACAACTTGCTTGCGGGCTAAAATCTTCTGCCACTAGTGGTTACCCTTCCAGTTCATGTGGTTGAGGTCTGTGTGGTGGCTCTTGGGTCCAGGTCTTGCTAAGTTACAGGTTCAATATCCTTCCTCCAGAAGGTTGCTTAACGTAGGGATTCCTTTTGAATGAGTGCTCCCTCCAACAGGAGAAATTAGGAGTTGTAAAGTCAAGTGCTTTTGGTGGGAAATGCCTGCATGAGCTTGGTGGAGTGAGAGCACTTTGCTACACTTGGCTCTTGTTGGCCTCCCTCTCCTCCAGCCCTGTGCAGGGCAACTTCTGTCATCCCCTGGGCCTTGCCCAGCGTGTTTCAGTTTCCTTTCTTGTGTGGCACCAGGGCTGCAGGCTCCTCATGCAGGACACAGCCTCGCCACCTCCTTATGTTTCATCCTAAACAGCCTGGCCAGGCAGAGAACCCTCGAGGATGAAGAAGAGCAGCAAAGGGAGCGCCGGCGAAGGCACCGGAACCTGCTGTCCTCCACATCGACGGATGAAGAGCCTCCTAGCCCTGGGAAAGACCCCAGTCCAGCTTCCAGCAGGTGTGTGGGGTCCTGCTGGCATCAGTCTTGCTCCTGATGCTGACAGCTCACATCTTGCTAACTTGTTTTTCTCAACCTGCTGCTGCAGTTGGTGCGAGTCTCTCCTGGATGAGGGTGGGCTGAGCTGTGGGATGAGCTGGAGTCCTTTGGGCAGAAGGATGGGCTCCACAGGAGGAGTAAAGAGGGGGAGATCTCTGGTGGGCTCAGTCATGGGCCTCAACATGTCCCATGGCACAGGGAGCTGGTGTGCCGTGGTGAGGGCTGGGGCTAAGGCTGAGCTCAGGTGGGTGCTGGCCCTGCCCTGGTGGGGCAGGTTCCCACTTCTGCAGAGCAGGTGAGCAGAGCATCAGAGCTTGTGTGTCCTCCTTCTCTGAACCTTGCAGTTCACACAACAGTGTGACCTTTGCTGCTGTGGGGAGGTGACCCAAGGGCTTTCCAGTGGGGCTCCCAAAGTCCCTGGATGCAGGGAGGTGCTCTGGGACCAGGCTGTCCCTACACAACATGACAAATGCTCTGAACTGAACCTGGAAATGTCCAGTATTTAGATGGGTTTTGTCCACAGAGACTCATGCTGCAGAGTGTTTCTGTGTGTTTCAGACAGGATGGAGTTGGGGTGTTGGGGTTGGATCTGGGTTGGATAGGGGCTGGACATGACTAATATGAACCAGGTGGGTAGGACAAGTCCCCCTTCCCTGGTGCTGGCACAGTCTGCCCATGTGGTTATTGCAATTCAGGAGGAGGGCAATTATTATCCTATCTCCTTCCCAAGCCCTTGTGGATTCCATCTCCATGGCCTTGGCCAGGTGTCCTTCTGCCTCTTCCCAGACCTTGGGCCTCTTTGTTGGTTTGTGAAGGAGGGGAAACAGCTGTTTCACAGGTTGTGTTGGGACTGTGGTTGGACCCTGCCAGACCAGACTGACTTCCAACCAACTCTTCATGCTTAAACATACTGGGATATTTTTCCCAGTCCAGTGAAGAGCCGCTGACACACTTCTCATCCATCAGCAGACCCAGCACAGTGCCCTGAGCCCACACCTCCTTGGCACAGGACTTGGCAGATGCTGGTGTTCTGTGATGAGGCTGCAGAAATGCTTAATCTCTGACACAAAGAGGGGAAAAAAAAAAAGACTTTCAATCCAATCTTGTTCTTGGAGAGCCAGGCTGGGGTGCTGGGGATGAGTATGGCTGCAAGACCTGGTCTGACTGGGGGACTCCAGGACGGTGGTGGGACTTTTATGTCCCCCCCTCAGAGCCTTTTGTCTCACTGCCAGCATAAAAGCCATCCCTCTGGCCCCAGGGTGCTGAGGTTTGCCTCCCAATTTTGTCTCTGTCTCTAGACCTCAGTCCCTGGTGAAACCAGTGTCTCCAGAGGACGGGGAGGAGCGGAAGCTCTCGGAGGTGCTGAAGACACAACAAGGGAGACGGACAAGGTGCCTGCCACCTGTCTCTGAAAAACTGAAGCAGAAGAAAGAGCAAAAGGAGCCAGGGCTGGGAGAAAGCCACACGGAGGCAGGGACACAGCCATGCGTGAGGCAGGAGAGCATCTGGGCGGGAGAGCGGGATCAGGATGCAGCCAAGGGCAGAGGGGACCCACCAGGAGACCAGAACCTGGAGCCTGTCTTGGAGACGAAGGCGGTGGGGAGGGGACGGCTCCGCGACAAAGAAGAACAAGGTGTGGGGACTCCTCGGGGGGAGCAGAGGAAGGAGCTGAGGGAGCTGCAGCAGCCGCCGGAGGTGGGGGGCTGCCGGCTCCGGGAGGTGAAGATCCTGACCAGGCAGGGAAGCCGCAGCACAGAGGAGAAAACAACCTCGGTGGTGACCTCCCCTCTGGAGCAGCAGGTGAGCAGGAATGGACAAAGCATCGAGCCTTGGGGTGTGGGGTCCTGGGCGCGGGAAGGACAGCAGAGAGGGAGAGCCCAAAAGTACCAGGAGGGAAATGGGACCTGAGGGATTTTGGGGAAAGTTTTTCTGAGAGCTGCAAACCACGAGGTGGTGGACAGGGTCCCATCACCTCCTGCCCTCCCTTGCCTGCACTGTTCTGATCAACATGTCCAGCAAGCCCCTACTGACATCACGGTTTCACTGAAGAGATGTTTGGGGCTTTGCATATCCAAGTGAGGCAGCCAGAGTTTGCAGGATTTAAATCTCAAAGTCCTGCCTCCAAACCAGTTCCCACCATGGCTGTTCTCTGCACCTCAGCCTTCTCTGCAGACTCTGCAGGGATGCATCTGATGTCTGCTTTTTCCTCAGCAGCCATCCAGGAATCCCTCAAAGCAGGTTATACAACTGTCTCCCACACAAGATGAACCTGCAGAAAAGCCAGACCCTTCTCCAACTCATGTCACCTACAGCAGCTCCATCAGACGAACCAGCCCAAGAACTGTCTCCTTTCGAGTAAGAGCTGAAGCAAGTGGTGAAAGAACCTCATTGAAGCAGTGGAGGATGGGAGGGAGGAAGGAAGGGTTGCTTTGGCCTCTGGATTATGTTGGCAGAGCCTGTTCCCAAAAGTGTGTTCAAAATCCACCCTTGGGCTGGGCATTGCAGTTCTGCTTCAGTCTTCCCTTCATTTCCATTCTCTGTGTCTGACCTGTGATGATGAACATGCCCACGTTCATATGCTTTGTGCTGGCCAGAAAATTTATGGGAAGTGATGAGAAAACAGGGAGCTCGTTGTCCTCAGAATTTCCAGAGTCACAGGAATTACCATCCACCTTCCAGCCTTTCTAGTCTTATCTGAAAGCACAGGATAAAAATAAAACCCATCTCCCTTCTCGCCCCTTGTTACAACTCTGAGAATATATTCAGTTTCTGCCCTCCAAAAAAGATCTGTGGAATAAAGTGGTTGGAGAGGCTGGGAAAACCCAAGAACTGTTGAGACCCTCCCTG
The DNA here is from genome assembly GCF_001604755.1 of Lepidothrix coronata. Taxonomy (NCBI): domain Eukaryota; kingdom Metazoa; phylum Chordata; class Aves; order Passeriformes; family Pipridae; genus Lepidothrix; species Lepidothrix coronata. Next base: position 476,359 of record NW_016690270.1, on the reverse strand, counting down.
CTGTGGATCAGGGCTGTCTGGCTGTGCTTAATTGACTTTCATGCGGCTTTGTTGGGAATAAAACTGTTATCGCTACAAAGCATCTTTAGTCTGGGGAGCTTTGAGATAGGAGATAAGCTCTGGTGTGGGTGCAAATGGAGCTTGCTTGGAACTGGGGGAGATAGCAGAGATAGTTTGTCCCATGTGTCTCTCTGATAACCAAAGCTGGCTCTGGTGTCTCCTCTCCTTGTGTCTTCCAGATCATGTCAAGAAAGCAGAAAGAAGAAAGCCAAAGCCCTCTCACAAGGAGGTCAGCACCTCCACCATGACAAGGGGGTCATGGTACTTTGGTCTTGCTGGGCAGGAATTGTCCTCCTTCGTTTTCCAAGGGAGGAGGAGGAGGTGATGGGACCTGGGAGTTAGTGAGTGCCCTCGAACAGGTCCCGGGTGCCTGGCTGACCAGGCAGAGGACAGGACAATGTCCAGTGTGCAGCTTGCATCTGTACAAGATCACGGAATCACAGACTGCTTTAGGCTGGAAGGGACCTTAAAGATCTGGTTCTACCCCCCTGCCATGGTAGGGATATCTTCCACTAGCCCAGGTTTCTCCAGCTTCCCCCCAGCAAGGCCCTGCTGTCTCTTGGGTATTGTAGTTTCCTGTCATCGCTCATGTCTGCACAGGAGGGGTTGTGTTGAGTGGTGCAGCACCACAACAGGGTCCCATCCGTGGGGATATCAAAACACCCCTGCAGGTCCACGAGAAACATGACCTGGCTTTGGTGGACAGACCAAGGCATCTTCCACATCTCCATGGGAAGGTTTGGCCAGGTGGCTTAAAAACTGGAGGAACTGAGAGCTCAGATGTGAACACAGGGAGCTGATAGGATGCCCTCTCCTGAATGCAGGGCAGGGGAGTGGGTGTATGGACACCTGGGCTTGCTCCTGTGCTGTAGGCCAACCCAGACTGGTATCAAGGAGGATGCAGTTCAGAGCTGGCAGTGGTCTATTCAGGGATGCAGGGCAAGTTGAGGAGCTCAGAGATGCATTTCAATGTACAGTGTGGCCCAAGTAAGACAGTGAGACCCAGAGATCTTGGCCACCAGCAGGGAATGAGTTGCCTGGGTTCACTTGGCAGATGGATGCAGGAGTGCCTGGGTGGGATGGGGTCTTCTCCTGCCAAGTGCAGTCCCCCAGGACCACGAGCTGAGTCCAGGAGATCCTGAGGGGGCTGTGTTCAAATCTTCCCTCTTCTTCACCAGTGCGAGTCTGAGGATCCCAGCTAGCAGCAGCACCATTGGGGAGAAGCTGGAAAAGTACAACTCAGCCGTGCAGGTACCAAAACCACTGGGCATAGCCTGGCTGGGGCGGGAGGGACGTGCAGGAAGAGAGAGAGGTGGCCTGTAGCTGAGTGAGGAGGGGAAGGACTGAGCTACACTGAACACCAGAGCTAATGGGGTTGAAGAAGATGGTCCCAGGCAGAAAAAGGAATTGGCCTCAGGGTTTAGGAGCAGAGATGTTTGAACTGATAGAACCACAGAACGGTTTGAGTGGGAAGGGACCTTAAGAATCATCTCGTTCCAACCCCCAGCCGTGGGCAGGGACACCTCCCACTAGACCAGGTTGCTGCTTGCCTTGGGAAGGGTCTGCACAGTCCTGCTGGGGGGAGGCAGTGGGGCAAGTCTGTGAGCTGGTGACGGGAAGGGAAGGAGCAGACCCCAAGGGGCTCAGGGTGTCAGCCAGAAGCAGGACGTTGCTTTTTACCCCTTGGGGTGCAGCACGGCCCCGCTGACGCCCCTCTCTCTTCCCAGCGCTCGGAGGGGGTGAAATCCTCCGTACCTGTCCAGAAGAGCCGCCTGCTGTCCTCGGAGGGGGTGGCCAGCAAGCGCAGCTTCTTCGAGGCGAGCGCTCCCAGCAAGGCGGAGCCTCTGGCCGTCAGGAAGGTAAGGGCGGGAGCTGCCCGAGCCAGGACCTCCCGGCAGCGCCCTGTGCCAGGGCAGGCACTAGCTTTTTGGGCAAATTTTCCTCTTTGCATACCAACGCACAGCCTGGCGGGCTGCTGCCGGGACGCGGTTTGGTGGGAGTTGGGTGCCTGTTGAATGGTGCCAGGCAGGGCTGGGCTTGGGCACCGAAACTCCTCAGTCAGTGTGTGGGTTCCTGTCGATGTGCTGGTATTTGAGGAGCTGGGATGGAGCCAGCATGTGGGCTGGTCTCTGCCTGTTGCAGCTTTGCTCAGTCTCCCCGTGCCCTGGGGACTGTCCTGGGTTACATTCGTGCAGTGGGAGAGCTGGTGCTGTAACCCTGGTGTCCCTTTCTGTGCTGTAGGACAACCTGAAGATCCCAGGATCAGTGACATCTCGCATTAATCTGTGGATCAGCCGAGCTCAGGAGCCTGCCAAGGAGGACAATAGCAAGGTACCAGCTTGTGCCAGCTCCTCGGGTGAGAGCCCTGAGGCCAGGCAGCCTGGCAGGACAAGGTCCTGCATCTGGGGTGGTGGGGCTTGAAGGGTTGATGAAGTCTTGGCTGAACCCATTAAAGGGTTTGAGAGGAGTTTAGCCAGGTTTGGAGGTCTGAGTGCTGCAAGGCCACAACGATGAGGTATCGAGGCTCTAATTGTTGCTGTGCCCTGGCCCCAAGCCCCAAATGCCTGAGACAGCTGATTCCAACCTTTGGTGAGGTGAGGAGGGAGCAGGTGCCAGCTGGGTGTGCATCCCAGGACATATGGGGTACCTGACCCTGTCACCTGTGAAAGAGGTCACCCCAGCATGATCCCATCTCTACCAGTGTCTGGAGGACTAGCTCTGGTCCAGGGGCCACTGGGAGTTGAGCTGTGTTCTGTCCTTTTGCACTGGGCTCTGAGGGGCTTGGACACCTCTGTGTGCTCTGAGAGTCCTGATGCATGTGTGATCTGGGGTCATCTGCACCCCCGTGTGTATCCCAGTCTCCCAAAATAGGGTGCCTTGTAGCTGTGGGGGCTCAATGCCCAGCTAAGGGGCCTCAGAGGTCATCACTTTGCCCCTGTGGCTGCTCCATGGATATGGATGCACTAGAGACAGACAGGAGAGTCTTTGGCCTCGGGGTGGTTTTACTGTTCTTGGAAAGGCTCAGCAAGTCCTGGGCAGGTATCACTGCTTGCAGCAATGGGGTGTTTGGCCACTGCTTGTAGCAGTCTCCTACACCCACTGGGGTTCAGGACCAGGAGGGGCAGCTCCAGCCCAGCCCCACATCCAGGGAAGGCAAGCCTGGGCACCCCCAGTGCTGAGCTGCAGAGATCAGCTCTGCCCAAACGTGTCTGTACCGGGCGGCTGTGCTGGCTCGGTGTCTGCCAGGAAAGGGTTTGCTCTGGGGTCACTCCTGGGCAAAGCTTGGGGCTCCTGGATCAGTTTTCCTGTAAAAACACCTGCTTCCTCTCTGTGGGCTGGAACTGCACTTGGTTTTGAGGGTCCACCAACATCTCAGAGCTGGCTGGTTTTACCTGAACAGTGTGTGCTTCAGGGTTTGGTTGAAGTCAGACTAAGGCAACACTGCACCTGATACATGGAGAAAACCTTCCCATGGCACTTATGACTCTCCTGTTTGCAGGAAATCAGGAAAATCAACAGCCTGCCAAAGCGTGATGTCTGGATAAAGCAGCCTGGAGCCAGCCCTGAGGACACCAAGGTAGACACAGAACTGTTCTGGTGCATCCTCTCGAGCCAGGGGCAGAGCCAGGCCCTACCTGCTGGTGCCTCACCCATAGGGCAGGAAAAAAACAGGCTATAGGGGGAGAGGGAACATGAGGGTCATCAGGACCCCAGGACTTGGGGGAGTCAGCAGGAGGAGACAACTGGAGGCATCTGTAAGGGTGAGAAGGAGTCTGGTCTGGGAGAAGAAGGGAAGTGGCATGTGGTAGGATATAGGGGATGCCTGCCTGCCCCATCCCCTCTTAGGTCCTGGTTAAAGCAGCTGCCTTTGGGGGCTTTGCAGCCTCAGGCCCAGCCTCACTGGTTCTCACTTTCTTTTCCAGTTGCAATAATAGCAGTTGTAATATCAGATGATCTGGGAAAAACTGGTTTGCTCTGAAGAACAAAGCCCAGCCCTACCCAACCGTCCAACAGCTCACTGCCATGAGTCCCCCATGCCATGTGGACCACCGGGCTCCTCTGCTTGTGGGATGGGAAGGAAGAAGGCTGGAGGAGTCTCCCTGTGCTCCTGGTCCTCATTCACTGCCTGCCTGGGGTTGTCCAGGCCTGGAGGCTCCTTGCAATGCTGAAGGCAGACTCTTGTCTTGTTTTCCCACAGCATTTTGGTGTTCTGCTCCTGATCTCTGCCTGTGCCCCATAACTGCCCTTGCAAAGGGGATCAGCCCACATGTGTCCCTTGCAGCTGGAAGATGCCAGCAGGGCAAGAAACTGCCTGGCCAAGGGAGTTTCAGCTGCACATCCATGGACATGTCCATCCCTTCTGCCTGGCCCGTGTGGGATGAGGTGGGGCAGGCAGATATTCCCCCCCCATCCCAGGATGTCACTGCCAGAGGGACCCAGCCAAAGGCAAATAGTGTTTGCAAAGTCACACAAGTGCTGGTGTTGCTCAGAGATGCCTCATGGAAGAAGGGTGGACCTGGTTGCCCTGCTGCTTCCCTCCAGTACTTCTGCAGCTGAACCAGAGACTTGTCCTTCTCCCTACCTCCCCTGCCCCTACAAGCAGTGACCCCTCTCATTTAGTGATACAGGGAGGGTGGGCTGGCCCTGACCCTGGCCATGGCCCTGTTTTGGGGGTTGCATGGAGCTGAGCACCCTGTGCTGGGCCCCATTTACCTCTCATCCTTCCCCCGAGCCCTTTGGCCAGTGTTATGCAGGCCCTGATCCTGCTCTGGGAGCTCACCCAGCAGGGATGCAGGATGCTCTCTCAAGGATGGCTTTAGGGTGCCATGGGCAAAGGGCTCAAACACTTGTGCTGGGGCCATTGTATGAGCTTGGGCTGTGCCTTGAGCAACCACTGCGGTGACGAATGTGGTGTGGGACTCTGCTGCTGCCCCTGGATCTGAGCTTGCTTTCTGGGCTTTGGAAAGGACTTGGTTTTCTCTGTGCATTTTTTTTTTTCTAATAAAAGTTGCTCTTTCTAAAACACTCCTGGTCACCTGTCCTCCTGGGCTGGGATGGAGAACTGTTCACTTCCCTTCTCCTGACAAGGGGAAGATAGGGAAAAACCTGAAACGAAAGAGTCCTGAGAGGGTAAAAGCAGCCTGAGAGTCTTCCCTTCTCATTAGAGCATCTCGAGCTCAGTGCAGGGGCTGAGTGAGCCGGGGCCGGGGGTTCCAAGGAGGGTCTGCTCCTCCACTTGTGGCAGCGCTGCCTTATCAGCATCCCCGGCCCTGGGTGACAGCTGGGCTGGCTTGTGTCAGCCCCTCGGGCACTCACGTATCTCGGTACGGAGGGTTTAAAATAGCAAATCTCTGAGGCCACACAATAGCTTGGGCTTATATGGGCTCCTGGGGAGGAAGGGGGAGCGGCGGAGGGGGCCGGGGCCGCGGCTGCCGAAATAGCAGCTCACAAGTGTTGCATTCCTCGCTGGGCGCCGGGCACATTCCTCCCGGCGCTGCCCGCCCCGGGGTGGGCGCTGGAGCCCCCTTAAAGCCTCCTGCCCCCCAAGAGCATTTCCCAGACACCCGCCGGCTTCCCCTCGGCTCCCCGGGACCTCCCGCGGCACAGGTAAGGCTGGGGCAGCCCGCTCCTGGTGTAGATGCTCAGTAGAAGGCAGCACTTACAGACCCAGAAGTGATTCGGCTCGGGGTTCACGATCCTCCCCAGCCCCTTGCTCTGGGCTGTGTTTTTGCCATGAAGGCATTCCCATGGAAAAAGCATCAGGACCATCTCCAGCCCGCTGTGTTTGCAGTTTGTCCAAGGCCTTTTGAACCACCCTGATGTGTGCCAAGGTGGCTGAGATGGATCTTGGCTGCCCTGGTTCTGGGGGAATCTCGTAGATCCCTGATCCCTGTGTCTCTGGAGGGAACAGAAGGGATGTGATGCCTGTGGGAGGGTTAGGCCAGCCTGGCCCTGGCTTGCTGGCAGCCCGTGGGGTGGGATAGGGGTGGGATGCTCCTGGGCATGGTCTGACCCTGCCAGGCAGGACTGGAGCAGTGACATGACCCACAGTGGAGAAACGGTGGGAAATGGGAGCTCCATGTCTGGGCAGCCTGGAGGAAGGGAGAGACTGTGAACCACGGATTAACTCAGCCCCACAGGTGTGACCAGCCAGCCCTGAGCTGAAGGAGAGGGTGATTTTAAGGAGTGGGAGGAATATCTGGGTTGTTTAATACACAGCAAATGATGTGAGATTTTTTGCAGTCAATAATATGTGCAATGTTTCCTCTTTAACTCTGTACTATATCTGCTGGCTCTCCTAATTCTATCAAAACAGAATTTCAAGCTTTAATGGAAAAGTTTATCTGTTTCTGTGCAGAGGATGGATAAATACTCCCCAGAGCCACTTTTTTCTTGTATACTCCCATAACAGTCCTGGGTTTGGTGCTGTTCCCTCTGCTCTGTGGGATCTAGTGATGTATGAGATAGGAGGGGAATGGAAATGTAGGAATAAACTTTCACAGGTTTGCACTGTCATGGCCAGGAGGGGCCCTCCACTCCTGTGTCTTGAGAGGATGATATGAAGCCTTGTGCTTAGAGGCCACATAAAAGATTTGGCCAAACTTGAGGTTTCAGAACCATGCTGAGCCTGGGGGAAAAGCAGGGCCACGAATTGATATTTGAGGGGAAGTGGAAATTGAGGGGATGGTGCTGGAGGGGGTGCTGAGGGCCAGGCCCCACATCCATCAGAAGAAAGAGAAGAGCAATGTCAGAAGCAGGAGGTGATCCCAAGGCAGACAGGGCCGACTTCGAGTCCTGACTTCGTGTGTCTCCAAAAGCCCCTTGTGAGTCATCGCCCAGAAGTGAGATTTGACAACCCCTGGAGCTGTGGGTGTGCCCAAACACCCCTCCTGTAATGCCTTTCCCATGCCTGAGGAATCCAACTCTGGATTCAGCATCTTGAATAAGCAATCCTGAAGCCTGTCCTACCCATCCTGGGTAATAAAATGCTCAACAGATGCAGTCAGGACCAGTTGTTCCCAGAGTCGGGGCAGCAGGAGAAGTGAAGCGTCGTTGCTCTGGGAACAGGTGGTTTAGCACATGAAAGTTATTTCTAGAGCTGCTTTGTGTTGTCCTGAGGCATCTCAGCTCTGCTGAGGTCTGGCACGATCATGAGCAGTGCACAGGCTGGGCAGGGGATGGGGCTGATGCCCTGGGCCGCTCCAGGATGCCCAGGGATGCTGCTGGTCAGTGCAGACCTCACAGTGGAGTGTTGGGTGAAGGTTAGATGAGGTGGGACGATGAGCAAAGTCCTCCTGACCACAGCTGGGAACATAAGCATGGCCATTGCTGCAGAGTTTTTAGTCCTGTTGCTAAACCAGACTGTGAATTATCCCTTTTAGCTGACCTCAGGCCCAGAGCCAGCATCAGGAGAGAAATGCTCCTGCTGAGCCCAGGTTGCCTCTTTCCAGAGCACTTGGAGGGCTGGGAGATCTCCCTGAGGACTTGTGCTGTGCCTTGGCTGTAAATCCAAGATTACAGGTCGTCCCTGAAAGCTTCAACTGAGCTAATAGGAAGCAAAACAAGCTGATCATTATAGGGGTGATTTTCCTGCCCCCTGAGCAAACACAGCCCCCTGAGAGGGCTGAGGAGAGGGGAGCTGTGCCCTGGACATGGCTCCTGACAGAGTTATCAGTGCTGCATGAGGCTGTGTCTAATCTCCTATTTGAGGCGAGCTGTGATCCTGGGACAGGAGGGGAGGGGGGAGCCTTATCTCTGCTAAGATAACACTGTCACAGCCCAGCTGGGGACAGCTCCAAGCTCCAGGTCCTTTGGAGAGATGCAACATCTCTGTGCCCGTGTCCCAGCACTGGAGGACGGACTGTGCTTGTCCTTATCTCAGCTCCTAACCCTCACTTTTTCCAATCTGCCTTGAACTCTGCCAGATAACCAGGCATGTCGGACACTGAAGAGGTCACTGAAGAATATGAGCAGTAAGTGGTGTGTTTTTAAACACACTTTCTTTCCCCCTATTCCCACTTTCCCAGAGTTGTAGTGTTGCTCAGAGGTGCCATTCAGAGGGTACTGGCTCTTGAGGGTGCTGGCACCCCAGCACCCAGCATGAAACCCCCCAACCTGTGCCCATCTACAGCACTGCCCTGGCAGTGCCAGACCCCCAGCAGGGAGGAGTTTTGGGTTAGGAGCTGTATCCACACACATGGATGGGACAAGGGATGGTTCATATATTAAAAAGGCTGCAGTGTAAATCAGTGAGATAGAGCTGGGAAAACCTGATGCCACCAGTCTGTTGCCGATGGGGTCCTGCTGCCACGCCCAGACCATCAATCCCCAAGGCCCAAATTTGAGAGGAGTTTTTGCTGGTGAGAGTTCCTGGGCCATGAGACGTGTTCTGGAGAGATGGGGCTCAACATCTGCACTACACAGTTACAGGGATCAGTGTGAACACAGCTCCTGCTTCTCATCCACCAGCTGAAAAAGCAGATTTGCATCCTTCTCTTGTGTTTCAATGCCACGACAAACTCACATGTCAGCAGCCTGCCCCCTGGGTACACCTGAGAACAGGCTGTGCATCTTCCCCAAGGTCAGAGAAGGACTTTGAGGCAAAGGTGGGATGTGAGATGACTGTTTCTGGGATTACAGGCCATGGTCACTCAGTCTTCTCAAGCTGCAAACTGGTGGTGTGCTCTGACCACTGTCAAAGTGTCAGTCCTGCTGTCCACAGCCTGCAGAGTGACCTGGGTCTTGTCCCTGTCCCCACTGCCACCTTAAAGCCACCCACACAACAGTCCTTGCCCATTGCTATGAGAAAGGGGGAGCATCCTTGAGGAAATTCCAAGTTCCCCTCCCGATGGATGCACGTGCCCCGTTACAGCAGATTGGTGTAACTCCAGATATTTGTGTTGTGCTTTGCAGGGAGCAGGAAGGTAAGAGGACATGGAGCATCTGCAGCTGCACCTGGAGCACCTGCAGCTGCCCTGAGGCCAAAAAGTGATCAGAGAAACTTCAGTAACCGCGTCTTCTTTCTCTTCTCTCTCTCCCGTGCCTGTGTGTGCTCTGTGAAGAGGAGTATGTAGAAGAAGGTAGGTGTTTACCTGCAAGGACCAAGAGACAAGTGCTGTGGGTTCAATGCTTTGCTTAGGGGGCTGTGGGGGTCAACTCCTTGGCTGCAATGGCCAAATCGTGCCCAGGAAAGGCGTGTTCGAGATTTCTCCACCCGAAACATCAGTAGGACCAAAACCAGACTGAATTTTCCCAGGATCTCTTTTGTCAAAGCGAACCCTTGACTAAAAACAGGGGTGGAAATGCTGGACACGGGTATTGGCAGAGGTGTGAGCCCAGTAACCCAGCGGGAGCTGGAGCTTCAGCTGGATGTGTGTCGGTGATGCTCAAGCACAAACCTCCGTCTGCCTCAGCTCGATGAAGACACAAACTGCCCTGTGCACAGAGCTGCTCTGGGGCACAGCTGAGCTGGGCTTTTGGGCTGGGCTGGGGAGCTTGGCTTTGCTGAGCCTCTTGCTGCTTCAGGGCACTGCCAGGCAAAACACCCTGAGCATTAAGAGCAAAGAGAGGCACAAAGGGGAAACGACTGCAGTGTTTTAGTCCTTGTCTAATGCACACCAGAGCTCCACAGCTTCATGGCCTCCAACTAACTCTGCGCTTATTCCTTTCCCTCCTCCCTGGCCCAGAAGAGGAAGAATGGATAGAGGAAGAAGACGGTAGTTATTGCACCTTTCTTTATTTCATCTCTCCACTGCTGCTGTGAATATGTCGTGGGTCATGTGTCTTTTGCCTCTCCCTGGCTAGGAAATGGTTTTCTTTCATTCTTCCACTTCTCTCTCTTGCTCCTTGCACTCACCTCTCCTGCTGTGCTGTGCTGTGTGTGGATCTGCTCCTGTGTCTGTGGCTTCTCTCTTACATCTGCCGATCAAATGCACTCACGGTTTGCTCTCTTTACTATCTTCTTCCCTTCTGTCTTGCTGTGGGACCACAAGTCTTCCCAAGACCTGCAGGCCCCAGCATTGCTCTGACTCCAGTGGAAGACTCTTGTGGGGCCACTGCTCCCTCCAGTGGAAAAATGCTCCAACAGTGTCACAAATAAGATTGTGAAGGTGCCGAAGGCAGGTTCTCTAGTGCCAGCCAACCCTGGGCTTCGCTGGCTAGAGGAGAGCGATGGAAATCACCCCCCCCTTCCTGGGGTGTAAGGGAATGATAGCATGAGAGGGAAGGAGGGACAAGCCAGGAAGTGGCTATAGATCCTTTAATTTCATTAATTTATTTTTTTTTTCCCTGCCTGAGGACAGAGCAGCCCTTGGGTAAAGGTTAGAGCAAAATCTTTTGCTTTCTGAGCCTCTTTCTCTCTCCTGTGGCTGCGTCTCCTCTGTTCTCTCAGTCGGCTCCGTGACACAGTTGTCCCGATACCAGGATGTGTTGGGAGCCAGAGGGAATGGTGCTGTTGGACTCACACTGCCCTTTATCCCACAGGTCAGGAAGAACAGGTAGAGGAGGTGGAGGAGACGACCAGCGAAACCAAGGCAGAAGGTGAGTGGTAGCTTTGCCAGGGAGCTCCCATGGATTGGCAGGAGCCGTGGGAGCTCCAGTGCAGTCCCAAAAAGGGCCTGAGATGTCCCAGCACAGCCTGTGACAGGGGTCAGTAGAACAGAGGGGCAGCTCTCCCCCAGATCTGTGGTGTCCAGTAAGGGGAGTATCAAAGCTGAGATGCCCTTTCCTGATCTGCCTTGGCCCTGCAAGCATGAAGATGTTTGTGTTTTCTGCTGGTTGCTGATCAGTTTGTGTCCAGCCCTCTGAAATAATGCCAAAAATGAGTCAAGCCTGTTCCATCCTGGGGTCCCCACAGGTGGGGTTTCCAGAGCAGGGGTCATGCTCTGATTTCTCTCACCGTCTAAAGAGCACTGGTGTTCATGGGACAGCTTTGGAACATTTGGGGTGGCCTGATGTGTGACCCCATGCTGTTACAGCTGGTTGAGGGGCTCAGATCTCAGCTATGTCCCCCCAGGTTTGAGTGCTGGGACCCCTCTGTGGTTGTCCTAATTCATATTCTCCCCATTTCTTTTAAAACAGAGCAAGAAGATGAAACAAAGGCATCAGGAGAAGGTAAAGCAGGAGCAGAGGAGAGATGGTTTTGCCCATTTCAGTCTTGACCCCAGTCCTTCAAGATACTGGGCCCTTGGAACAGTATTTTTGGTGTTGAATTCATTTTCTGCCAAAGGGAGAGAATCTGTGGTAAACAGGGCAGAGCTGCCCTGGCCTTGTCCTGCAGCAGAACAGGGGCAGCAGGAGGGATGGCTGTGTGCTGCCTAGGAAAGAAATTCACCCAAAATCAGAGAACCAGAGAATCACAAAATTATTTGGGTTGGAAAAGCCCTGTTCCAATTCCTGCCCTGGGCAGGACACCTTCCACTAGAGCAGGCTGCTCCAAACCCTGTCCTACCTGGCCATGAACGCTTCCAGGGATGGGGCAGCCACAGCTTCCCTGAGGATCCTAGAAGGACTGAAGTACAATTTTGAAGTACAAAATACAAAAGGAGAGGGTGGCACTGCTGTTTTTTGGACAGTGCTCTCAGGGACATGGTGGGATTGTTGGGGTGTCCTGTGCAGGAGTTGGACTCGATGATCCTCATAGCTCCCTTCCAGCTCAACATATTCTGTGATTCTATGACTCTGTGTTTTCCACAGGTGGAGAGGGGGACAGAGAGCAGGAGCCTGGGGAAGGTGAAGTATCACACTCATTCCTTTCACCTGTGTAAGGAGGTAGCAAAAACTGCTCTGCCCAGCCAGGAGCACCAAAGTATGTCCTGGGTTTTGGCACATGGATGGACACCTCATTGATGGAGGATGATCCACAGTGCAGCCTGTGCTGCTGGGAGAGAGGGGGAGCTCGGCTCAGGGTGGTGGGTTTGGGTCAATGTGTGAAGGAAATGCCTCTGTGACCCTGACCTTGTCTTTCTGTCCTGCTCCTGGGGACCTGCAGGTGAATCGAAGCCAAAACCCAAGTAAGTGTCAGAGTGTTTTTTCTGGGGAAAGGTCTGAGCTAGGAGCTGTGCCAGGGCAGAGGCTCCATGTGATGGGCTTAGCACCCTGATCCATAAAGGGCATGGGACAGTGAGGCCTCCAGAGCATGGAAACACAGTGGGACTGGGAGATGGAGAGAAAAAGGGAGAGAAACAGATAAACATGGAGCATGAGGGGATCCTGAGGATGAAGTCTTTAGGCAGTTTTGAAGCATTTTGTGTGCTCCCTGGGAGAAGTTCAGCTGCCCTGTGGGCCTGTAGCTGGAAAAAAATCTGTGCACCACAGCCTGGGATAGAGAGTCCATGGCACAGCCAGGGTCTGGCTTCCGCAGTGTGCTCCTGGCCACAGCATGAGTGCCAGCATTCCAGGGACAGAGCACCTGCCCAAAGGAGTGGGGCTGTAAACCACAGCCAGGAACCTGTGAGTCCTCATGGAGCCCTGGAATGCTGTGGTGTGGGAGGCAGATCTGTCCTCAGCCATCATCTCTTCATCCCTTTGTGTCTCTGTGTGCCCCTACTGAGCATCTCCTGCCCTCCCTCAAGCCCACAGAGAGGATGGTCTCCATCTCCCTGTGCCAGGTCACACTGGAGCATGTGGTTCCTCTGTGCCCTTTTGGGTGAGCAGTGGGTTGGCTGCCAGCCCCAGGGTGCTGGCAAAGGGTCGTGGCCACATTGTCTGCAGCTTGCACAGTTATTCCAGCCATGCAGGCGCCTTGGAGCGCTTCCCGGGAATGCCACAGGTCTTCCTCTGAGGCTGTCCAGCTGGCAACTTCCAGCAAGAAGTATTACACTTCCCTGACCCGCAACTGTGATCACTCTTCACCCCTGGGGACTGCAAGGCTCAGGGAGGAGGGCTGGGTGGGTCAGATACCTGCTGTAGGCCCACCATCCTCCTGCTCACCTTCCACTGCAGGGTCTTCATGCCAAACCTGGTGCCTCCCAAAATCCCAGATGGTGAGAGGCTGGATTTTGACGTAAGTTGTGCCCTCAGTTCCCATTCCCACGGGGTGATCCTCTCACGTTGCTCCCCTCACAGTGCCCAGCAGCTCCCCAGCTCCTGGAGGCTCCGCTCATGGGCGTGTTCCTGTTTCTATCCTGTGCAGGACATTCACCGCAAGCGCATGGAGAAGGACCTGAACGAACTGCAGGCCCTCATTGAAGCCCACTTTGAGAGCAGGAAGAAGGAGGAAGAGGAGCTCCTGTCCCTCAAGGACAGGATTGTACGTCTTCACCTTCCCCCTTCACCACTATAGCCACCCCCTCCCCTGTGGGTACATGGCCACCATCCTGTCCTCATAGTCCTGACAGGAAGATCCCTGCAGGACAGAGCCTGAGATTTGAGCCAGATTTTGTACCTCAGTGCCAGGAATTATAGAATCATAGAATCTCCTGAGCTGGAAGACACCTACAACAACCATTGAAGTCGAACCCCTGGCCCTGCACAGGACACCTCAACAATCCCACCCTGTCCCCGAGAGTGTTGCCCAAACGCTCCTGGAGCTCTGGCAGCCTTGGGGCTGTGACTACTGACCTGGGGAGCCTGTTCAGTGCCCAGCCAGCCTCTGGGGGAAGAACCTTTTCCTGAGATACAACCTAAACCTCCCCTGACACAGCTCCAGCCATTCCCTCAGGTCCTGTCACTGGGAAGCCCCTGGTCCATCTGCTGTGGTGCCTATGACGATGCACCTTGCTCGTGGTCACTGTCCACACATTCCCTTGGGAGATGTGGGAGCAGCAGATCCACCCTTGGGGCTCTCAGGGCTGTGAGAATCAGGGATCTGTCCATAGGGACAAAGAGGATGCAGGTTCCCCGGGGTGCCCAAGCCAATGTCCTCTCCTTCTGTAGGAAAAGCGGCGAGCGGAGAGGGCGGAGCAGCAGCGGATCCGCAGTGAGAGGGAGAAGGAGCGCCAGGCCCGGATGGCCGTGAGTGTCTCTGGGGAACGGGGGGCTCGGGATGGGCTGGGGGGGCCTGGGAGCACGAGCTGTGTGCTGGGTGCAAGACAGTCCATGATGTGTCCTTCCATCTGCTCCTGACCCACTCCTGACCTTGGCAGGAAGAAAGAGCCCGCAAAGAGGAAGAGGAGGCTCGGAAGAGGGCTGAGGAGGAGGATAGGAAGAAGAAAGCTCTCTCCAACATGCTGCATTTTGGAGGCTACATGCAGAAGGTGTGTAATCCTACCCCAGGCGGTGCCAATGAAGCTGCTGGTGCTCCTGGGAAGGGCATCACCACGGGCTGACCTCACCCAGTATTGATAGACTGTGGTTTCTAAAAGCAGAAGTCAGGTCACCGTTTCTGGGTCACAGCAGAGGTTACGGGGCCAAAGTGAGCTCAGAGCTGCTGTGAGCTCAGCTTTGCTGTGCAGATGCTGGCCAGGGCAGCTCCAGCCTTGCCTCAGGGACAGGGACAGGGATGGGGATGGGAACAGAGGTGTCTCGTCCACTATTGCCAAAATTTCCTTAAAGACCTCATGTGCTTCTGGAACCCCAAAAACTGAGGGTCTTGGTGGCAGAACTTTGGATGGAGTAGAGCAAAGGCTGGGCAGATTTCCTTCCCTCCAATGAACTGATGGTTTCCTCAGTCAGAGAAAAAGGGTGGGAAGAAGCAAACAGAGCGGGAGAAGAAGAAGAAGATTCTCAGTGAACGGCGGAAGCCCCTGAACATCGACCATCTCAGTGAGGACAAGCTGAGGTGAGCACAAGCTGCAGGAGAGATGTCCAGGGCAGGAGCTTGGTGTTGGGTCTCACCTCCTGGGCTGGAGAGGGATGTCTGTAGCACGATCCTGGCTGTGAAGGGATGTCTGTGGCAGGATCCCGGACTGGGAAGGGATGTCTGGGGCTGGATCCCATTCTTGGAAGGAATGTCTGGGGCTTGCAGCCCAGACAAGAGGGTGATGGCACAGATGGAGATGGGCTCTGACACCCCTCTGGGGACATGGCTCCATGGCTCTGCCGGGCCACCACAGCCAGGCTGCGGCTGGTGGCACCAGCCATCAGAGGGAGCCAGGCTCACACACATGGGACATGTGTGTCCCAAGGGAGCCAGGCTCACATGGGTGGGACATACGTCCTGAGGGACCCACTCTCACATGTGTGTGACCTGCATGTCCCCCTATGCACCGACCTCCACCGTGGCTCTGGTCCACGTGTGGGACTGGCATCACCACCTGGGTAACACATTCCTGTCTGGACAAGCAGCCTCCAGAGCAGGGGAGGTGTTGGCATCACTCCCGGTCCCCTGGGAGCCATGTCCCTTTCCTGCACTGTCATCAGCTGGCTCTTCCCATAGGGAGAAGGCCAAGGAGCTATGGCAAAATATCCGTGACCTGGAGGCTGAGAAATTTGACCTGCAGGAAAAGTTCAAGCGGCAGAAATATGAGGTGAGCCACCAGGTCCTCTGTGACTTGTTCACCCTCCGTGTTCCTGGCTGCTCCTTCTGCTCCCCAGCTGGGAGATGAGGTGGGTTGTCCAACTGGCCTCCCAGCTCCTGCTTGGCACTGCAAGAGGCTTCCTGCTCTGCTGCACAGCACAGCCCCGTTCAAGGCCAGGTTGGACGGGGCTTGGAGCAACCTGGTCTAGTTGAAGATGTCCCTGCCCATGGCAGGGTGTGGGATGAGATGAGCTTTAAGGTTCCTTCCAACTCAAACCATTCTGGGATTCTGTTATTCTAAACCCCACACAAGAACTGCTGGGAAAAAGAAAGCAGTGATGCATCTTCAGCTCGACCCTTGTCCCCAGCCAGGCGTGGGGCCTCTTGCCAGACCTCATCACCCACCTGCATTTTTTCTTGCAGATCAACGTACTCCGAAACCGTGTCAGTGACCACCAGAAAGTGTAAGTCCCTGGGCAGGCTATACCTCCCTTTTCAACATCTCCTGTCCTTCCAGCTCCCTGCAGTCCTGTCCCTCTCTATCTCCCCACTCTCTCGCACCCTCGCTGAGCCACCTCCTCTTCCTCCCACCCCTGCCTCTGGTCCTGCTGGTGCCTGATGTTCACAGACCTGCAGGTCTGGCCCAGAGATATCAGTCTGTGCTATTCTGCTCCCATTGACAGACCCCATGACTTATTACCACCACCAGCTTCCCCCTGTCCCAGAGACCCTGGCTAGGGATGGACTCTGGGGAGACCCCACCTCTGCATGGGGAGCCTTGTGTCCTGTGAGGTCCTTCCAGCAACTCCCATCCCTGCAAGGGCTCTGCCCAGCATCCCAGGAAAGTGCTGGAGATCCCAGCTTGTCTAGGAGGGGAAATCCCATGGGCTATGGGAGCTGTGCAGCCCTGCAAGGGCAGGGGAGCCTGTCCCCATATCCATGTTCCCTGCACGTGACTGGGGGACCCTTTGTAGGAGGGTGGAAGAAGGTGTTTAACCCCCACTCTCAGGAGCTGCTCTCACATCCCCATCCCAACCTTTCTGTCTCCCATGGGAGATGCGCAGCCCACCCCATGTCAGGTGCAGCATCTCCCACCCACTTACACCATCTCTCTCTTCTCTTCTGCCCCAACATGGCCTGTTCCTGCAGCAAAGGGTGAGTACAGGTGTTTTCTGAGCGTTGTGTGTCTCCCACTGCTCGTGTGCTGCATGGACACTGGGACATTGGGGAAGCAGCAGGGCTGAGGGACAAGGCAGTGCCAAGAATTGGCAGCCAAAGCCAGAAATGCCCTTCACTTTCCACCCAAGCCTCCTCCTCCTGCTCCTCCTCCTCTCTGCTGACTTGTGTCCAGAGCAGTGCCTGTCCCCCTAAGCTGGTTAAGGAGAGTGATGTGGTGGGTCCTGAAGGATTCTGCAGGTGTTTTTATCCCTCTGCAGCCAGAGATCCAACTCATCAATTCTTCTCCAAAGGACCCTTAGATGGGGAGAAACATGGGAAGGGAATTGGGGCTCCTTAGAAATGCCTGACAAATGCATGAGCTTGTTCCTACAGAGCCCCAAAACACTTGACTCAGGCCCCAGGGTTTGACCTGAGGGCACTGAAGACCTTCATCCCCATAGGGCAGTGAGCATCAATGGGAAGTATCTCACTCCTTTGCAGGACTGCTGACAGCACCCACCTCACCCCTCCTGTCATGGTCACTAATGCCTTGTACTGCACGTGCTCTTCTGCTTCCCTTCCAGGTCAAAGGGTGCCCGTGGGAAGACCATGGTGGGCGGCAGGTGGAAATAGCTGACTCAGGAGGCACAAGAGGCTGAGCCACAGGGAGGGGCATGGCCTTAGGGCTGCACCACGTGCCCACCCGCCCTTCCACTGCATGAGGCCCTGGCTGCAGGTACAGGGCGGGCTGGGGGGGCAGATGCTTCTCCAGGTGCCGTTTCTCATCTCCACCCCCCAGCTGGTGTTGTGTCTGTAAATAAAGAGAGCGGTGAGGGGGTGTGGGTGTTGTCTCTATCCCGACGCTCTGAGCCCAGAGGGAACAGGCACAGGACAGTCTCAGCAGAGCTCGACACAACCAGCACGGTTGCACACCTGCTCCAACCACCCAGGACCTCCTGAATAACATTGCCACAGAATATTCTGAGTTGGAAGGACCCACAAGGATCATCAAGTCCAACTCTTAAGTGAATGGCCCATATGGGGATCGAATCCACAATCCTGGAGTTATTAGCACTTTAGTTCCCTCTTTTGCTGTACCTGTGCTCCTCTCTGGTCATCTCTATCTCCCACAGTCCCTTGTGGGGCACTGCTCCCAGGTCTCTTGGTCCACGGAGTACTCACAAACTCACCCTCCAGGCCATTCTTACTCCTATTTCCACCACTTGTTACAGGGCCCAGACCAACTGGGTTTGACTCCTCTGCGTGTTTCTGACAACATCCAGTGAAGCCTTGAGATAAGTCACTGTGGAGAGGCCATTTATCTGTGCCTTAGGGGTGTAGATCTCTTCCATCTGGCTGTGGGCATCTCTGTAGCACGTTCACACGTGCAGTGCCTGAAGTGGCACATATCTGGATAACCCCAAGTGCTCCTGGTGGATCTGGACTGTAAGCCAGCTGAAGACACCAGCCTTCCCTGCCCATTTCACAGGGCAAAGTGGCCCATGGTGTTGATAAACAGTATCCATTAAGCATTTCCCAGAGCAGTGAGGAAGGGAGGGACGCACAGGGTGGTGGATCTTCAAAGGCTTCTTGTCCCTCAGCAAGATATTTTGTCTCCCCCTTTGCTGGGGCTGCCTGTCCTCCCCTTCCCCTCCCCAGTGATGTGGGGCTATCCTGCAGGTTGAGCTCCTGTTGGAGGATGATTTATTTTGCCTAATTCAACACGACCATCAGGTTTTGGGGAACAAGGCTCTGGGAGGCCTCACAGTCAGTGAGGCAGCAAATGGAGAACAACCAGCTCCCTGTTGCCCACTTCCTCAAAAATGGGGTGTGAAGGGCTGAACGTGATCCCTTACTGGGACAAAAGGGGAGAGCTGGGGAGGGTGGCAGCGCTGGGACATGAAATGTCTGAAGGTGGCTGAGTGATGGTCCAGCCAGTGACATTTCCACCCTGCCTGACACATGGAGAGAGGAGCACTCGGGACAGACAGCGGTGTCTGGTTTGGAAAGAAAACACCTCATTTTCCCAGGCTCGGAAGGCCCATTCCCCAAACTTTTCTGGCAGGTAAAGGCTGGTGCCGGTGCCCGGTGCCGCACAGCGGCACTGCAGCCGCTCTGCCCGTCCCTGCGGGGCTGGCAGCGCCCAGGGCGGGGGTACCCGGGCACTCCCTGCTTCCCACAGCGCTGCCTGTCTCGGCAGCTCCTGGCTCCTCTCCAGCCCTGCTCCCTGCGCGCCGGGGCCGAAACCTGCGCGCTCCCTCCACGCCCGGCACCTCCCGCCCCGCGCCCGGTGCGCGGTGGCACAGCCGTGCCAGCGCGGCTGAGTCAGCGCCCAGCCCTGCCACCGACCTGCCCCTGCGCCCCCTCCCACCGTCAGTGGGCACGGCAGAGTGCGGGCAGGACGCGGCGATCCTCTGGGACGTGGCAGAGCACGCCGGGGGCTTCCCCGGGGGCTTCCAGGTGCTGGCATCGCCCCAAGCGTGGCATGGGCTGTGTGACGATGGCAGTGGTGCAGCGAGTTGTGCCAGGGATCGCTGGAGCGTGGCTCGGGTGCTGTGTGCTGGTGAGCAGCTCTGCTTTGTCACCCCTCCTCGGGGTCTGCAGCTTTCTCCCGAGGGGCAGCACCGGTCTCTGCTCTCTGTGATCAGCGACAGGACCCGAGGGAACAGCCGAAGCTGTGTTAGGGGACGGTTAGGCTGGATATTAGAAAAAGAATTTTCCCCCAGAGGTTGGTTGGGCACTGACCAGGCTCCCCAGGTCAGTGGTCACAGCACCAAGGCTGCCAGAGCTCAAGAAGTGTTTGGACAGTGCTCTCAGGCACGTGGTGAGATTGTTGGGGTGTCCTGTGCAGAGACAGGAATTGGACTCACTGATCCCTGTGGGTCCCTTCCAACTCAGGATACTCCGTGATTTTATGATCCTGGGATCCAGTCCAACCTGCCTGGTCAAGCAGGGTCCCCATGGCATGTTGGAGCATTGCTTCCCCCAACAGGCACAACACTCCCCACTGCAGGATGGGGGACCCAAGCCCTTTAGGGCTGGAGAGGGGGTGCAGCACAGGATAATGCATCCCCCAACTCCTGAGCCCATGGTGGATCGTGGGTGGCACACAGGGTCCCCCACTGCCCAGGCACAGCCCACCATGGGGTCTGTGTTTTGGGTGACATCCAGGGTGTCCAGGGCAGCACAGCTCTGTGGAGCACAGAGTGGGTGGTACTGGATGCCATCCCTGTGGGCATTGCCCATCCTTGGAAGTGTGCCGTGGGATTCACCACTCCCACCATCCATGAACTCAGACACATGGTGGCCACACCACACTAATCCACTGTCCCCAGGTAAAGTAGGGGGTGCCCAGCCTCCAGCTCAAGCTAAGGCCAAACACCAGCAAAAGAATTGCAGAAAATGAAGTAGTACAACCCCTGATTTCTTGCAGATCAGGGCCAACAACAACCTGTAGTTTAAAAGACTGAAAAAGGATGTAAATGCTGAATTTTGAAACACCTTCCAGACGTGGAGCTCTCACCTTCAGAGTTCCCAGCCATCATGTTGCTGTGCCATGGCCCTCCCCAGCACACTCCCTGCAGGGCAGGCCCATTTGTGCAAGTACCTGACGTTTGCAAGTTTCTTATGATTATTTTTAAATGCCTTATAAAACATCAAGTTTCGTGGAATGTCAGCCCTGTAAAGCACTGCCCATAGCAACTCATTCATAGGTATCAATTAATGGCCTTTAATTGGTTAAAGTCAGCCATGGTTTCTGCTGATTCCACAGCTGTGTTAAGTCATCAATGAAGTCTTTAAAGCACTGCAAATATGGTTTAACATCCACACAATGACCCATGTCTGTGAGACAAGTCTCGCTGACACAGCACCCAGCGATGATCTGGGATGGAAAGGAAGAGGCTTTGGCTGCTGTCTGGAAGTAGCATTTTACTGGCACTTAGTGGAAGGAAAAGAAGCTTCCTGGTGATGTCTGAATCACTGTGTTTGCATGTGCTCTCATGCCTCAGTTTCAGTGCAAGGCCTAAGTGTAAACTCTTGCAGCCACCACTGGCGGAGCACGGAGGTGTTGAGTCATAACAGGAGCTGGGACCTGCCCTCTGCCCAGCACTGGATCCATAAGGTACATGACTGGTAGAGGTGGTGCCTGCCCTGACGTGGTGCTGAGCACCAAAGCTGCAGTGATGCTGCAGAGGTGGCTCTGGCAGTCCCAGGCCAAGACATGGCACAGATCTAGGGAGCTTTGGAGCACTGAGGGAATTGGTCCCCAGTTGCACAGATCCTGACCCATCTCCCCTCCCGAAGGCACTCGGAGACCAGACTCACCCCAGTTTAGCTGCAGCAAACAGTGAGCTGTGAGAAAAGAGCCAGAGCCTTTAGCATCATCTCTCTTGGTATCACCTCTGACAAACTCCTCAGAGCCAGGTCTCAGAGCCCACGTTCGCAGTTCCGAGGCCAAGTATCACCAGAGCATTCCTGCCTCTGCTGCTGCCTGACACAGCCCTGCTACCCAGAGAGGAAGGGGCTGGGAGCTCCCTTGCATACACACACATGTGCAGAGTCCCAGACACATGTGCACAAACACAGTCACAGGTACCTCCGTGCACACCCACACAGAGCTCCCAGTGCCAGACACCTCCAGAGGAAGGTGGAACAGCAGTGGTGGGCACAGGGCAGTTGTGCCCCTGGCACCCCCAAAGCACTGCTGGTGGGTGGGCTGTCCCAGGACAGGGGTGCCCAGGGACAGGGGATGCCTTTTAGGGTGTCATTCATTTACAGTCACCTGAGTCCGTGCTGGGCAGGGGAAGCTGAGGGCTTGGGAGCTGTGCTGAGCTGGCCCAGGGGAGCACTGGGCAAGATGTGTCAGAGATGCAGATAGGGGAGGCTGGTATGGAGGGGATGTGGATGCAATGCTGAGTTTCAGTTTTATTCCCTCTGATCCTCTCAGGTTCCAAGTCTGTTGATGGCCAAAGACCCTCCATGAGTACATTTAATGAAGGATGTGATTTGGTTCACAAGGCGCTGTCACCTCTGCTAAGGGCAATGTCCTGCATGCTGTGCTCTGCCTCCATGAACCCCCACACAGTGTGTGCCCTGTTCCACATGAGCTCCAGTTTGGGTCTGTTGGAATCTGAAAGAGATGGAAATGCCCAGGTGTGAACTCTCAGGCTTTGCCTTTAGACCTGACATGACCCAAGCCTGGAAAAATCCTCATTACCCCAACAAGTCCCTTTGTATTTCCCATGGGAAATAAATACACAAGAAGCTGGGCTGCTGCAGATGACTGAAGTGCATCACCAGACACAGGAGTGCCTGACCCGTGCCCTGAGATGCCACCATACCTCCCTCATCCCTGCCTGCTCTCTGCTCATGTTGCTGCAGCCTGACCCTGCTGAGCAGCTCAGCACTTGCACAAACTAGAGAGAGGTTTTGTCCAGTTTGCCTGAGAGCCTGAGCCTTAAACAATAAACAGGGAAGGAGGGAAAAGCAGCAGAGGAAGGCAGTGCATCTCTTATCTCACAGCTCAGAGGTTACAACACCTGCTGGTGAGGT
The DNA here is from genome assembly GCF_001604755.1 of Lepidothrix coronata. Taxonomy (NCBI): domain Eukaryota; kingdom Metazoa; phylum Chordata; class Aves; order Passeriformes; family Pipridae; genus Lepidothrix; species Lepidothrix coronata. Next base: position 454,191 of record NW_016690270.1, on the reverse strand, counting down.
GGAAGATTCAAGTTCCTGTCCTTGTCTGATACAAGCAAGGCTTTGAGGTCTGGGTTTTAACCCTCGCTGAGCTGCAGCACTGAGTCCTGCCTTTGTGTGATGCTGGTTTACCAGAGAATCCCAGAATGGTTTGGGTCGGAAGGGACCTTAAAGTTCATCCAGTCCCACCCCCTGCTCTGGTCAGGAACACCTTCCACTACTCTGGGTTGCTCCAAGCCCTGTCCAACCTGGCCTTGGACACTTCCAGGGATGGGGCAGCCACAGCTTCTCTGGGCAACCTGTGCCAGGGCCTCCCCACCCTCACAGCCAAGAATTTCTTCCTAACATCCAACCTAAATCTCTCCTCTTTCAGTCCCAAGCTGTTCCCCCTTGTCCTGTCACTGTCTGCCCATGTAAAAAGTAGCTCTTCCTCTCTTTTATAAGCCCCCTTAAAGAATCAAAAGATCACAGCGAGGTCTCCCCTTTGTATCTCAGGTTTATAAAGCTACACAGCCATGTCAGACTGTGGCACAGGCAATACTGAAATGGCTTTGTGGCCCGTGCTCTCCTGGTTTCGGAAGCGCTGTGAGCCACTCACACCTTTTATCTGCACCTGTAAACAAACACAGTTGTGGCTTGGCAGAGTACCTCTGATATCGTGACAAAGAGGGAACACTTTGATCCGGGGAAACACTTTGATCTCTCACTGTGAATCAGATGCTGTTGATTAGCTGCAAAATTTCGGAGAGCAATTACCAGAAGTTTTCCTGTGGCGTGGCACTGCCTGTGCCACATGGCCTGCCCTGTATTAGCTGTGTGCCAGGCCACACCTCAAAAGAAAATTGACAGGACATGAAATTCAAGTGATATGAAATTTGATTGAATATAAAATTCAACTAAGTTATGCCATTCTTAAATTCTCAAATTTTTGGACCAATATATTCCGGAAAAAGAACATTTGGCTTTGAGAGGTTTTCTGCTTCAGGGTTTTCATCCAGGCCACTGTTTCAAGCACTTTGATGTGATTACAATCAGCAGCATCCTGGAAAAGACTAGGAAGCATTTCTGAGTGCTGGAAGAGGTGCTTAAAGGCCCTTGAGGAGGACAGGTCTCCTCCCTTGGGCTGAGCATCTCAGGGATCTCCCCATCACCTCCTGGCTGCCTAGAGCTCATCCTCCATTGCTGACAAGTCGAGTTGGCTGCACCAAGGTCTCCACAGGGAAGAAGGCACAGCATGGAGATCTCACCATTACTCCAGATCTTCCCACAGGATCCCTGGATACCATCAGCTCAAGACCTGCTGCCTCTCCACACGCATGGAGTAAATCAGGCACAGTAGGTCCAGACTCATCCCAGCTCCCAGTGACTCTTAGCAGATGGCCTGATTTCAATTCCAGGTCTCTCCTGGCAGTGGGTAGAGATAAATATCTCCAGAGCGTGGTTCAGTGTTGTGTGACGTGGCAGGGCAGAACCAGGATGGGGTCCTGGCTGGAAGGAGCACACCGAGGTAGGATGAGAACCACCTCTGGTTATTTGCCCGATGGGGCAATTAGCTCTGTATGTTCCTAAGCCCTGTGATTAACTGCAGCCATCCAAACACCTTCATTGGGAAGGATGAGCAACTGAAAGATTCTGGAAATTGTTGGCATTTCTTGGCGGCTGCAGAAAGATCCCAATTGCAGCTCGAAGGTCCTTGGGCTACGGGCAGGACAACCTACAGATAAACAACTCGGAAGGAAGAACTTCTCTTTTAGGAAGAAGGAAAAGTGATGCTAAAGTCCCCAGAGCTTCTGCCCACCAACCAGGTGAGGAACCAACTGGGAGGGATCATTGTCTGCTCCAAGTCCCAGCTGTGGGTGGCTCCACGCAGGTGGGATACAACATAAATACCATCCCGGATGGTTCATGAAGAATCAGGCCCTCAGAGGCACAAAACTCCTCCACAGATTCCAGACCCCAGTGTCCTGAGATGGATATTTTGGCCATCTGGCCCTGTGCTCTATGGAAAAGCATCTGGCCCAGAAGATCTGCCTCAAGATATGAGGGTTACAGCTACAGAGAAGTTCCTCTGAGGCACCTGAATCTTCAGTGGAAGTCGCAGCTTTGAACTGGGCTTTCTAACACTGCAGACACCAGAGAGGAGCAGCAAGTTCTTCATGGCAGGGTCCTCAGCAGCCTGCACATTGGGTGGGATGGATGCCCATGCTCCAGCCACGAGGTTCTGCGTTGAAATACAGCCCCCTTGGGACTGAGGTGTTGTGAGATGGGGCCTGGCATCCCTGAAGGGTGTCCTGGAATTTGGTGTCTCCCTTGGAGAGGCACCTGCCCTCGAAGAAGCCCCATGGCTGCATTTCCTCCCTAGCAGTCCCATTTCCTCCCCAGCAGTCCCATTTCCTCCCCAGCAGTCCCCCACAACCTGAAATTTGCTGAGGATCTGGGAAAACTGGGTTTAATATGGGCTGTCATTCAGAGGTTCTTCCTCAGAGGCAGTCCAGGGATGTTTCCTGCTGGAAATGCAAGCAGTTAGGCAGGAGTGTTCCAGACAAAATTACTGGCCTGAAATCTCTAAATTCTTCTGAAGGGCTGGGTCTCTGACTTCATTTGCCCATAGAAAAAATCCCGATGTTCCCATCTCTATTTTTCCCAAGTAAATGTGACCTACATTCCCCAAAAGAAAGGACCTGCAAGAGAAGTAACATTCTTGTGGAAGCTCAAGAATTTGCCCAAAGCAAGGAACAAGAGAGCTGGGACTTCAACACAGCTCCTCAAGCTGCAGACACAGCTCCAAGGCCAGGTTCACAGCACCCATGGTTATGGTAAAGGAAAGTTAATCCTCCACTAAAGGACACTGGTAAAGTGTTTTCATTCTGAATTAATGGATTTGGGAAAAGGCTGTTTGCAAACAAAGCCTTCCCATGTGGGGCGGGATGAGCTTTGTGGAGCTGTGCAGGGACTGTTAATTCAGCAGTTTCATCTTGCCTGCAAATTAAAAGAAGGAAGCCACACAGTTGGTTTTGGGGCATTCCTGTCAAGGTGTTGCTCTTTTGAAATTGGTGGGGCTTCTCCTGGGCTGGGTCCATCCGTCTGTGCTGCTCATCCCCCTGGAACGTGGATTGGGGCGACCAGTTGGGCCAGTAAACAGACCTTCCTCCAAAATGAGTTTTTACTGAAAACTTGCAAAGAGCTGTTGCAAGCAGATTGACTCACATGGTTTCTCAGCTCTTAGTCATGAGCTTCTGCTCTGGACAGTTAATTACTTTGTTCTTGTGGAGCTCTTTGAAGATGCAAAGCAGGCTGGGAAAGTGAAATGTTATTAGCTCATTACCTGCAATCTTTTTTTTTTTTTTTTTTGTGTCACAGAGCAGTGAAGTCCAGGCTCAGCCTAAGATGCTTCACAGCACTAAAAACCCAACTGTCCACATGCCCAGCTCTGTGCCAAGGCTCAGTGACTCTTTAGACTAAAGCTCCCCAACAGCAGCCAGGCAGAACAGGATGGTTTAGCATCACTGCCCGGGTACTCAGCAGCAACTCTAGGATTTAGCCTTACCCTGACAGAACTATTGAAAATTTGGAATTTGGATGATTAATTTCAACCTTCTTCCTACTCGTTTTCACTTGGATGCAAAAAGGGAGAATGAAGCTAGTAGATTTTTTTCATAATTTATACCCTGATGTGCTGATGGCAGAGGGTATTTGGGGTCAAGTTCAGCGTCTGAGAAGTTAAATCTTTACAGAGGAGTAAAATTAAGCAGCTCAGAAAATTATAAACGAGATGAATTAGCAGTCTGCACAAAGCAGCTCGTGTGTGTGCTGACATTCGAAGAGAAGAAGCAATATTAACAGTATTATTGTTGTGTCTGCAAAGGGAAGCTGTGGAGTGCAGCAGCTCCAGCAGCTCCATCTGCATAGCTGGTCACTAATGGTGCATCAGGAAATTTGGTAATCTCACCACAGGCACTTCCAGAGCCAGGGGGATGTGGGGCTGCTGGAAGGAAATGTGTCCTCACAACCGGGAGCTTCAACTCTTCTCACCCAGTTTCAACCGCCTCCCATGCAAAACTGGGCCTCTTGTTGAATTCTAGACCACCCCTGAGCATAATATCCACCTGTTTCTTAGGGAAAGATGGCATGTGGGCTGCCCTGGTCAGCCTGCAGACCTCCAGCTTGAGCCTCCAGCTTGACCTGAACGTGCTCCAGCAAAGCCACAAGCACTAATTCTGTGGGAAAAGGCCGGGCTGAGCCATGAGCATCATCCTTCAGGCACGTGGAAGTACCTGAACACACACACACACACAGAGGGGAGAGAAGATCTTCCATGACACAAATGTAAATTAAATACCTAACTGCTTCTGCTGGGTGCTCACTTCCAGACTGCAGGTTTCACCTGATAACATCTCCCCACCCTGACCAACCAGACTTCCAGTGCTCACCTTCTCCAAGAGTCTGTGTTATGAGTTGTGTTTCCTTGTGTTGCTGGAGGAGACTGAGGGGAGACCTCAGTGCAGGTACAACTTCCTCGGGAGGGGCAGAGGAGGGACAGGCCCTGAGCTCTGCTCTGGGGGGACCAGGGACAGGACCCAGGGAATGGCTGGAGCTGTGTCAGGGCAGGGTCAGGTTGGATCTCAGCAAAAGGTTCTTCCCCCAGAGGCTGGTTGGGCACCAAATAGGCTGCCAGAGCTCAAGGGGTGTTTGGATGATCCTCTGAGGCACAGGGGGTGACTCTTGGGGCTGGGCCTGTGCAGGGCTGAGGGTTGGACTGATGATCCTTGTGGGTCCCTTCCAACTCAGCATATCCTGGGATTCTGTGACACAAATGATGAATTCATATTATTCCTTGATACCATAATGAATTCATGGTATTCCTTGTTTGGGGAATAAGATGTCTCATTTTCCTTGCCTTTTGTGGCTACTGGCACCATTTATACAATTTCCAGCTCTCATTTCACTGCTGGGTCACAGCACCACCAAAAAAGGCGAGGCTGCACAAACAGATGAAGCTTCCTTTGCCACCCAACCCTTCTCTACCTTGCTGTATGTCTGACCAGAGACAGTGAAAGCAGCCACAAATTGCAAAGAAAATCCAGTTAGAAGGGTTTCCATCCAAAGATGAGCACAATAAACCACACTCAGAACATGAGTCACAGCACCCAGCTATTTACAGTGAAGTCCTCTTAATCCTCTCCATAAAGATACATTACCCTCCAGCACATGGGCGGTGCTGAGCATGTCAAGCTCTTCTCTGAAGGCTTTTGCCTGCAAATAAAAGAAAGCAAATGTCCTGGGTAGCTTAATGACTCCAGGAAGAGGGGTTTTCGGAGAAGTGGTGATGTCAAGACAAAGGTTGGCAGCTCTGTACTGGTGGGTGCCCCTCAGGCACAGCAAGAAGCTGCAGGAGCATTGCAAAGCTGCTGTGGTTTCACCTTCTTTGTTGGTCTGACACCAGTTTCATGCTATGTCAGAAGGACATGAGATGTGTTGTTTGCTATCCCGTTCTGCCAGGGTAGAGCTGCTCTGACATCCTGGGAAGGAGATTGTTCAACACGGCGTTAGAATGGGTGTTGCTGTGTCTGTGCTCTCCCAAGAGATGAAGGGTGAGGCCCAGGCCACCCAGCTACACCTGAGCACCACCTGTCTTAATCTGCACTTCCTTAATCAGCAGTGGAGGTAGAAAACTATTAATTTTCCCCTCTTTCCACCTTTGCTTGATGATGGGGTGAACCTCGTGCTGGGCAGACTATTCCTTTCCACTAGCCAGGCAGGGAACCCAGAGCAACTATCTTAGACTTCAGTCTCTGATTTTAAGCTGCCCAAGTGAAAATCAATTGATTCTTAGAGATTCCTTCTAACAGGGAAGGCCAGGGAGGTAGGAAAAGCTTTTTAGATGCGGTTATTTAGCTCAGTTTATGGAGAGCTGGTATTGGCAGCGAGGAAGTTGTTCTGCCAGTCCTGCAAAGCCCTGCAGATGGGAAGGCAGGTACTTGTGTGCAAATGCCCATGGCCAGAGGGGAGGGGGTGGTAGATCCTTTCCCTCCACACAGCTGCCCTGCACTGCACCACCACTGCTACCACTGCTGGCAGATTTATTATGCTTGGAGATCCCCAAGACAGCTTTAAAAACAGAATCATAGACTGGCTTGGGTTGGAAGGGACCTTTAAGATCAACCAGTTCCAACCCCCTGCCATGGGCAGGGACACCTTCCAGCAGACCAGGTTGCTCCAGGCAGGTATCTGGGGGTATCACAGAGCACCTGAAGTTACATGAGAAGTTTTCTGCCAGGATTTTTGGGAAGGACAATGAGCTCTCAGGGATGCTTGAGCTGCTCAGGACCCAGGCAGGCATCCCATGCTAATGGCCCAGGACGCTCTCAAAACCAGCAGAAGGGCCAAAATATGCACCTGTAAGTGAGATAAACTCACTCCTCGCTGAGCTAAAATGTTGAAGGAGAAGATGAGGAGGTAGAGAGACCACGAAGGATGGAGCCTTAGACAAAGACCATCATGGTGGCAGCACTGGTGTCTCTCTTGCACCCTGCTTCTCTGCCTTCTGTGGTCCCAGAGGAGGGTGACAGGGTGGTGGCAACTGTCTGGACAGTGGAACCTCACGCTCCTGGTCATCCTGGGAAGGAGGAGCAGCCCAGAGGCACATCCACAAACATGGACAGAAATAGCTGCAGTGCTCTCGCATGGGGATTGTCCCTGCAGCATCTTCCCAAATGAAACCTGAAGACACCAACTATTTTGGCCTGGCTCCTCCTCAAGGTTTGGCTTCAGGTTGTGCCACACTGGTGCTCCTGTGGTGAGCAGTCCAGCTTTGCACTGGAGGGCATGGAGGTGCTGCCCTTGAACCACTCCCAGGAAGGCTGCATTCCCCTTTGGATAGTTTATGGAAGGTGCCTGTGGCTCTGCTGCTGCCAGATCACACTCATAATTCCATCCTTGGCATCGAGAATATATTCCCACATCCCATGCTCTTGGCTCTTTCAGCACTGGGCTCTGTTTGACCCATCCCAGGGCAATGCCAAGCAGTCAGCTCCCAGCCCATGAGTATTCTCATGCTCATCCCATCCCTTTCCTGCCTGCTGGAGCCCTGACAGTCACTGTCAGTCTGTCCCTGTCTCAATTGTTGGAGGAAAAGCTCCTCCATCCACCCTCCTCACCCACCATCTGCCCCGTTGGCTAATCTGGGGCACAGCCTCATCCCTGGTTTAACTGCAGTGCCTGGGGATGGGTCTGGGGGCCCCGTGGGTAGGAACCACCCTCTCATGTTCTGCCTTTCTCTGGATGCCTCTCCACGGGCTCTGGTTCCTCCTGTTGCCAGCAAGGTGGGGCTCTGACTCACCTGCAGCTGGGTCTGGCCGTGCGCAGGACGTGCCGCGGCTCCGCTGCTGTTCCCACGGTGGCTGAGCCCTGCAGTGATGTTGCTGCTTCACCCAGGAGCCTGTGGCTGGAAGGCTTCAGGGGCAGGAAGGCCATGGGTGTGGAATTTGCTCCGTGTACCAAGGGAGTCATCACTTCCAACGGCATAAACACTCCTGGAGCCATCTCCTCCTTCTCCCCTTTCTCCCAGCTCCTTAACCTCTCTCCTTTGGTGCATCCTGCAGGAAATAATTCCTATGTTGCTTCTGGGCTACCCTTGGGGAAAAAAAAAAAGTATTTGGGATAGGCACAGCCAGTTTCTCATTGCACAGACAAGAATGAGAGAAACCATTTAGGAGATGTGCTGCTGCCTGGGAAATCCAGAGTCTGGCTGAAATCCTGCCAATGACCCTGCCCCGATCCTTTCCAAAGTCTTCCCCCCTCCTGAATGTGTCTCCTCCCACGAAAAGAAACAAGAATCAGTTTTCATCCTGGGTAAAACATGCTAAAGAAAAGCTAAGGGTGGAACTCAAAGGCGGAACTCAGATAATCTCCAATTTTTTCCTTTACATTTTTTGAACAATTCTTTCAGCCCTGCTGACGTGAGATGATTTTCCTGTTCTGCCAGGAGAGACCCTTGCTGACTGAAGCAGGAGTTACCTGTACTGTGAGATAAAGAAGCTTCCTGGGGAAAGAATAGAAAACATAAGGAAGAAAGCAATAAGATGCACAAAGCAAATCTCTGGTACCCTTCATTGTACAGCACAGTCTGGGGCATCTCCCAGACTGAAACTTGGCCTCAGGACCCAAAAGCAGTTACAGTTATTGCCTGAGCTCAGATCTGTTGGGAAAGATCCTGCAGTGCACTTGTAAGGCTTTTTGTGCAGAGAAGTGCCAGGGAAAGGCAGAAGGAACTCTTGTTCTCAGGGAAACTATTTGGGTTTTGCAGTGCCAGGAATTTCCAACAGATTTATGACCTTCGAAAATTTCTACCTGCTCTTTTTCCCTTGGGAAGCGAGACACGTGTCTGCAATGAGGGGGTTATTCACTGCTGCCCAGGCTGGGGGTATTTTGGCCGTTTTTCTCCTCATTTGCAGAAGTGCAGCCAAGGCAGGTCTCCTGCAGGCTCTGTACCCACGTATGACAGTGTCAAGGTCTGGAGAAGCAGAAGCAGTGCTCAGATCTGGCCATCTCTCAGCTTTGGGACACCTGAGATCTCATCCAAGACCTGAAATATTGACCAAAGCATTAACTGGGACCAGATCTGCTACCTAAAAATGACTGTCAGCAATCCCACTCTCCCAATGACACTCCCTAGCACCCTGCAAAGTTTCCTGCAGTGCTCTTCCTTGTGCTGAAACTCTTTCTTGGTCATCAGCTGGGATGAGGAGGCTGGGAACACCAGGGATCTCATTTCTGCAGCAGGGATCTCATTTCTACAGCAGGGATCTCATTCCTGTCACCACGGAGGGCGGTGCAGGAGGGGGGCAGCAGGGAGGGAATGACATGAAAAAATCTTGTCAAAGCCTTTTCTGCATGAAATTATCAAGTTGCAGAGAGCTGTGATGGGAGTTGGAGCTAAAGAAGCACTCGTGGGGCTCAGCTGGGGCTCAGCAGTGGGTGCCACATCCTGACAAACTGCACACAGTTTACTTTTCTGGGAAATGTTGCTCTGGTTGTCACTAATGGAGAGGATGCTGTCAAGGCTCAGGTAGAGCTGCAACGTTTTCCTGCATCCCAGCAGTGCAAAGTGGACACCCCCTGGTGTTGGATGAAAGGGATATGGTCCTGCTCTTGGGATGCCTTATGGGTGTCCCTCAAAAGGCTTTCCTGAGACAAAGCCAAGCTTAGAAAGCACCAAGAAAGGGGCCAAGTCCAAGCTTGGATATGTAACAACTTCCCTGCTCGGGGAGATTCAATCTGCAAGGATTGTAACTGTGGGGAAGATAAAAACGAGGGTTGTATGATAGAGGAGCACAAAGCCCTGCACATTCCAGGGCAGGTAACGAGGGAATGAGTCACTGTGCCTCACACAGGACTCATCCTGACCAGGCCCCTGGGGCAGAGGTGCCCTGGGGTGTGGGTTCATGAGGGCTGGGGCAGCTCTGGGCTGTGGGTGCCATGTACATCACAGAATCCCAGAATCCCAGAGTATGCTGAGTTGGAAGGGACCCACAAGGATAATCGAGTCCAACCCTCAGCCCTGCACAGGCCCATCCCCAAGAGTCACCCCCTGTGCCTCAGAGGATCACCCAAACACCCCTTGAGCTCTGGCAGCCTTGGGGCTGTGCCCATTGCCCTGGGGAGCCTGGGCAGTGCCCAACCACCCTCTGGGGGAAGAACCTTTTGCTGAGATCCAACCTGAGCCTGCCCTGACACAGCTCCAGCCATTCCCTGGGTGCTGTCCCTGGTCCCCCAGAGCAGAGGTCAGGGCCTGCCCCTCCTCTGCCCCTCCCGAGGAAGTTGTACCTGCAGTGAGGTCTCCCCTGTCTCCTCTGCTCCAGCTGAACACACCAAGTGTTCTCAGCCCGTCAAGGCCCTGCACCATCTTCGTTGCCCTCCTTTGGACACTCTCTAAATGCCAGAGCTCTTGTGCACATGCCTTGCTGTTTGGGGCAGGGCTGTCTGGGCTGGGCTGCCACGTGTCTCCCAGCAGTGCCCGTGTGGGATCGTGGCACTCCCACGTTGTCTGGGATGCCACAGTGGTGCCTCTGTTTGGGGTGATCCCACCCAGCACGTGGGAACCCTCTATCTCAGGATAGAGGGACTTGGTTGAGCGAAATATGTCCCAGCAGGGCCTTTGTGTGTCCCACTGGGAGATGTTGGTACTGTGGGGTTGTTGGTGCTGTTGTGGTGTGTGGCTCGGGATTGGTGTTTCCTACGAACGCCCCTCAGTGCAACGTGATCTCTGTGTCGTGAAACTGGGAACTGCTCTTGGCTGAGAAGTGGTGATCCTCTGGGATGTGGCCCGGGGAAGGCAGGAATTTCTGAGCATGGCTGGGATCTGTGGTGAAGGTATCCCATGAGCATGAAAATGGAGAGTGGGGTCTGCTCTGAAATCTGCTTTATCACGGGCAGGGATAAAGGACTCAAAAGTTGTACTGTGGGATGGGAGAGGGGCCACGCTGGGACTGTTTGCCTGGTAGGATAAGGCTTTGCTGGTGGAGTCCTGTGCATTACTTGAGATCCCATGAGCTGTAGGACCTGTAAGCTTTCCAAGGACCTAGTGCTTGCCCTGTTTGGGACAAGGAGTGCTCTGGGGATATTCTGCACCCTGCAACATCCATTGTCTTCCCTTGAATCCTGCTGCAACACCAATCCCATTTGAGCTAAGTCGGTGCACCCACGACTGTCTGACCCAGGCTCTAGAAGTGATCCATTTTTCCTCACACTTGAATCACACGAGGAGCACCTTGGTTGACTTTTCCTTGCAACCTGTCCTGTGGTCTTTGTGTGTGTCTGCAGACCACCTTGTCCAAAAATGGGCTTTTCTTATGCATTCAAAATAAAAAGACATACTGATTTCTTGGTATTCATTTTTCCATGCTTTAAATAGATTCATAGATTCATAGAATCATAGAACAGCCTGGGTTGGAAGGGACCTTAAAGATCAGCTTTGCCATGGGCAGGGACACCTTCCACTGTCCCAGGTTGCTCCAATCCCCTTCCCACCTGGCCTTGGACACTTCCAGGGATGGAGCAGCCGCAGCTTCTCTGGGCAACCTGTGCCAGGGCCTCACCACTCACGAAGTAAAAGCTTTTTTCCTAATTCCCAATCTTAATCTACACTCTGTCAGTGTGAAGCCATTCCCCCTTGTCCTGTCACTCCAGGCTCTTGTAAACAGTCTCTCTCCATCTTGTCAGCTCCCTTCAGGTACTGGAAGGCTGCAGTTGGGTCACCCCGAAGCTTCTCTTCTCTAGGCTGAACAATCTTCATTCCCTCAGCCTTTCCTTACAGCAGAGGTGCTCCCTCTGGGGGCTTCTCCCTGCAACAAGCTTTGGATTCTTACAGCAGGGACACAAATGATGTTATACATAATGGATTTTTTTGGGGGATTGAAGTGATGGTCATAAAAGTTCATGGGAGAGAAACCCAGTGAGGATGAAATCATAGAATCTCAGAAGACCCTGACCTGGAACAGACCCACAAGGATCATCCAGTCCAACTCCTGGCCCTGCACAGACACACAGACACAGAGAACAATCTCACCCTGTCCTGAGAGCGTTGTCCAAATGCTCCTTGAGCTCTGGTAGCCTTGAGGCTGTGACCATTGACCTGGGGAGCCTGTTCCAGTGTCAGGCTGGAGGAAATGGGATTTCCAGCTTCCTTACTCATATTGGATAAGGCAGAGCAGTCCAGACTACTCACTGCTGCAGGATAACAGGTTTTTTCAGACCTTTCAACCAGATGCTTAATTCTTTCCTAACATTGGCAAGGCAACCAAAATAAAACCATCCAAAATGGGAAGCTTGAAGAAATTCCAGCAATTTTTATTGATTTTAGCTTTTCCAATGAAGCAAATACATACAGTACAGCCAAAACAAAACTCTGATATATTATTCTCACATACCTCTATCTTACAGAATACACTGTATAGCTATGGACCTGTAGGCTGAGTTGGTCTCAAACTGGTGTGTGTTCAGAGAGGAAGAAAACTGCCTACTGCCTTCTACTCGTCCATGAGGCTTCTGAAATGCTGGGGTGGGTTGGATTGTGCAGACACAAAACAGACAAAGCATTTATCAGAAATTAGACCAAAAAAGCTCTGTTACGCCCAGGACAAACAAGTGTGGTATTTATATACATGGTTGTGTGTCCTGTGCACAAATCAGGCCCCAACTGCTCTTATTTCTGCTGCTGGCAGAGCTAATGGTGCTGCTGGTTGTGGTCCTTCCCTCCTCAGAAATTCTCCATCTCTACATCCCAGAGCATGTGCCTCAGACCTGCTGGTGTCCCTGTCATTGGGGGTGTGCCCCACCTTGGCTCTTAAAGAAGCAAGAAACAGCAAGCCAGCTCATCAAAGAGGATGTCACAGTTAAAAATATGCCTTTAAGAAGGAATACCTCCCTGGAATGAAAAAAAAATAAATCTTAGAGGTGAAAACAGCATTAATTTATGATGGAAGGAACTCCACTGAGCTCCCAGAAGTGCTGGTTATGAACTTCCAGTAAGTCTGATTTTCTTTTCACTGACTTGGGTAGAGTCTGTAGTCCAGATTTTAAACAGAGAGACTGGGAAGAAAATAGAGTTGAGTATCCATTTCTAGAGAATTTTTTGGGGAAGAAATAGCTGCAAAGCAGCCCTGGGATTGCAGAGCAGTTACAGTTCATGCAGCCAACTGCTCTCTTGAGTTAGCTCTGTTTTGAGGTATGAAAGCAGTAAAAAACAGCATCATAAAAGTAATTCCATTGGAAGAAACCTCTCTGGTCTGCCCAGCTCAAGGGAGGGATAACGTCGAAGCCAGGTGAGATTGCTCAGGGCTGTGCCCAGTCACGTTTTGAAGATCTCTGAGGATGGAGACAGATTTTATTTCTATCATTTTATTAGCTTTGGGAAAACAACTGTAATAAGAACAACTGTAATAATTTTTCTTAAATAAAATTTATGTGAATGACGTATCTGTCTCTTGAAGTCTAAGACTTCCTAATGAAATCTCCAGTACTTGTAAATTTAATTGTGAGCTGATGATCATATAGCTACGGCTCCTTGTGCCTTATACAGTGATTCAGTAACTGCATCACGAGTGAAAGCAGCAGCAGTGTTTTAAAATAAAGCCTAAACAACAGCCAATTAGAAAGAATTTCCTCAAGATTCCATCGTTCCATTTTGTAGTCAGGTTCCCCCAATTAGTTTTACAGAGAAAACCATTAACTCCCAGGACTCCTGTTGAACATGTAATTACAGGAACAAATCTGAACGCAAAATTGCACCCAACATACTTTTACACCAAAACTGAAACAATCCTGGGGATGCTGCAACAACTTTTGGACATCTGGAGTCTTGGGTTCTGCCGAAAACATTTGGAACTGTGCATCTGGGAATACACATCCAGTGAGGGAACTGCTGGCAAGGGCCTGCCCAGGGGCTGGGGCTCCTGAGCTGCTATTTAAACGCTCCTGAAACTGTCCTACCAGATTCTCCTGGTTCTAACTCTCCACTTCAAAGGTGCTTTTTTCCCTTTCTCATTTGACTGCGAGCTCAGCGCAGAAAGCTCTCGACTGAACGTGGGTGAAGGCAGGCAAAGAGCTGCTGCTCATTAAAGTGCACTAGATTAAGCCACCCTTTGTAGTCCAAGAGGAAAACCAACTGGTAGATAGTCTCCCTCTGTGTACATGAGCTCCCTGTGCTCTAGAGGGGGGACCAACAAGTGCTCTGGAGCTGTGCCAGAGCAAATCCGAACCTCATGGATGGTTCTTCAGTTGGCACTAATCACCCCGTGGATGTGAACAGGGACAGGCTGATTCCCACTGATTTAGGAGTCTGACACCTGCAAAAACTGAGACCATTTTTCCATTTCTAGGCTAATAATCCATCCATCCCAAAGCACATCCTGAACCCCTGATGTTTGAAAAGTGGGGTCCTGAGCCCCTGCACAGTTTGAAGAATAACCATCACAATAACCACATGTGTGGGACAGCCAGCAAATGCATCTTCAGCTGGTCCTCTACCTGTGGATCTGAGCTGTGTTCCCTCCAGGGACACGTAGAGGATGTTTTTCTCCTGGAGGGACGACAGTCATAAGAACTGGGTTGCCCTAAAATGAACTCAGCAGTCCCCTATCACAGCCTCAGCATCACAGGGAGATTCATGCAATTAAAGATCCCAAGAAATAAAAATATTTCCAAACCTGACGTCACACAAATGCTTACATTCCTTTGCATATTAATACTACTTCTTTACATCGATCGTTAAAACCAAAATGTGATTAAAAATCCCTCATTTTTCATTCTCGTATGGCAGTCAGTGATCCTGGGGGAAAAACCACTTTGCCTGTCCTGCTCTGCTTCTCAAATGCCACGTTTGTCCAGGTACAGTCACGAGATGGAGTTGTTCTGGTGCTCAGAGTGGATCAGGACCCAGGAATACTCCTGCTCTGCAGATGTGTTGCAACTGTCCCCTCATATTCAGCTTCAGAGAAGGGTTACTGAGACCCGGGAGAGTATTTGCAGGTGTCAATTTGCTTCTTGAGACAAAGAGTTCACGTGACAGGAAAGAAAAATACTAAATAACTATCAGAGAAAAAAATGCTAAGCGGAGAAGAAACCCATGTTCATAAAGGTTCGGAATAACCAGCCTTGGAAAGAAGAGCATGGATGTGTGTGTGTCTGTTGATAACAGCCATGAGCAACGGGGGGAACTCGGCCTAAAACTGACTTTTTTTTTTATTTGTGGATAAAAATGGGTCGTGACAGATTTGTAGTGTGGCAGTATTTGGTGCATGGATTGGGTGGAGTTGGAATAAAAGTCTGCAAGGGGGTTAAACTGCACGATTTTGGGAGGAGGACAGGGGACTAAGCCTGTAGGAAGATCCTACTCACGGCATGTGCCCGTGTGCTGCCTGCACACACATGCACAGCACAGACTTACTCAGACACACTCTTGGCAAAAAAAATAATTATTGACCTCAAGAAAGTATATAAAAGTCCCTTCTCCCGCTAAAAAGAAGAAAATGCTTAAAAATATCAGTATCATCCACATGAAATCCACATGTTTAGTTTGCTTTACAGTTGAGTTAAACTCAGAAACATTCTACACCTTTAACTTCCTAAGTAATCGTGGAAGGGTTGTCTTCTTGGACATGAACCAATTCCAAATTCTGAAACGGAAAAAAAAAAACATACAAAGAAAACTGAAAACCCAGATAATTAAAGCATCCAAGAAATCGTTTCATTACATGAAACCCCAACTTTTAACCTTTTTTCTTAGCCTGTGCCCAGTTTCTTGGCTGCCCATAGCTTTGACCCTGGACTTTCATGCTCCTGAGAGTCTCAGTGGGAACAAACCCACAGAATCACAGAATGTGATGAGTTGGAAAGGACCCACAAGGATCATCGAGTGCAACTCTACATCCCAACAGAGCAAGAAGTGAAATCTGTACCTGGGCAGAGGGAAGAAATGGGCTTTGGCACCATTTTCTCTTACACCAGGACTGTGCTTAGCTTGTTCACAAGGAGCATGTTGGGGAAGGGAGCAAATAATTAATTCTTGGGTAATTTCATCCGCCACCATAGAGACATCCGGTATTAGCAGAGTGCTTAAAGCTTTTCTCTTCAGTGGGAATTATGAGTGAAAAGTGCCTTAGGGATTCAGTCCTCCTTTCACACTGAATATAAAGCCACAATGATGCCCTAAAAATTCGGCCCATGATTCCTCTACCCTGGTTCCTCTGTTGGGGTTTTTCAGTTGACAGCACGTAGTTCTCAACTTTGACACGAGGCTTACAGGTGGATTAAGGGCTCAAACAATCCCTAAAGCCATAGCAGGGGCTGGAATTAATTGCACATTACTGACATTATCTGGATAACACTGTTCATAGTTCAGGAACGAGAGCACTGACAAGGAGAATCCTGTGAAGAGCCTCTCCTGAGAAGACTTGGAAAAATGCAACAAATCATTTACTGCTTGGCAAAGTAAGTGAGAGGCACAGCCACATCCAGCAGCTTTGTCTGTCCTGTGACATCTGTGTGGAGCATCTCTGAAATGCACAGCTGGGCAACATCTGCCCTCATCCCAGGGACAGCACAGCTCCTGCCCTTCCATTGACACAAATGCTTTGCAAACTGGGCTGAGAAGATCTGGGATGACAATCCCCCAAACATACTTTAGGGATGATTAAAAGTAGCAAAAACTCATAGGACTCCTCTGCCCCAAATCCACCCGTGAGGGCCCTGTTCTCACCTTCAGCCTGAACGTGCATGGAGAGGCTCCTAAAATCTGGAAGAGAGGGTCCTGAAGGTCGTTCCAGCTAAAGATCCCATCATGTTCTTATCAAACCCTTGCTGAAAAAGCAGATGCATATGAAGTGCAGTGAGTGCATATCAATTTCCAGAATCCTATAAATATATCTATATATCTGCACACCTATATATCTATATACGACACATATCTATTGCCTTCCTGCCCAACTTCAGCACCTGTCCTCCCTTTACAAAGTGTGCTTCCTTCTCAACCAACCTCCACTGTCGGCCCTCTGTGTGCCTTTGTCACGTCAGCTTTATGGAGGGACTTCATAGAATCACTGAATCATGGAATGGTTTGGGTTGGAAGGCACCTTAAAGCTCATCTCATTCCAAGCCCCTGCCATGGGCAGGGACACCTTCCACTAGACCAAGTAGCTCATCCTTGCATTGCTTCCCATTGACCAAGAGCTGGATTTCTCCAGTTGTTTTTTTTTTTTTTAAGGAAACCTTTATTTAATCATTCTTTGAGTATTATTCGGGTTTGTTCCTCATCCTGAAAAAGCAGCACAAGTCGATGCATGATGCATGTTCCCCTTGCAGATTCCCATCCTTCTCATCTCATGTTTACCCACGCAGTGAACATCTGGTGAACACCAGAGTGGCTCAGTCATATCACAATGAGTTGGCACAGGCTGCTGAGCAGAGCCTGGCACAAAGCTGCACCAGCTGCTGTGCAGAAAGCCCCTAACTGTTAATATGAGAACCATGTTTGGATGCTCTCTCCCTTCCTGCCCCCAGGTAGCCCCCTTTGGGGATACTGATCCTTCTCTTTAATTTGGCCCTTTACTCTCTGCAGGTGCTGCTGCTCTTGAGTTGGAAAAACCCAGCTTATTCAAAGCAAGCCACTGGGAGCTGGGAACTCAGCCCCTGTCTGGCTCTGCACTTTCACAGCTTCTGTTGCAGGGAGCAAAACAAATCCTAAAATACTCCTCCTCTTTGTTTAAAAGCTTCCCCTGACTGCGGGGTGATGTAACCACAGGGTAGGGTTATGGGCACACTAGAAAATGGGCGGAAAGAGGGAAGGAACCTTGCCAGGGATCTGCTGGGACATGCTGATCCTACACGATGGGCTGCAACGAAGGGAATCTCCTAAACTAGTGTGAAATGTCCAGAGCTGTCCCAACCCAGAGCAGGGCTGTGCACACACACCCTCCAACCCCAGGAGAGAGGTGGCAGAGCCCACCTAAAGCAGCATCAGCCCCAGGGAGGAAGGTGCCCAACACAGGCACACCCCTGTCTGCTTAGCCCCTAAGAGCAGCTGTGACTCACAGATCCTCCTGCTTGGATCTCAGGTGGTGCCAAAGTGCTGGGAGCATCGTGGTCCTCCCACCACCCCGGGCTCCTCCCAGCCCCTGCTGAATCATGGCCTCTGCAAACTCACCAGCTTCAGCAAATGAGTCAGGACAGGGTTGTTCCTGTCTCCCAAAAGCACAAGTGTTCTCCTTACCTGCTTGAGCACACTCTGGAGCTCCCTGTTGGACCAGAGATCTGTCAGGAGGAGGCGAGCGGCTTCGGCTGCCTTTGGACAGGAGCTGGGAACATGAAAGCAACCCCAGTGACTTATGGCAAGCCACAGAACAGCAACCTACAGCCTCTGCCAGCAGCCCATCTCCAGCTGGAGCCTGGCTAGACACGACGGAACACTGTCAATAAAACCCTCCCTGCTCTCTCAGCAATATTATGGGACAACAACCTCTGGGAGCAGAACAGGACAAATGAAAAAGAGGGAAGGATGTGAGAGGGAAAATGGGCACTAAATTGAGCTGAAGGAGTGTTTCTGAGTGTGGAATTTGAGAGAGTGAAAGAGAAGGGAAATGGTGCCAACCCTTCCCTGGAGTGTGCAGGGACAGTGTGGGTGGATCTGCTGGGAGGGCAGCAGAGGAGAGGGCTCCGTCTTCCTGGGGAGGACGAAGGAGATGGGAACATTTGTAATAACAACATCTGCAACCATAAGTCCTTACTCAGCACAAGTTAATAGATACTTGCTCATGTAACAGCTCCGAAACCGTGAGTCATAGCAGTGCCTTTTATAATTTTGGAGCATTTCATACAACCACCCAGATCTAAACCTCCTTGCTGGCTCCTATCACCACTCCTCATCTCCTGGACCTCGTCCTGTCTGTGGGAGACTCTGATCTGGGCTCAGGGCAACAGCCCCAGCCTGTCTCAGCCAGGGGGATGGAGAGGTACAAGTCCAGGCTCAGGCCCCTGCCTGTATGATAGAGCTTCACAAAACCAGTTTGTCCCCTAAACATCCTCACCAGGCTACGAGAAACGGGACCGTGCTCGTGAAGAACCTGGGACCTCAAGCACCATACTTGGAGTGTGAGAGGACAGCAATGTAACCACATTCAGCAAATTCTGGGGCTTTTCTCTAACATGCACAGCAGCAGTTACCAAAGAGATGATTAAGTGTGACTTTGGGTTCTGTAGCTCGTGGTGATGTGTAGAGGGCTTGGGGCACAACCAGAAATCCTTGAGCAGTGCTTTGGGACAAATAAAACTGGGTTTTATTGCAAAATCTGTTCTCTGGTTGTAACCATCTGATGATCTGTCACCAGAATGACTATGTTTTGAAATATTTTTTGGCTAAAATATTAAGGCCCAAAAAACCCAAGGGTTCCTGTGATTAAATGGTCAGTGCATGTCCTGGACACTCTCTTTCAAGAATATGTTGTTTCATGTAGTTTCTCTCTTTCTAAGGCAGAGTAATTTTCATTTATTTTTTAAATAATTTACTTCTAATGATGCTAAATAAAATCCTTTTTGCCGTTGTGTCTCCAGAGTAGCCCTCAAAAGTCTTTTAGTTTTCAAACCAAAATGACCAACATCTGGTGCCTGAGCCATTTAAAAACTTAGACAAAAGAATCTCGAAACACTTAATTTGAAGGACTGCTGCTGACTGTTTCATACAGCATCTACTCTACACTTTAGGTATAAAGAGATTAGGCATGAGCTGCTGGAGCTGTAATGACAACTTCAGTATATAAATAGTATCTCCTAATCAAAAGTGCTGGGAATAGTGTGATTATAGCAGTGGAAAACATGGAGCAGAGTATCAAGGACAGCTGATTTGGGGGAAAAAATATTAATAACAAGTTGCCTGAAAATAAAAGTTGATTTTAAGGACAGACTGTTTTTTTTTAAAAAAAGAATTATTCATTAAAAAATGTGGAAAGAAAACAGGGAAGACGTTCACTGGTGGCAGTGGCAGGAGTCATCCAAAAAACAAAGCACAAACAGGAACCTAATCAGGAGGAGATGGTGGGAACTGGGGGGAAAACATAAAGGGGGCAAAAAAAGACAAGAATTTTGTACATAAATATCAACTAATGGGAGAAAACAATTCTTCCTCAAAGGAGAAAAGTATAAAGAACCTCATGTATGTCACAGAACATGCCAAGGAATCCCCAGAAGAAGGATTTCTCCAGGATGTCATAAGTGTATAAAATTTATATCAAGGTGAAATCTCTGGAAGAAATGGGAAATTGGAGATGAGTGGATGAGAACTCTTTTCCACAGGAAAGAATCAAGGGAAGACCTGAGTTTCTTGAAAGATTAATTTGAGTAAAATGCTGTGGAATTAAAATCTAAAATAAAATTTTGCAATAGAAAAGGGGTGAAAAGTGAAGGAACAAAGAGGAACAGAAATAAATCTGTGATAAAGGGACTGTGAGGTGAAAAATCTGCAAATCTGATGCTCTAAAGTACAGGGAGAGATTTTGGAGAAAAGCTTTGACTGCAGCCAGTAGAATTATTGAGAAAAATTGTAATTTTATTAGTGAAAAAAGTTGCTTAATAATGAGCAGAAAAATGCTTTTCAGACAGTTGGAGAAGAAAGGTGCAAAGGAAACCAGACATCACAATAAATCAGGTACAGTAGCTTGATTTTTAGAAACAACAACAAGTAGAAAATATTCAATATTTTGGCAACTTGGTTTAAAAATAATGAAGAGTGAATGAGCACCATCATGACCATGAACCCCAAGTCATAAATGAGAGTAACTGCAGAAGACAGAGACAATTATTTAATTGGGATGCTCAGGAAGGAGAAGAAACCACATCTATCAGATAAACTGCTGAACCATTTATTGCCTTTCACTCAGAAACCAGCTACAAGAAACACGAAGAGAAAGAAACTTGGGAAGGGAGAAGAACATGGGAAAGGCAAAGATCTGTAACTTATTTGTTTAGGAATGGATGAATCCAAACCAAATTTTTCTTGTTGATCTTCACAGGCTACACAAGACAGTGGGAAAATACAGAATATAGCTCCCTCATGAACTAGCAAGTGTCCAAGTGCTCTTTCACATCTGCTCTATGGGGACAATCTCAAATAATATGGCTTGAATAAGTAAGATTAGTCCTGGGTGTAATTTTTTTTTTTTTTTTTTTTTGAATAAGTAAGATTAGTCCTGGGTGTAATTTTTTTTTTTTTTTTTTTAAGAATTGAACAGCATAAAAATATTTGGGGACAAAAAAAAACAACGAATAATGGAGGAAAAGGAACAACTCGAGTTTTGGATATTTTAAGAACTGGGGAGTTTCTCAGGAGGAATTTGTGATACAGACAGGAGGGACATGCTGAAGATACCTCAAGAGTTTAGTAACTCCTCACAGTTTAGTGAGTCACTGCAAACAAAGCTCATCACACCAAGCAGTGAAGACAATTAAGGTGAGCACAAGTTGGGCAATGTGGAGCTGAATTAGTAAATTAGCTGACAACTGGTCTGAGGCCTCCAAAGCGGGACTTTAGGCACGAGTAAATACCATTCAAAACAAGGAAGACTTAGAAGAGGGCTGGGTTTCATGTTAATTGGGCTTGTTGTAGAGTGGAAGCCCATAAAAGCAGCAAATAGACCAGTGCTCCTTGGCCCAGGCCCAAACTAAACAAGGAGGCCACGTCTAATGACTGAGAGCCTCCCTGCTGCCATGAAACAAGTGGTAGATTGGAAGTGGTTTATCAAAGGATGATGAAGGCATGCAAATGCCTTTTCACAGCAGAAAACAAAAGGTTCTCGTAGAAGGCATTTTAAAACAAAGGCAGATAGATGGTAGGAGAGATGAAAGTCCAGGAAGGAGAATACATGGTCAAAGCTAATGCAAGTCTAACACCAGTTTGGCCAGAAATGAACATGGAGCTTGGCAAGGCTTGACAGGCCTGTGCACAGGGCTGTGGGGAATATGGATAACAAACAGGACAGAATTGCTACCACCAAAACCCAAACCAAGTCCTAAAATAGAAAGCAGCAAAATACGTTGTGATGGCTCAGCTGTTGTAAAATATCTGAGTAGACCAGGGGAAGTACTTATAGCAATTCATATACACCTACCCTCCCAGGTACAGCTTGAGGAAGGTGTTTCAGCAGAAAGATGAACAGATCTGAACGTAAAAGTTAAGCACAATCCTTGTATTCCTGCAGTGTTGAACATCAGACCTGACCTTCATGGTAAGGTTTGCAGGAAGCCCAGGAGCCAGGAAATCACTGCCATCCCCTGTTCTGAGGACTGGGATTTTTCATAGATCAGAAAAGTACAGAATGGTTTGGGTTGGAAAGGACCTTAAAGCTCATCTTGTTCCACCCCCTGCCATGGGCAGGGACACCTTCCACTAGCCCAGGTTGCTGCAAGCCTTGTCCAACCTGGCCTTGGACACTTCCAGGGATGGGGCAGCCACAGCTTCTCAGGGCCTTACCACCCTCACAGGGAAGAATTTCTTCCTAATATGCAGTATAACTCTCTCCTCTGTCAGTCTGAAACCATTCCCCCTTGTCCTGTCACTGTCAGCTCATGTAAAAAGTCACTTTCCCTCTTTTTTTATCAGCTTTATAAGTACTTTTTTAAAAAGCTTTAAAAATGTTGGTGCTTCAGCTCTTTTTAGAATTTCCTAAAAATCAACCAGAAAATTTCCTGAGGCTCCCCTTTACAAATCCCTCCCTGGATGGCTCCTGCCTGGTTCCAAGAAACCAGTGCTGAGGATTCCTGTCTACCAAAATGCGGGGTATATTTTAGTCTCATTTTACAAGCCCAGGGAAAGAATGATGCTCTACTATGGCTCCAAAGGTTGTTGGGAAGGCTCTGGGGTTAAGCTGGCTTTGCACAGAGTGTGGGGGCTCAAAAGCATCTGCACCTGATCTTTTCCATGCCTCCTGCCCCAAACTCACCCATTTCGGCACAGGCTCACTACATTATTGAGCATGTTGCTTGACAAGTAAGACTTTCCCAGGTGGGGGTTGGACATGATGAGGTTCCTCAGAGTGTAACAAGCTGATGTCATGATCTCTCCATAGCTGCTGGTGTTTCCAGACTGGAACGACAGGAGACGTGATACATCTGGGAGCACCTGGTGAGCTAAAGAGGTGGAGGGAGGAATGTTCCAATCAACAATTACATCAAACCTCACACGAGTGAACAATAATATTTGTGTTAACACTATTCAACATGAGAATGCTGTGCTGTCTCTGGGAGGAGGCACTGATGGTGTTGGACAGCAATGGCATAATATTCATCACTTGATTTTTCCCAGACAATATGGGGGGGGCCTTTGGAAGGGCAATGTTGGTGGTCATGGGCAGTCAAGTCCAACTCACTTCCTAAAACAGTGTCACCCTCATGATCCTGCAGATTTATCACCACCTATGAAATACACCCCGTGCTTCCAGAGAATCTGAGATGGCACATTCCCTTAATTCAGCCTGCAGATACCACTGATCCTTCTTCTGGTCCTTTGGGCCAGAAGAAACGACGCCGCTTCAGCCAATTTGGGAGCTTGTCTCAGTCATCTTATGGGGTTTGCTAAGTGAGATGGGCAGATATCACACAGCTAGGAACTGGGCATTGTCCTGGAACCCACCGTGGTGGAAGTGACTTACCCATGGTTTTGTGGAGAACAGGATGCCGGGACATGTTGCTCAGCAAAGAGGCCCCAGACCGGACAACTTCGGAGCTGTTGGACTGGAGGAGCCGTGCGATGCGAGGCAATCCCTTCTCCTTCAAGCCAATCAACTGGCTCATTGCGTTGGACATCTGGGAGAGAAAACAGAGATGTCTCAGGACTCCCCATGCCAGGAGGACACAACTGGAATGATGTGCAGGGCTGGAGAAACACGACTGTACTGTAAAATAGGCACCTTTCTCCTGCTGCCATAATCCCACTTCCTTTGTCATTTGCCTCTCTTCTCCACAGTTATGTAAGCCTGGAGAAAAGGAGGCTCAGGGGGGACCTTCTTACTCTCTACAACTCCCTGACAGGAGGGTGGAGCCAGGGGGGGTGTCAGGCTCTGCTCTCAGGGAACGAGGGACAGGACAAAACGAAACAGCCTCAAGTTGCGCCAGGGTAGGTTTCAAGTGGATATTAGGGAAAATTTCTTTACCAAAGCAGTTGTTAGGCCCTGGCACAGGCTGCCTAGGGCAGTGGTGGTGTCACCATGCCTGGAAGCGTTCGAAAAACCTGTAGATGTGGCACTTGGGGACATGGGTTAGTGGTGAACATGGCAGTGCTGGGTTCACACTTATTCTCAGAGGGCTTTTCCAACTTTAATGATTCCACGACTCCATGGCATTTGAAAAGTCAGCCTCATCTTCTGTGATACAACTGGTACTCTTTCTGGACCCCGAGTGGGAACAGCTGATTGCCCAGCTGATACTCCCAAAAGCTGGAGAAGTTTTACCTTCATGTCCATGTTGCCTTTGCCCTTCACAAGACTCCTGCAGCTCCCTGCCATGTCTCAAGTAACAACTAATGGTTACCCTTAAAAAGGAGTCTGATGAACAAAAATACTCATCTTAGATCCTGATCTTGTGCTTGCTTATGTGAACCTAGAAGATCCCAGGATGTAGCCAATGCAGATGAGTTGAAGCACATACCCTGAGTAAATTGCCCTCCTACTGACAGGGTTTAAACCGAACTTCTCAGCCATTCCCCCATCAGAAAGGCTGCTAGAGAGTGTTGCACCACCAGTGACACATGTCCATCAACAGTAACATGAGAATGGAGAGAACAGGCTGGAAAACAACCCTCTTCCAGTGGGCTGAGATCCAGTTTTCTTCCCATGCTTCAGGAGGTACTTGTGCCCTCCTACAGTTACACACCAGCAGGACTGGGATGTGTAAAGCAGAGTTGAAAGAGATTCAGAGCCATCCTCAATAAGCTAAAGGATCACAGCAAGCTTTGCAAGCTTATCCCCAGCTTCCCTCTCCATCAAGAAACATCAAACCCAGCAATTCACCCCAACTCCAGCTCTGAGCTCCCTTAAAGGGAGGAGCCAGTTTGTCATATCCAGACAAATTTCAGCCATTCCATTCCAGAAGGCTGAATTAAGTTGCTTCAGCACTGTCAGAGCAGGGTTTTGTTTGTTTGTTTGTTTTCTTCCCCCATGCCCAAGAGATATCCTTGTGCAATGATGTCAGTTGTTGAAAGGCTTTTCATTTCCATGGAGCACAGAACTCCAGCTCCACTTCCCTGATCAGCTCTACCCAATCTGGGACAGCCTCTCTCCACCTTCTGGTTAGTGGCACTGCTGAGTTAAACTGCAAAAAATCAAAGTTCCCAAAGTATTACACATAGAAATGCTTGTAACAAAAGCTCCCAGGAGACTGGAGCTGGCAGGTCACGGCTGTCCCAGCAGTGAAGGCTCCTCCCGTGAGTCACCCCGTGTTTCTGGGTGGAACACTTCACACACGTGACACACCTCTCCTACGTATGAAATCATTATCTCCTTATCTCCCCATCCATCTTATTTAAATGGGAATTGATGAAGTTCGGCACAAACAGACAAGTCAAGATTTGCCCACGTGAAGGCAGCCTGCGAGGTCATGCCCATGGCAGCGATATTGGGCACGGCAGAGCTGCTGTCGTGACGCACCCCTCGCTCCTGCAACATCCCTGCCATCAAACAGCCCATGTCACCTCCACGCTGCCATGCCCACGGGTTAGGACATCTGTCAGAGCTACTTTACAAGCAGCTCTGATGTGAGGACAAGCCACAATCCACAGAACAACCCACCCTTTAATTAGAGCCACCTCCCACTTGGAGAACACTCACTGGCAGTGGCACACACACAGCCCTTCTCACTCCTTCAGTGGCATCTGTCCACATGTGCACATCTGGGCACATCCTCACTTGGTGCCCTGGGGGGAGGGTGTCAACACCAGCAGATGCTGGTAGAATGACCAATAGACTGGGGAAACCTGGAAAACAAGTGTATGGACCTGGGATAGACTCTTGGGGTACTGATTATAGCTGCCCACAAGACTCCATTTTCGGAAATAATAAACATCCCACTGGAGCATTCCCTGGCCATGGTGCCCTGAGGTTTAAGGAGGGCATTTTCCTTTTTGGTGGCTGTAAAGTGATGATGATGTAAGTGATCTTAGAGGTCTTTTCCAACCTTTCTATTCTATGACTCCACGCTGACACATTTGGCTGCACACGTGCAGAGGACAGAGAAGTGCTCACCAGCCCTCGGCTCGCAGTGAGGTTCTGCAGAGCTCCAGCACAAGCTTCCAGGGTCGCATCCTTCTTGCTCTGATCCATCAGGGACAGGTAGGTGCGGATGGCATCGGAGTGGTAGAGCCAGCTGGGTCCTTTGGGTTTAAAATCCTCCTCGGGAAGGGGGACACCATACTCATCATTCTACAAAGAGATGAGAAACTGGAAGCTCAGATCCTGCTCTTCACTTGCAGCCCCTGCCTGGGGCTGAACATCACATTCCCAATCCCTCTGTGGCACATCTTACCTCCATTTTCCCACTCCTGCTGTTGAAACAGCCTGTGAGAGTTTTGTCCATGTAAACGCTCCGGGCCATGTGGTTGAGCTGGGTGTATTTGTTGGGAACCTCGGCATCCAGGCGGTAGGAGAGGTTATGCAGGATGCAGATGCAGTTCTCCACAGACTGAATCACCCCCAGAATAAAAAAATGCAAACATCACATTAGGCAGAAAAATATGGAGCAGCACCTGCTATAGCTCCAGAGAGGACATGTCCCACGCCATAATCAGCTTTTTTAGCTGTTGTGCCATATGCACTCCTGATCCTGCTTTGGGAAGCAGTGGATGGAAAGGAAGAAGGAGGTGGAGTGGACATGAAGGAAGACCACATAGCCCAGAGGCTGCAGTGTGGATCTCAGTGAGGTGACTGACTCAGTGAGCCTTGGTAGGTCTCACTGCCACAGGCAAGTTGGCAACAGGAAAGGAGAGTGTGAGGGTGGTTACACCAAACTATGAAATGCCAAATCTTCCAAGTCCCCCTCTTGCCCTAGTCAGCTTTCAATTACTTTATCCAAGTCACAGCTACAGATCAGGTGACACTTTTTACCAAGAACACACTTTTAAGCCTCCTTTACCTGATGTCAGAGGGGCCAATGGAAATAGAATTTTGATGGATACCGTAACCAACACCAAAACATGTGGTTCCATTTCCAAAGGGCTGTGTCCTATATGTGCTGATGAAAGAGGATCCCTAAAAGAGGATTTGCTCAATCCTGAGATAATTCAAAGTAATTTTGGCACTTTCCTAGACATTGAGGACTTCAGGGTGCTGAACTCCTGAAAATGTGGCTATAAACATCATTTTATCAGGGTCTGGCAGAAAGATGCCAGTTCCTGACTTCTTGCTGAACATGATGATAATCTAGGGATTATCCACTTGAATCCTGCTGGATGAAGAGATGCCGTGATGGGAAGAGCAAGAGATGGAGATTAGGATGCTGGAAGGATCCCAAGGTGGGAAGGGAGTAAAAGCATATTGGGGGCTCAGTATTTTGGCTTGTCTTTGTGTTTGGGAACGGAATATTGTAAAACCTAGCTCTACGTCAGTCCCAGATCCCAGAGGACAAGAGATCCCACTGGGGCTCAGAAGGACAAAAGCAGCCACAGAGAGTCCAGTCCCCTCTTGTGTTTGTTTGAAAGGGATTTTGAGATATTCCCAAAGTTGCAATTATTAACCACAGGGCTGAACTCCAGCAAACAGCTTGGGGGAAGCATCTGGTACCTTATCATCAGGTCGGTTGGAAGCCACACAGTTCTGGGCATAAGTCATGACAGAATCAATCAAACCAGGGTAATTCCTCATGGTCTGGCGCCCCATGTCTGCAGAACTCAGGTTTCTGAAGGAAAGCCATCGAGGAGCATGTCAGGAGAGAAGGAGAGAGGGTTAGTTGGGCTCTGTTCTGGCTGTGGCTGTCGCTGAATTCAGGAATTTTTTTGTGGATTCAGCAGGGCTGATCTACTGCTCTCATTTTGGAGGCCTTCTGTAGGACTGTGCTGGTGCACAGCTCTCTTGTTGCTCTTTAGGACTGATTTAACCTGGGGAAATGTCCTGTTAAGGAGAAGACACTCTCCTAGTGAGAGTAGCCAGCAGGATGTTACCTTAGAGGCTGTGCCTGTGCCATCACACCTCATTGCCTCCTGCCAAAGGGAAGACTGGCTAAAGACCATCTGGGATTATTGTGATCACCAGGAAGGTGCAAATACTTGTAAGCTCAGAGCTACCAGGGCCAACAGCAGTGTCTGATCCTGACACAGGGCAGAGGTGCTGGAGAGCAGCAATAGCTCTGACCAGAGGGACTGACTAGTTTGTGAAGTTGTAATGGATTCCTGGGCACTGGTGGCTGCCTGGAGAAGGGAGTTTTTCCAGTAACAGGAAATGTTTTTTGTTGTTTTGTTGTGTTTTTTTTTCCTTCCCTGGTTTATTGCCTTGTAGCTTGCAAACGAAAAACAAAGAGAGGCTGGCAGTCGTTGTGAGATATTCACTCTAGGCGTTCCAGAACTGGATTTGAGTTCACTGTGATTTGCAGCCTCCTCATTAACATGAATTCATCTGCAATCCAGAAATGCTTGAGCAGCAATGGCTCGAGCCCAGGGCAAACCCAAGGCTGTTCTCATCTCTGTTTTATGATGTGGCAGGGCAGTGAGTCACAGCAATCCTGGCTCACCCCTCAGAGCAGGGGCTCCAGACTCAAGTGCCCAGCTTTCCTCACTCTCCTTGCTCCCCAGTCCTGCTGCCTTTGGCCTTTTGAACTCCCTCTCTGGCCTGCATCTGCCAGTCTTCATCGGGGGGTTGGACACTGCTGCCACAGGCTCTGGTAAATCTCTGCAGACAGAGCCTGCCTTGAGTGGAACTCCACAGAAAGCTCCTTTTACAAGCTGTCACCACACTCCTTCCCTCATTTTAATGGAATATTTTGTGGCATTGGTGACTTGAGATGGTCTTAAAGTCGAGCACCTCACACACAACGCACACCACACGTCCCCATGTGCAGCTGCATGGAGATGGTGCCCTCGGCGACAGGGAAGGGACCAGCACCCACTGCCTGTCAGGGAACAGCACCCACTGTCTGTCAGACACGGTTCTCAGCCACAGAAGACGATGGTATCACGTCTCCAGAGGCCCCTGCTGCATTCACCCAGTTCGTTTCACAAGCAAATACAGCTCCTGCAAGCTGCATGTCTGGGAAGGGCGCGGCCAGCACTGCGCTCCCTCGGGGAGAGCTTCCCTTGATGAAAGTACCTAATTATGCAGGGACGGTTCTTTTTCCCCACTTGTTCCCATTGAGACAAGGAGCTCCCATCCAAGTGGAGGAGGGTGGTAGGAGAAACAGCAAGTCAGGGCAAAGATCCTCTACAAACAGGCTCTGGCTTTCCCGTGAAAAAAATAAACTACTCTGGGCTCAGCCTGTGCCTCGTGTTTTGTAGCTGAGCTGCCTGACGAAAAGAGACAGGAAAAGTCCAGGGTGTTGGGACTGATCTGTGCTAAAACAGTTATTAAAATAAGTGGGAAAACGCTTGTTTTCCCCACACAGAAGATTCCGTCTTTTTGTCACTTAATGCCCAAACCGGTTTGTTTTCTAGCCAGTAAAATTTTCTCTGGAAGCCTCAAAAATCTAAAGGCAAAATGTGCCCGGTTTCCTGGTCTGAGCTGAACACTGACGGGTTTCAGTATTGCACAAAGCAACTTGCATTTTTCTGAGAAAAGTCTTATCAAGAACAAAACTCTTTTTTTTAAAAAATAAATTAAATAAAGAAAGCTACTCCAAAAGTATTTTACATGTAATTTTTTTTTTTCCGCCTCCTCTGAGGAAAACTTTCTCAAGGAGAATTTCTAATTAACGCAATTGCAGCGGGCATGTCTTCAGCTCATTGTTAGAGGATTTAGATGGCTTCAGCTTTTGCCAACAGACATAAGCTGCAGTAAGTCCCTGCTTGGTGACTCACCTCAAACATCCTGTGGCATTGAAGAACACCTCTGGGTCAATAATTTCTCTTGTCCTATTGCAGCTGCTGTCAGACCAGCCAGAAAAAGGGATGATAACACAGTCTGTCAGGACAGGGAGGGCCTCCTGTATCAATTCTTCTTTTAATTCATCAGTGGAGGAGAGGTTCCAGAGCAATCCTAGGATGGAGGTGGGAGACAAGCTCAAGCGGAGGGTCACCAGGCATTAGGAACTGTCTTTCAGTCAGAGTGAATTCCAGCACCAAAAGCCTTCCTCACTTCACCCCTCTTTGAGCTAAGGGTGCAGAGGCTGCCTTAAACCCAGTCTCTGCATCCCTATGGGAGACAGACAGGATAGGCCCCATGTGGAGATGGGCATCCAAGCACCCTCCCTCCTCCCAAAATTGGTGTTTATTGCCATTAGGTTGCAGGGGGAAGGCATCTCTCTAAGGACCTCATAAAGGCTTGCACTTAAGACCTCAGACACAGTTGAGTGTGATCCGCACCAAAAAACTCACATCAACCCCTCAAGGAAAGGTGAGACACGAGTTAGAGAACCTGCCCAACCATATTGGGGTTTCCAGCACCCTTTAGTCCTCCTGGGAACATCACAGTGGCCTGGGGTGCAGGAAGGCATGAGGGTGGCAGGGTGACCACAACTGCGGGGAAAACCTGGGGCAGGTGCTTCCCCAAGGGGCACTTCTGAAGTGAGGAACCCTTATGGGACATTGAAGGGCCAGGCCCTCCTTTGCCTTTCTGATTTAGGTCACCGTTTGGTGCAACAGGAACATAAAACACCCCTTTTGTAGTATGGCAGCCCCACGGCTACGGGGCCTTTGTGTGCTGGAGCAACCCGGGCCACAGGCTGCGGGAGCACGGTCCTGCTGAGGGCTGGGCAACTGTACCTGTCAGCTGTTTCTGGATTTCGGTGTTCCCTGTCCTCCGGAGGAGGCTCACACACTCCCTTATCCCGTTCTGCCGCCGGGTTTCAATCTTGTTGGTTGGATTCTTGAAGACCAGGTTCCGGAGGGCCCCGGCTGCTGCCCGCTGAACGTTCTGGTTCGTGCTGCGGAGCAGCTCCACGAGCTTGGCGATGCCCCCCAGCCGATAGACCTGCACCAGGAGAGACAGGCTGCCATCAGCTCAGGGGGCTGGGACAGGGACACCTGGGACTGCCATGGCAATGCTGGGAGTCACAGGGCACTTCTGGTACTCCTCGTACTCAGGGCAGCTGGAGAAGCAGATTTGGCCGGGAAGGATGGCCAGAAATGGCATGTCACAGAGTCACATACTCACGAAATTACACTCACAGAATCGCAGAGTATGCTGAGTTGGAAGGGACCCACAAGGATCATCAAGTCCAAATCCTAGCCCTGCACAGGTCCATCCCCAAGAGTCACACCCTGTGCCCCAGAGGATCATCCTTCAGCTCTGTCAGCTTTGGGACTGTGCCCACTGCCCTGGGGAGCCTGGTCAGTGACCAAACACCCTCTGGGGGAAGAACCTTTTCCTGAGATCCAGCCTAAACCTCCCCTGACACAACTCCAGACCATTCCCTGGGGTCCTGTCCCTGGTCCCCCCAGAGCAGAGCTCAGTCCTGCCCCTCCTCTGCCCCTTCTGAGGAAGCTGTACCTGCACTGAGGTCTCCCCTCAGTCTCCTCCAGCTGAACACACCAAGTGCCCTCAGTGTCCTCACACGGCTTCAAATCAAGGCCCCACACCATCTTCGCTGCCTCCTTTGGACACTCTCTGATGGCTTTAGATCTTCCTTATCTTGCAGTGCCCCAAACTGCCCCAATATTGCAGGTGAGGCTGTGCCAGGTCAGAGCAGAGCGGGACAATCCCCTCCCTCGCCTGGCTGGTGATGCTGGGCCTGATGCCCCCTGGGACACACCTGTTCAGGCCATAGGTCATGACCACAAAGCTGATGGCCTGGAGGTTGGAGCTTAAAGCTCTGTAAGTAGATGTCTCTGAGTAAAGGCCATGGACCGAGTCCTTTGCTGATGTAAATGTGCTCTCCCAAACTTTCACCAACCTCCAGTTTGCATCAGATGAAGATGTTGCTCTGCCCATCTGAAGAGGCCATCTATAGCCATGTAATGACATGCTGTGGTAATGTGCCTGCATCCTGGAATCACGGGCTGAGCTTAGAGGGATGGTCATGGCACAGTGTCACCACCCTCGAGCTCAGCCTCTCCAGCTGCTCCAGCACCAGGAAGGGGTGTGAGCGCAGACCTGCAGGACACCACACATGTGACAGAGAGGTTTGGAGGCAAAGTCCTCCAGCTGAGCTCTCCAAAATGATAAATGATGAGTATTCCTGCTGTAGGATGTCCTCTGTACCAGGACATGATCCTGCCTGGAGCCCCTCCTGGCACAAACCAACCCCACTGACAAGAGACAATGAATGAACACCTTTCAGAAAACAAGTGTGTGCTCAGGCAACTCACAGACCTACTCTAACACATCTTTTCTGGGAAGCCACCAGACAGGCCAGTGCTCAGAAAGTGTTTTCAATGGTAAATGAAGGGTGTGGGCACCCCCACAATTAGCCCTGCTAAGGTGGGCTGGGGGACCTGCCCTTGATTCAGACACAGCAAAGGCACAGGGGCACAGCCCCACGTATGCCAGCACAGCCCCACATATGGAGCACATCCAGCTCCACTGTTGGGCCAGGAACTGGAAAGCCACCTCTGTAGGGTTGGCATTTTGATCACCCCATGTTTGCATGACTGCAAACACACCAAGGTGGGGATAAATTTTGGTAGTGGTCTTGCTGCAGCAGATCCATCCTTCAGGCTGCCTCCCTTAATGGATTTTGGCAAAGTAATTGAAGAGCAAGAGCATAAGAAAAATAACCTGTGCTGTAAGAAGGGCATCTGTTTGATCAAATATCATAGAATGAGGGAATGGTTTGGGTTGGAAGGGACCTTAAAGCTCATCTCATCCCACTCCCTGCCATGGGCAGGGACACCTTCCACTATCCCAGGTTGCTCCAAGCCCCATCCAACCTGGCCTTAGACACTTCCAGGGATTGGGCAGCCACCACTATGGATGTGCAAAATCTTTGTACACAATCCCAAATTAATCCATTGGCTCAGGTGGCTGAAAAAGGCTGGGAAATGGCTGCAGAGTCACTGGGAATGCCCACTGAAAATCACAGTGGGCCTTGGGGCAACTTTGTCTGACCCTGACACGGCAGCTCTGAGACAGTGAAAGATTTATGTGGAACTGGGAGCAATTGCACCCAGAAGAGGACACTGGGTGGCTGCTTCCATCTTGCCAGACCCCATCAGCCTGTGCCACAGCAGCTTATGGTGATAAGGTGAACACAGTCCTCTGTGTTAAAATCCTGACTAACTGCTGTTGTCAGAAAGTGGCCACTAATAGTTGAAAAGGTGAAAAAAACCCACCTAATTAATTCCTGAACATGACTAGTGAGGTATAAGCCTCCCTGTGGGTCCCTTCCAGCTCAGATTCTATAATTCATGAAAATTAAGGATCCTTGGTACTGGGAAAAACCAGCTCCATCCATCTCTTGTGCTGTCATAGCCCGCATGCCAGCAGAGCTCAGAAGGGGTTTGCTCACCTCTTGCTTGGCAGACTCATCCTGGAAGCAGGTGTGCTGGAGGTAGTAAGCACCCATGGCCTGGTATTTGTCGTCAGAGGAGCACAGGAGCTGTATGGCTTTCTGGATGGTCATTGTCCCGGCATCTATCTCATCACCACAGATTCTGTGTTAAAGAGAAACATGGCACTGGTTGAGTGCTCAGCTAGAAGAGCTACAGCAGTACTTTGAGTTATTGGGAAGGAATCAATGATAAAATGTAAAATATTATCACATTCCCACATAAAGCACACACAGTTCTCCCCTAGAGAATTTCTCTGTCTCAAAAAAAGAAATGGTAAAAAGTGGAAAATACACAGTGGAGGGCACTGAGGCTAATAAATTACAGATCCAGTCTATCCAGAAGCAAAGGAGACAGAAAATGAAAGCTCACTTGTGGTGCTAGATGTCTAATCATGTCTCAAGTGGAAGGTTTAATGAACAGAGAACCAGTCTTCACTGTTCCTCAATAAAAGAATGAGTGGACAAGAGTGAAACCATCCTCCAGGTTATTAGGACAGTGCAACATAGGCAGATGATTTTCCCACAGTGTGTGATCCTTTGATGTGAGATGTGGTGGAAGCAAAAATGTGAGAGCAGCTGATGGTCTCAGGAGGCCTGAGCAGATCCCTTAGGAAAAGGCAACAGGCACGTCTGGAGTGATGGGGTGGACAAATATTGAGTTTATTAAATACTAATAACAGCATTGAGACATCCTGCTCCCAAGGTATGTTCACTTTGGTGATCTCCATGCTCTCCATAAAAGCTGACCACTGTCCCCATTCCCTATTAGGTAAAGAATGTGCCTAGAGACTCCAGAGGAAGGATATGATACCACTGGCTTGGGGCAGGACTGGAACCTTGGGAGAAATATAAACACTGGAATGTTTGTCCACTTGTTTAGAAATATGAAGGTCCTGCTCTTTTTGGCTTGTAGTTATTTAGCATCATCTCTGATGTTTTAACCACACAAAAGTGGAAAAGGGTCCAAACTTTCAGACTGATGAAGAGGGTCTGAGCTGCAAAGCTTGTCTATGTTTCCAGTTATAGGAATTAATCTAATTAAAAGTTGCCCTCTCCTCTCAGCTGCAGCAGGATCTGTGCTCATTGCAGCAGTGTCTGAGTTCATTTTCATCACAACAACAGCCCCGGAAAGTTCAGGACTGAGAAGAGTGAAAACCCAACCTCCTGTTTGGTTGTTACTGCCAGCAGTGACAGGGCACAAATGGGAAATGCTTCATTAACAGTGGGCAAAATCCCAAAGTGTGAGGGCTTTGCTAGGCCAGCTGGGCCTGACTGATGTTATTCCCTGTGTGGGACCCAGCTGGGACTGATGGTGAGTTAGTTTTACCTGGAAATCAGGAAACCAGTTCCTGTTTGAGCCTCATTTATTTATATATATTTTTACTCCATGTCATACCTGTGAGTGACTGTGTAGGGGGGATGATCGTACACGTGGCTGATCCTCTTCAGACAATCCAGTAGACTAACAAAACATAGTGATTCTGAAGAAGTTCTTCAGATGAGCCTATTACATTTGAAGTATTGAATATCACTACAAGAGAGTAGCACTCCTAGGCATGGGATGTAGAGTCATTTTGACTGTGCCAAAGAAATGTTAGGAATAAAGGTCTAGAAAGGACACCCTCATGTGGTCACCACCCCCAGCAGCTTACAGTGAGATAAAATATTGTATTCTTAAAGATCCAAAGGTTCCCTTCCTCACAGCACAGAGCAGTGAATAATACCCACAGCTGTATGGCAAATTTCATACAAAATATCAAAAGCCAGCAATGAGGCTGTGACATGGGAAGGCAGCATGAAGGACTCGTCTCCACTACCTTCACTGGCACTACGTTGCACACAGTTTACGTTGCTCTTTTAAGCACCTGTGGAGCCAATGGAGAGAAATAGGTGCTTCCAAAAACCATTTTTCCTAAGACAGGAAGGCCTGTCCTCTGGAGATATCTTTTTCTCTCTTGGAATGAAGGAATGATAGACAACAGCCTTGGATTGGACCTTAAGCATTCAATGAACCTCATTCCACTTCTGTTTCTACACTGACAATAAAACATCACTTCATTATATGGCTTTTCATCAGTTTGAATCTTCATGAAAACTTGGCACCAAGAAACTTCCCTCAAACTTGCAACAAGGAGACACAAAAGTGGAGAGACAAAGTTTAAACAAGAAATTAAGGAGCCCCAGAAATCTTTGGTTTGACCCAGGATGTTGGGATTTTCACTTCAGTTTTTTTCATGCTCCTGAGACACGATAGAGCTGAGACACTGATGGATCCTGCACCAGAGGAACTTTGAGAACTGGGACCTGGACTGGCAGTGTGGGGAGGGAGGCAGGTTAGTAAAAATATCAGGTCAGTGACCATGTAAATCATGGTGATTTTTTTTTTCTTTATAATTTTTTAAATCAAATGCACTTTTTCTAAGAAACAAGGATCTCCACTTGATCCAGCTACTCAAGGAAGGCAATTTTCTTCCCACCCACTCCATAAGAGGGCCAAACCCTTCTTCAGCAGGGAAAAACTTGGTATTCAGGTGTGAGAAAAGATGGAGAAGGTTCCTTTTTCCCTCCTGGCTCATCAGCAGGAGAAGCTCCAGTGGGTAAGCAGCCAGGCTCAGAGATTTCTCCTTGCTGGGAATGTAATGACCCTGGCAAAACCCAGCTAAAAGGAGACTGTTCATCAGCCAGTCAGGGATATGCCTGACCAGATCTACACTATGGGAAAAACATCCTGCTCTGAGACAAACTCTTGAAAAGTGGCCATTTCCAGCCTGGGCCAGTGTGCCTGGTAGGAAGAGCTCCAAAGGTTGTTCCTCTTCCACAAGAAAGAAGCAATCAAAATAGGAAGTGATTTAATGGAGGCAAATGGAAGTTATTCAATGGAGACAAAAAAGATGATCACACTCGGGGATGGAAGGGAAACAAATACTGAAGAGGATCAGTATCACAGAAGGGCAAATTTCCTTACGTTGTGTTAATCAAATCTAAGTCTCTATCCTGGTTGTTGGGGCTACAAATCCCAGGAGAGGAGGAAGCCAGAAAACTCTTAGCAAATTCCATTGTTCATTAATAACATCAGAGTGAAAACGCTCAAAACAGAGTATTCAGCACGTCCAAGCCTTTCAAAACAAAGCTGCACTGGAGCAAACCCGACAGCCAGGCCCCATGCCAAGCAGCCACATCTATCTTTGGGACATGGCACTGAGGTTTTGACACCGCTGAAAGCTCAGCTGGAGTTTCCCCTCAGGCTTTGCTCCATCTCCCCAGGGGAGATGGGCCCAGAGTGACACTGGGCCGGCTGACAGGGGATCCTCCCCATGAGCAGTGGTGGGAACCCTGCCAGGACAGAATCACAAACAGCTCCTCGGCACCTGCGCTGGATGCAAACACACAGCTCAGACAAGTTCACAGCACAAGGAGCCAGACTGTGAAATGGTCATTTTTAGAGGTATTTTGTCCCAAATAAGAACAAACCAAAATGAAGGTGCCTTTCGTTGTACACGGTTCTGCTTTCATGAAGTGGCACAGCCCTGGAGAATTAATGTTTTGATATTGATCACCTTTATTTATCCCAAAAGACTGGAGATAGATCAGAAAACACCCTCAGTACCTTTTCTGACTATTTCAAGAACCTCAGTATGTTTTCACTGTCTGTAGAATTTCCAGGGAGGCTGAGCTCAGCCAAGGAGTGGGAAACTCAGTTACTGTCTCTGAACTTCACTCACAGAGCAGAGAAGCTGATGCAGCTCAGCTGGGACCAAATCGGTGTCACCATAGACAAATATGAACCCAAAGAAAACCCAAAGGGTTGCCCCAGCCTTTACTGTCTTGTCCAGCAGCCAAGGTATCCAAGACCTTTAGCAGAGCAGCAACAAGATATTACATATTTCCAGGTGCCTTGAGAGTCACTTGCTTTCACATGATCTCTAGTGAGGTGTTTTAGTCTCTCTCATACACAGAGAACTCCAAAGGGAAATGTATCCACATCTTAAAAGGAGGCCAAAGGTGCATGTGGGATTGTAGGTGTCCATTAATGGCTCCTGATCTGTATCAGCAACCCTTAACCTGGGGAGTGTCTGCAGACACCCTAGCTCACCTCTTCTTCTCCCCAAACGAGAACACCCTGAATCCTTCACAGGGCTGGGGTTAATCTGGTCTCTCAGTAACGTCTCCAGCTCAGACACCTGGGGTTCCCCTGGAGTCAACAAGGGCACTGAGTGTGTTAGGGGGGTAACTCAGTGACTGAGCTCCAAATTCAGCTTCCCTGGCCACTGCCTGAATCTCTGCAAGGGCACCAGGGGTCCTCAGCTCAGATACAGGCATGTCCTAAAGTGCTGGAACCAGATGACCAACCGGCCCAGGGCTGGTCAGTCCCAGGAGGCACCTGAAGCACAGAGTGCAACACGTCTACAAACAGAACCAACATAATGTCAGCTGGTGGTAGACACAGGGGTTTTTTTGTACCTCAGGTTCCAGCTGAAGCAGGACAAAGGCTCAAAAGTTTCTAGGAGGCGTTAAACATCACCTCCTTTATTCCTCTTCTCGTTATCAGTACCTAATGGCCAAGCAAGATGTAGAAACTTTTTTCCTGACTGGGCATAAATGACATAAATAATATTGCAAGATGTTATTTAGCTAAAAGCTGCCGAGCTCAGGGTGACACCCTGTCACTTGGAGCATGTTGCAAGTACCACCCATCAGAGGAAGTGATTTAAAGTGAGCACATATGGGTTAAGTTCACCAGCTGCTATTGCTGAGAGTTTCCAGATCTGAGGGATGTCACAAGAAAGGAGAAGGGTTCTGGGGGGATGAGGGAGCCCTGGACACCAAGAAGACTGCCTCCAGCTCCATCAGGTACCTGGACTCACTCCAGAGGGCTGTATTTTGGCACCATTTGAGTGCTGTTCATTGAAAACTGCCACCAGAGTAACCCCAGGACAGATGTACTGAGCTTGGAAATGTAGATCCAGATATGACATAATGCTTCCAAAGGCTTAAGTCCCTGAGTGGTTATAGAGAAGTATGTCTGGAATCACAGAATCATTTAGGGTGGAAAAGACCTCCAAGATCATCAAGTCCCCCCTGTGCCCGATCCCCACCTTGTCCCCCAGCCCAGAGCACTGAGTGCCACGTTCAGTCATTCCTTGGACACCTCCAGGGATGGGGACTCCATCACCTCCCTGGGCAGCCCCTGCCAATGTTTACCTAACCTTTCCATGAAGAAATTCTTCATGGAAGAAAGGAAGGGGCATCAGAAGGAGCATCCTGCTCACTGAGGCAGGATCAAAACAACAGGGCCAGTGGAAGAGAATAGATTTCAAGAGGAGTTTTCTCCAAGCAAGTCACTACTGCTCAACCTCCTGATCTGGCAAACAGTGCAAAACTCAGATTTCATCACTAGAACCAATGCTATGGGGTGAGTAAAAGACTATGTCATGGTTTAGTTTATCAGAGAATCAGAGAATGGCTTTTCCTGAAAAACATTTAGGTGTTAAACCACTCATCAGTGAGCTGGAGGAAAGGTGCCTTCATCAGAGTTGCTGTTGTAAGAGGAAGGACTCTCTGAGAGATAGTTATCAAAGAAACAGCTCTTCCATGTCTCACACAGCCAAAGCCAGCTCAATAAAAAGCAGCAATCACACAATCAAGAATAGTTCCAGAAATGAAATAACTTTGTGACCAAATGCAGAGGGACTGTTCAGTACAGTATTTGACACTCAGTCAAATACTTGTTGCACACTCAGTATTTTGGTATCTCCACACCATTCTCACTACCTGAGAACACCCAGTCACCCATTTTTCATCTCACACTATCCAAAGAGATCAGATCCATAGCAGAGGACATCTTAAAAGCACCACTTTTGAACCAGCAATGACACTGTCCACAGCCATTGTATTATAGAGGAATTTTGTGTGGCAAACAGACCCAGTGGATCACAGGTCGCACTGCAATCACTCTCACAGCAATGGAAATCACTACATGGATCACCTTGGAAAGCATGGAAAGCATCCAGCCCTTCCCTGGCTCATGCAGGTGGTTTGCAAAATTGCAGACAAGACATCCACCCACACAGGAGATTTACAGCACAAAAACCCAGCACAAAATTATCCCTGTTACAAAGGCACAAACTCCACCTGGAGAACGACTAGAAGAGAAGGACAGAGCCCCAAACTGGGCACTGCAGCAGCTGTGACCCAGCTGAGCCCTGTCCTGCATGCACAGGTTAGTAATGGCATACCTACAAGCAAACCTCTCCCTACTCAAAGATCAGGTGACCCAAATGAATACTGAGATCTCCGAGTGGAGAATCCTCCAAACACAACAATCCTACACAGCAAGGAGAGCCCAGACATGGTCCTAACCCACCCAAAGCACACTGCAGAACAAGGCTAACAGTGACTGCCAGATACTTTCTAGGGGCCAATAGTCTTCCAAACAAGTAATTTTTCCAAAGAGGAAAACTTCTTCCTGTGCTTCCAAGGCTTTAAGGACAACTGCTGCCGACCTCATCTCCTTTGAGCAGAATTCCTTGCACGAGCTGCCCTCAGCAGTAGTCCAGCTCTGCAGTCTCAGGTGGAGCAGGGGGTGTGCCCCAGCCAGATCAGATTTACTCAGGGGACACAGCCCCAGCTGAGCCTACGACTCGGAGCCGACATTTCCACATCAGAACCAGTTCTGCCAGATGGGCCATGCCCCAAGCCAGGAGAAGTGTATAAATGGAGCCACTCCCTAACCAAGGGGCATCCAGCACTGGAGAAGGTTCCTCTCACAACAGCATTTCTCCTCCTCAGAAAATGCCATCATTCTTCAAGTGACCTTTTCAAAGCAATGACCAAGCCCATAACCACGAGCACTGTGCAGAGCAGGGCTTGGCTTGGTCAGAGCCTGCCTGGGACTAACTTCTCAAAAGCAGTGTTCTCCCCAGAAGGCGGCAGCTGCAGCCACGTGTTTAGCCATCCTGCCATCCCTCCCACTACACTTTTATGCTCTTTAGTCAGAAATTCCCTAGAACAAGTTATTCCCAGCTAACGTAACATCTGTTTCCTCTTCCAGAGGATTTACAAAGCTGCTGACAGCAGCAAGGCATTGCCACCAGTGGTCTGGGTTGGCCAGGGCTAATTCTGCACGTGTTAAACAAGAAGTAACTGAGCACATGGGTAGCCAAGGTTTCATGATAACATGCTAATGGGTGAGTGATGTTTCTTGGCATACATGCCCTGGGACACACTCCTACTCAATACAAAACCAGGGAGGCTTAGCCAGAGAAATCTGGAACATTCAGATGTGAAAAGGGGCCTGATTTGGCTCCCAAACTGCTGACTGTGAGGGGGTTTTCTCAATATCTACATAATTCCTTGGGGCAATGGCTCAACAGTTTCTGGCCTTTGGTGGGAGTTATGACAAAGTCTATGAGCCCTTTAAAATAGTGTCACTCTTGTGCTGCAGTGTGCAAATTCTCTTTGGGACCAGGGAACACCAGGAATGAGCTTGGGAGCTTCTAGGGTTTGTGTGACAAGCTGTCACATCTGTCTGGGAGTTGTGAGAACTTCTGGGTGGGTGCAGAGCAAGCCATGTATGATGGTGGTGCAGCAGAAGTAGTGCAGTAACCCCTGGAAAACGCTTGTGGAAGCTGCAGACCCTCCTTCAGCCCATTAGAACAGTGTTTTGCAGCTCAAAACATGGAAACCACAGTCTTCCAAGACTTCCAAGTCTTCCAAGACCATGACTTGTGCAGACCAAGTCTATTCCAAGGCTGCAGCAGAACATGGTTGCTGCTGCAGAGCTGGAGGCAGCTCGGCCTATTGGGGCAGCTTTCAACCAAGACCCCAGTAACACCACCCAAACAAGGCTGATTTTCAGTGGGAGCTCTGCTGCATTGCCCAGTTACGTTCTTGGGAGTGTCTGAGCTCCCTGGGGTGATTTGTCTGCCCTGTTGCTGTAGGCAGCTTCTACAAGAAGGTTTCTGATGCTGACATATGGTGGACCATCCTCCACCCTTACGTATTTCCTAACCCAAAAGGGACTGGATGCTCTGGACAGCAAGGAATTAACAGCTTCCACTGATTCCTCTTTCCTGACTAGACAAATTATTCCAATTAGGGTATTTATTTCAATTTTGGACTCAATTTTTTTCTGGAACCCAAATCAGGCCTTTTGGGCAGATGAAGCACAGGCAAGGTGGAAAGAAAAGAGGTAAATGCCACCACTCAGCAGGTTGTCAGCTCTGCTCTGAGTCAGACCCTCAGGAACCAACTCCTTCAAAGACAGTTGGTTTTTTTTTTAGGTATGTTTTCTGCCAAACTGAAGCAGCCTGACAGTCAGGAGAGGCACCCAGACTGCACACCAGGCTTTCTGCTCTTCTCCTCCCCACCCTCATCCTGCAAAGGTGCTGTCAGTTAATGCCACCACAGGGACTGAGGCATCATCTTGCCCAACACGACACAGCTACAGCAGAGATACCTACACCGAGCCAGTCATGTTGGTTTCTCAGTCATATTGGTTTCCCTCCACAGCCCAGGAAGAGAAATAAACCCTTCAAGAGCGTGACTCATCTGACCCACTTTGCTGCGGGATGCGATCAAGCGTGGGGTGCACTGGGAAGAGATCTCCAGTGGCTGTGGAGCAGCTCAGGTGACCGGCTCTGATGGGCAGGCCTCCCCAACACATCTACGCTCACTCAGATCACAGTGAACTTACTTGGAGCTGGACTGAGCCTGCCCATAAACCGCATCCTGCTTGCAGCTCATCATGGGCTGGGCATAGACCACGTCGGGCTTGTTGCTGGAGGGGCAAGAGAGGGCCCGTGCTGGCATTTTTTTACTTGTCCTGGTAGTTCCTTGCTGGGTGCTGCAGCTGCTGTAGATGCTCTGACGGTTCAGGGTCGTCTTGTGCTCTGCCCGGCCCCCGACCTGGCTCTTCCTGAGGGTGCCCCGGGGGGGTTCGCAGTAGAGGTCGGGCTCGCTGCGGCTGCTCTTGATGTTCTGCACGAAGCAGTAGTCGCTGCCGGCCCGGGGGCTGCACACGGCCTTGCCGTAGTGTTTGTTGCCCCAGCCCTCCATCTGGCTGTAGGAGCTGTAGCGCCTGTTCTCCACGTCCCGCTTCAGGGTCCCGTTGTACAGCTGGACAACGACAAAACAGGGCACAGAGCTGTTAGGAAGGAGCTGCAGACCCGTGTGGCCAAGCCCACTCCTGTGTGGGCGTGACAGCTGCCAAATCCCTGGGGCTCTTAGGTGTTTTTGTGGCCCCAAATTTGTGGGAGGTTGTCCCATCTGCAGCCCTTACAAAGGTATCAGACCCTGCCTTGATATTTCACAGGATCCCAGGACATGCTGAGTTGGAAGGGATCCACAAGGATCAACGAGTCCAACCCTCAGCCCTGCACAGGACCATCCCCAAGAGTCACACCATGTTCCTGAGAGGATCATCTTGAGCTCTGTCAGCCTTGGTGCTGTGCCCACTGCCCTGGGGAGCCTGTTTCAGTGCCCAACCACCCTCTGAGAGAAGAACCTCTTTCTAATAGATAACTTAAATTTGGGACACTAACCTGATTTGAGACACTTACTGATCAGGATGTGGCATCCAGGAGCTTTAAAGCAGAACTGAAAGCTCAAATATGACCCTGACAACAGAGAAAATGCCTTACTGCCAACACACACAGGGTCTAAGGAGCTCACAGCACATCTCTTGTCGTCACAATTGATGCCACCTTCTCACCTTCCAACAGTGCCTGCATTTATTTTTAATTTCCTAATGCTATTGTCTTTCCCTCTCATCTAGTTGTTCCTTAGGAAGGGAGTAAAGGGAGTGAAAAATGAGTAAGAAGTGATCCTTGAATCAAACTGTGCCAAGAAACAAGTGGAGACAATGAATATCTGCTTATGAGTTACAAGGTGTGTAGCATCAGCTCACATAATGGGATGCTCTGGGAACAATGCGGGATGTGCAATAAAAAGTGAGGTGACTAAGCCAGGAAATAAAAAAGAAAAGATAAAAGATGGTAAAATAAATCATCTGCAATTAACAAAACAAAAAATGGCTTTAGCTGTTCAGCTGTCAGTTCAAAATCACTGCACCACTTCACCAGAATTCCTTCAGATTTGCATCGTTTGCCACACCAAGGATGAATTCAATATTCTTTTGCAATATTAAACTTTCTGGATGTCAGTGCTGGCATCTAGAAGCTTACAGGGTTGTATCCAAATGAGAGACAAGTCACTAAGCTGTGTACTCCACAAAGGAAAATAAATACAGCTATTTTATTGCTGTTTGCCCCACGATACTGAGTTTGTGCCCTGCACTCCCTCCGCACTCTGGGAAGCAGCTCTCCAAGACATGCAGCAAACAGGGATAAAAAGAACTAAAGAATAAAACTGCCTGCCCCATCCCCCTTTGGTTTGTCTGGGGAAAGCTCATCTGTGGTCCCTTGCTGGGTCAAAGTGGTTTTTTCCCATCTAACTCTAAGCAGTGGTACTTCAGGTGCCTCTTTCTGCTAAGGCCACCCAAGGGTCTCTTTGGCTGGGAGACAAAAGTCAACACTGGCACCTCACTATTTCCATGGAGATGTGAAAAGCCTGTGCCTGGTGTAATAGTTCATGTCACTGCAAAAAAACTCATATTTCCTAACCTAGAAACACCACATGACAGAGAAATGGGAATTCTCTGCAGGCGATCCCCAAACAGCTGGTGATGTGCTGGGCAGCTGTTTCTGGGGGCATCTAAACAGCTGAATTGTTGGAAGGGGAGGGAAGGGGAGCAAATTCTCTTTGCCTTTACTGCAGAGGACACAGAAACAAACCTGCTGGTTCTGCAGCACCGTGGGTCCGGGTTTGGTGCCACGGGTTTGGGAGAACAATATGGATGTGATAAGAAGAGCAAGGATGAGGCACATGTGATGGGTCTCAGGGGCTCCCTGGCAGTGGATCAAGTCCTCTGGAATCTATGAGGAGCAGCTGAGGGCACTTGGTGTGTTCAGCTGGAGAAGAGGAGACAGGGGAGACCTCATTGCAGTTCCAACTTCCTCGGGAGGGGCAGAGGAGGGGCAGGACTGAGCTCTGCTCTGGGGGGACCAGGGACAGGACCCCAGGGAATGGTCTGGAGCTGTGTCAGGGGAGGTTTAGGCTGGGTCTCAGGCAAAGGTTCTTCCCCCAGAGGCTGGTTGGGCACTGACCAGGCTCCCCAGGGCAGTGGGCACAGCACCAAGGCTGCCAGAGCTCCAGGAGGGTTTGGATGCTTCACAGACACATGATGTGACGCTTAGGGATGGTTCTGGGCAGGGCCAGGAGTTGGACTCAATGATCCTTGTGGATCCCTTCCAACTCAGCATTATTCTGTGATTCTGTGAAATGTCCAGGATGGACATGCGCACAGGTTCTCTCCATCCCAG
The DNA here is from genome assembly GCF_001604755.1 of Lepidothrix coronata. Classification (NCBI taxonomy): domain Eukaryota; kingdom Metazoa; phylum Chordata; class Aves; order Passeriformes; family Pipridae; genus Lepidothrix; species Lepidothrix coronata. Next base: position 409,672 of record NW_016690270.1, on the reverse strand, counting down.
TTTTGCTTGGGATGCAGCACATGCAACAACAGCAAAGTGACCTTTCATGAAGTCATGATGTACTGTGTATGCCCTTCTAAAGTGACATCATCCTCATTTTTAATTCATTTTCCCATGTTTATAAGCCCTTAGGACAGTGAGGGATGGGACAGGGCTGCAGTGGGAAGGTGCAGGGTGGACTTTACTGCCCATGGAGCAGGGAACCCACTCCCAGGGCTCGCCACTGGCAGCTGCCGCAGGACAGACACCAGCTTATTAGACGTGAGCCCTGTTGGTTTTCTTTATGAGTCAGTTTAAGCTGGGTTTATTTTGTAGGGCTGTCAGAAGCTTGGCAGAGCTGTGGAGCCCCTGGGCATCTGCTGAAACTGATTCAGCCAACCCTGGAAGAGTAACCTGTTTATCTAAGGCTTTTGTTTGCTCTGCAGAGCTCTCACACTGTGGCAGGGCGGGTGAGGGAAGGTGTGAGTGTGTCTCTGTTTATTGGTACAGAATTATCAATTCTAGATTTCCTGCTGGGTTTTTCAGTGGCCGATTGAATTGTTCTCTTCCTTGCCAGCCCTGGGATGGGTGAAGCAAAGCCACTGCCTGTTTGGAAAGACACCTTTCTGCAACACAGGGAGCCCTGAGTGGCAAGTCAGTGCAGGTCCTGGAAGGGCGGGGAAGCCTTTTGCAAACTCATGGGAAAATAGCTGCCGTGTGATGTGAAGCTCATTACCAAAGTCAGTGCATGACTTTTATTGCTGATTCTACCAGATGCTTGGCTGAGCCCATTTTAATCTCTTTCAAGTGGCATGGACCTAATTGGTATCTGGGAATTCCTCTTTGCAGCAGGAGCCTGATCCAAGGCCTCCAAATCGATGAGGGGTGTCCTGCCAGCTTCAGTGGATTTCAGACCTGTTTGCCAAAGAGTCCCTATGAACCCTTGGAGAGACTGAACCCTTCTTGATCTCAGCAAAGGGCCATGTCTGTGCCTTCAGAGCAGCTTTCTCAGACTGAAACCTCTCTCCCCATTCTGGATGCTGACCCAGCTAAGTCAGAGACTGTCCCTGGAGCAATGGTGGGAAAGGCAATGGAATTCCCAGTGCTGTGATCTCTTCCCTGGCTGCAGCGATCCCTGAGATAGGAAGCACGGCACAGAAGGAGCGAGGCAGTGCCTGTCTGGAAAGATGACATCTCTGAAGGTGAAGGTGATCCTATTACACAGTCTGTGGTTTAAGGAGCCACCTGACAACCGTCTCACAGCTTTTGCTGATGCCATTCTGCATGCAGGGTGAGCTTTCCCTCTGAAGAGCAGCATTAGTGAAAGGAAATAATCAATCTCTGGCCTTCAAACCTCATAAGCTGCCGAGGTTTCCTAATAGCCCGAATTGCATCTGCCCACTGCTTGTGGGTGTTTGCCTGGTGTGCCAGGTCCACACCTCCGCCCTTCAGGAGTGGGGACAAATGCTGGAAAAGGTGAGGAAGTCCCTCAGAGTGGGGTGGGGACAGAAAGCAGTGATTCCCTCTGCACTGCAAGATCTGGAAACAGTTTTGGAGGGCACAAGCTGTCACCAAGACTTCTCCCCATGGGAAGTGATAAGTCAGGGCAGTTTGGTAGGTCTCTCCTTCCAGCACACAGTTCCTGTGGTAATGTGAGTTTGCAACCCAGAAAGCCAATGGTGTCCTGGGCTCATCCCACAGCGTGGGCAGGAGGTGAGTGAGGTGACTGTCCCCCTCTACTCTGCTAAGGTGAGACCCCACCTGGAGTACTGCCTACAGTTCTGGTGTCCCCAACATAAGGACTTGGAACTGTTGGAACAAGTTCAGAGGAGGCCACAAAGATGATAAAGGGACCGGAGCACCTCCCCTATGGAGACAGGCTGGGAGAGCTGGGGCTGTTCAGCCTGGAGAGGAGAAGATCGTGTGGAGACCTCACAGCACCTTCCAGGATGTGAAGGGGCCTGCAGGGAAGCTGGAGAAGGACTGTTCATCAGGAATTGGAGTGACAGGACAAGTGGGAATGGCTTCACACTGATGTAGAGTAGGTTTAGATTAGATATTATGAAGAAATTCTTCCCTGGGAGGGTGGGGAGGCCCTGGCACAGGTTGCCCAGAGGAGCTGTGGCTGCCCCATCCCTGGAAGTGTCCAAGGCCAGCTTGGACAGGGTTTGGAGCAACCTGGGCTTGTGGAAGGTGTGGAAGGTGTGGAAGGGGGTGGAATGAGATGAGCTTTACAGTCCCCACTACCCAAACCATCCCATGATTCTCTGATTCCAGCCATTCCACCTCGCACTGTCCTGTAGGATTCAGGAGGACGCTCATGTGCAGCCAGGCAACCCAACATCCTGAATTTTAGCCTGAACTTCTCCTCCCTACTGTGAACTGTTTGAGGCCAGGCCTTGGCAAATGTTCATTCATAGTAAAACAAGGAACGGAGGGACAGGAGGAAAGGCAGCACTGGGAGCACTGGTGCTCCTGCCAGGCCCAGGCAGTAAGTGCCTCCCTGCACTGGCAGCAGCACAGGCCTGCCTGTAAATTAATAAGCATTTGTGGATCACCAGTTCTCAGCCTGCAATATGTTTCAGGAACAACAGCTGGAATATCCAACAGTCTCACAAAACAGGTGAATAAACATCTTCAGCCTTTTATTTCAGCTGGAATACAACTGGTTCTAAAGAGAAAGTCAAAACGCCACTGTCCCAATCATCGGTCGTGAGTCCTTTTCTCTCTTATTCTTCCATAAACTCCTTTGCTTGTCAGGAAAAGTCCCTCCCCTCCTGCTGCTTTTCAGAGAAGCAGAAGCACAGAGCAAGGTGCACCGGCCCCGGGAACGCTGCTCTGATGCCAGCTCTGCCTTTCCATGGGTGTTTCTGCCTCCTGCATCTGAGGACGCGATCAGTTCATTACCTGGCTCTCATTTTTTTTCCCCCTTGCAATTTGTTTGTTTCTAGAGCAGCAGACAGGGAGAAGTGAAGGGCTCCGTATAAACACGTCAGGAGCAGGTTTCTCCCAGGCTGGAGGGCAAAGCACAGGCGGTGCAATATGACAGGTCCCACCCTGAGTGATGGGTGGGGAAAACTCTGGGTGCTGCTTGCGAAACGCTCCAGCTGCTGCCTCCTGCACTCTCCATCGCAGGGAGAAAAATTGCAAAACCAGCAAATACATTGTTTATCTATTTCTGAAATGCTCTTTCCCACCTCTCCTGGGTGCTGCCTTTCGCTATGATTTTTCATTTGTTGGGTTTTTTTTTTTGTAATGCAGCTGAAATTTAGGTCTCGGTTGTTCAGTTTGTTCTGTCCGGGGAAGGCAATGTCCAACTTACTACTCCAAAGTGTGAAGCCTCTTGCAAAACCTCACAGGGACACCAGGATCTGACCAAGCAAGAAGTGCAATGACTCTAAATCTTGGTTTTCTTTGACAAGATTGCCCAAACCACTCTATTTTGGGGTTCTTTTAAACTTGAATGCGTCATCACAGGAAATGACACATTTGGACCTGAAATTCCAATGGAACAAAGCTCCCACTGACAATGGGAGATGTTTGTCCATGGAAGCAAAGCCAGGCAGGGATAGCAGGAAGCGATTCTGTCCCACAATGACAATGCACATGCAGATAAAGCACTTGGGAGAGAAAGCTGTGCAACCTTCTCCCACAGAGGCCATTTGGTTAAGAATTTTCAGTCTCTAGAGCAGAGGGATCACCAAAGTGTGTGTTTTTCATTAGTGCCATAACTGACATAATTGCTACAGGGACCCAGCTGGGGGGGGCAGGGCAGGACAGAGCCCGAGGCTCCAGCAGTGGGGCCTGGGGGAAGCAGTGGTGAGCACGGGTGGACCAGTAGCCACTGGTCCCCACCTGTTCTGTGCCAAGATCCAGCTCAGTTAACTGCTTTAATTGGAGCACCATTAGGCCTGGCAAATATTCCTTGGTCTGGGAGCAGGGCTGCTCTCAGAGACATTCCTCACTGAAGTAACATCTGAGCCCCTCATGACAAGAAAGACATTGAGGGGCTGGAGCATGTCCACAGAATGGAAAGGAGCTGGGGAAGGGGCTGGAGCAGCAGGAGCAGCTGAGGGAGCTGGGGGGGCTCAGCCTGGAGAAAATGAGGCTCAGGGGGGACCTTCTGGCTCTGCAACCCCCTGACAGGAGGGGGGAGGCGAGAGGGGGTCGGTCTCTGCTCCCAGGAAACAAGGGACAGGAGGAGAGGGAACGGCCTCAGGCTGTGCCAGGGGAGGTTCAGGTTGGACATCAGGAGGAATATCTTCCTGGAAAGGGTGGTCAGGCATTGGAAGGGAAGTGGTAGAGTCCCCATCCCTAGAGGTGTCCAAGGAAGGACTGGACGTGGCACTCAGTGCTCTGGGCTGCGTGGCAAGGCGGGATTGGGCACAGGCTGGACTCGGTGATCTTGCAGGTCTTTTCCAGCCTTAACAGTTCTGTGATTCTGTGAGAGCTCCAGGCTGAGGTCAGCTCTGTGGGGATGAGGGTCTGCTCACCCTGTTGAAGGCAGAGCATCCCAACACCCAAGATTTCCAACCCAGCACACCAGGGGCTCATTTGCCCCTTTTTTGGGGCAGTCCTGGGGGGACTTATACCCACATCAGACCAGTGTGTTTCCTTCTTGTGGAAGCAGCAGCACAGGGAGCCCGTGTGGGTTTCTGCACCTTGTCCTGGTACTGCCTCATCTTGATCGTGCCAGGACAGACATGGGACTTGGGAGTGCCTCTGACTCTCTTTCAGGGATGGACTTGCCAATCCAGCAGACCCAGGCAAGTGCAGGGTGGCAGTTGAACTCAGAGGGTCTTTGCTGATGGCACTCCACACTCTGCCTTCTGTGGTGTTTGGGGTTTTGCACCACACATGCTGCAACTCAGGGACCACCAGGCTGTGCCCTTGGCTTTGAGCCCACTCCTTGAACAGACCCTATTGAAGGGGTGGTATTGAGGTGTCAGAGTCAAGGGGGCAGCTCATGCTGGGACTTCTCCTGCCGTGATTGCACCACTCTGGGTGCCCTAGTTCAGCTTCCTTAAACCTCCCTCAGGTTTGTCTGTGTAAATCGTGGTGGTGACCACTGAACCTCCTGTGGGACCTGTGGCATTGCTCAGGCCTTACATCAGGTCACAGCACACACAGCTCCTGCTGGATGGCTTTGGAAACTGGTGGCCACTCATAACTCACATTGTCAGTAGGGTGACAAATGTCTCTAGGGGTCTTCAGGGCTCGACAGCACCTGGATTGAAACATCACCTAACCCATTAGTGCACCCCAGGATGGTCCCTCTGCAAAGGAACCTTCTTGAAGGTCAAACATCCCTGAAGATTGAACATCCCTGAAGGCTGAGCCAACCCCTGGCACATGAGCCAAGGAAATGCTGCAGACAAGTGCAAACCTCTGCTGTCCAAGTGCCTGTTTCTGCAGTGGCACTGATTCCAGTGTTGCCTACTACTACTACTACTACTACCACTACTACTACTACTACTACTACTACTACTATTAGTACTACAGTGAGTACCTACTTGAGCAGTTACTCACTGCAGTGCCAGGTACAATAAAGCTGCAAGCAAGGCACTCCACAAGAGGAATAAACAGAAAGTAATCTTTAATAAAGGGTAAATCAAAGGTTTTAGTCAGCAGTGTTAGAATAGAAATATTAAGTCTATGGCTTTTCCACAGAATTGGAAAAGCCCTCTAAGCTCATCAAGTGGAACCATTCCCCCAGCACTGCCACAGTCACCACTAAACCATATCCCCAAGTGCCATATCCACACATTTTTTGCTCTGCCACTGCCCTGAGCAGCCTGTGCCAGGTTGACTGATCCAGAGAGAGCTCCTCCTCCAGATCTATCATTTCTTTTGCTCTAATATTTTAACATCAGTATCATAAGGTTGGGAAGAAAACACAGAAGCAAAAAGGAAGACGCATTTTCAGGAAGACACAGGTCAAGACAAAAGGAGGAAGCCAGGGATAACAGCTTTTAAAAGCTGTGGGTGAGACAGGAAACCTCCTGTCGTTTAACATCACCATCTAAGGCAATGTCTTGGATTAAGGCAATTTAAGGGCAGTGTCTCAGTTGCAGGTGCTGTGGAGCGACAACATGGACATGGATTGCCTGCTACACCTTTTTAGCTCCAGGGGCATTAAGAGTAAGCAATTTTCCTCAATACAAAACTAGGTCATTTCCCCGAAGTATCTGAATTTGCCTCTGCACCTCAAAGACTCTGCTACTTCTGAGGCACATTTGCAGCTCCAGGTCCAGCTGGAAAGAAGTCCAGCAATTTCATTCTTCAAAAATAGATTCACTTTATCTTTGTTTTCATGCCTTACAACCTGGGGATTGCAAACAGGAAACATTTTTTAGAAAGCCTAGGACCTACACAGACTTCAAACAGGTCTGTAGACCAAAGCTCAAGTTAACCCAAGCTGGAGGCTGCTGATGGAGGTGTGTAAACCTTTAATACTTTCTGGAAAGAAGCAAAATGGAGGAGGTTCCTCAGTGTGGTTGGGGAGTATGATGTCTGTTAAGCTTGTTAAGCAGATTTAGGCTTGAGGTTATATTTTCCAATGTGCCAATGGCACTTGAGACTCATCGCCCCGAACTGCAGCCTGTTATGTGACTGCTCCCATCCAGCTCCCAGTGGCAGGAGATAGGAATCCAGAGGGGCTGATTCATCCTGACCTGACAGATCTCCAAGATACGGGAGATGAATCACCTCCTCATACTTCTCTCTTTGTTGGCCAGGGGAGGAGGCCAGACGACTTGTTAGGACTAAATGGCTGATTTTCAGATAGACACAGTTAGGTAAGACAGATTTTACTGTGAATCCTTCACAAGTCCCAGTCCTGAACAGTAGCCCAGGTCCTGAAGACCTTTACCAAAATTTTCTAAAACAAAAGGCTTGTAAGACACTTAAATTTGGAGAGAGACCTTCTCTCATCCATAACAGCAGAAGAGACCTTCAGAAAACAGCCAAAGTCCACAGTGAACCACAAGTGACTGAAATTCTGTGTCCACGGGACTCTGGTGTCTAATGGAGGCCCTGATCTTCATCATCATCATCTTCCAAGCTGTTCACCAGAACGCCACCATTGCTGGCTGAAATCCCCAGCAGCCAGTGGCATTTCTACCTACCTAGAATTTGTCCAGATGTCACAATATTTGGGAAGAAGATCAGGAATTAACAAAGTTAAACAATAATCCTCACTCCAGCAACACTGACTGCAGTACCATGTTCCCAGCATGAACATGAGCATGAGCTCAAAGGGCTGTTGCAGAGCTGGGCTGAGCTTCTTCTCTCTTTAACAAGAAATCCATCCAGAAACTATTGAAATGGCTGAAACAGAGCATTTTTGCTTACACAAAGCATAACAAACTCCATTCAGGAATCACAATAGACAACAGCAATATATCACTGAAACAAAACATCACAACCATTTCACTTCTGAGGCTCAGAGACTCCACCTCTGCCTCAGGAGGTGCCTCAGCTGCAAATTTCTGGTGGCCACAAAACCCCTGCCAGTTTACCATGCCCCGACCCTTCTGCAGGGCCCCACCACTGCCTTAGGGATGGAGAGAGGACAGTTAAATAAATGGGCCTTTGCTCTGACCTGAATCCCAGACTGGTTTGGGTTGGAAGGGACCATAAAGCTCATCTTGTTCCACCCCCTGCCACGGGCAGGGACACCTTCCACTAGCCCAGGTTGCTCCAAGCCCTGTCCAACCTGGCCTTGGACACTTCCAGGGGTGGGGCAGCCACAGCTTCTCCGGGCAGCCAGGGCCTCCCCACCCTCCTAGGGAAGAATTCCTCCCCAGTATCCCCTCTGACCCTGCCCTCTGGCAGTTTGAAGCCATTCCCCCTTGTCACTCCAGTCACTTGTAAATAGTTTCTCTTCATGTTTCCCATGGGCTCCCTTAAGGTCCTGGAAGGCCACAATTAGGTCACCCCAAGGCCTTCTCTTCTCCAGGATGAACAGTTCCAATTGTCTCAGCCTTTCCTCACAGCAGAGCTGCTCCATCCCCTTAGTCAACTTGGTGGCCTCCTCTGGACTTGCTTTTCCAGTCACAGTCACTATAGTCACCCTTTTGGTGGCAGAAACCCCTCTGTCTGGGATTTAAGCAGTGCAGCACAAGGCACTGAAACAAGACAACAGACAAGCTGTAAATAAAAATTTCAAAGAGACTCCAGTGCTCCCAGTTTTCCTGTTGAACATGCAGCAAACCTAATGATGCAAACCCAGCAAGAGACATCACTGCCTTGAAGCAAGTGTGCTACACCAAGGCCATTGGGAATGACACAGGAATCCTTCTGAAGCTGAGGAATGCTGTGAACAGGCAGAGGATCCAGCAACTACCAGGAAAAGCTGCAACCCTCTGTCTGTGTGCTTGAAGCCAACAAAAGCACCTTTCCTGGTTCAAGCCTTTGATAGCTGACTCAGAGCTGCTTTGCAGTCCCAGAGTTGTTGAAAGAAGCCCTTTCCTTTTCTCATATTCAAATCCCAGAGCTGAATTGTTCCTTTCTACTTCAGAGCTGATGAAAAGCAAGGAAAAAATAGAACACAGGTCTGAGGTGGAACATGAGCACAAGTTGTGCCAGTGGACTGTGGAGTGGTTTGGAGTGATTCCTTGTGTACCAAGAGTCTGTCACCAAGGACAGGACCAGGACTCTGTGGGATGTCCTGCACAAAGACAAGGACTATCTCACCTATGCTTTTTCTGGCGATCTGTAACAATTTTTTTGGAAATCACTGCGGGAGAACTGGACAATGTTTTTTTTTTCCAAGAACAGAGAATATCTAGCAAGGGTCTGCACTAGCATGAGATTGGGAATAGCAACACAGTTTTAATGCAGATCCCCCGGTCATCACCCCTCAACCACATTAATGTTATTCAAAGGGACATTTTGGTGCACAGAAACAAAAGTGGAAACTGCTCCAGGTGAGCAATGGATGTGCTTCAAACTTGAACTGAGCTTTAAGAGTCTGAACCCAACACTGATCCTTCAGACAGCTTCAAACCCCTTTCATGTCCGATATTAATCCACAAAACCAAACTACATCTTGGCCACACTGAAGTCCCCAAGCACAGAAGACATAGATGGAGGGTCCTCAATCATCCTCCTCCGTTGCACTGAATCACTTTCTAAGAGAACATAGTGATGCAGAATCTCTCTTGGGCAAGTTTCTGAAGCTCTGTGACCTTTCTAAAAGACTGTGAGAGGGTTCTTTCTGTACAGCACCTCAGAGCAAGCCACAGTTCCCAGATCAAAGAGTATCTTACCGGGTATCCCCAGTTGCTGTTCCCTGTTTGGGTTTTGGTGTAGTAGCTGCCCCGGGATGTCCCGTAGCCATAACCATCAGCTAAACCATCATACATGGAACCTGTAAAGGGAAAAAAAATGTGTTCAGCAGGAGAAAGTATGCCCACTGGACACCTTTCAGAGCACAGGGCTCTTTTTTTCCAGCAGGTTTATTTACAGAATAGTAACAGTTATAAATCTCAACAGGAACATAGAAAATACAGGCTGTAAGTTGAGCCCTTGCCATTGCAGGCAACTCATAGCAGATGTTTATTCCAGAAGAGCTCTTGGAAACTCCAGCTCTCAGACCACAGGTCTGACCTAAGGTAAGACCACCCTAAGGTTTTCAGCACAAAAGACCCAGTGCCATAAAATCTACAGCAGACAAGCAGAAGGGGTCAGAGACCAGGCCAGTGTCTTAGGTCACACAATCACAGAATCATGTAATGGTTTGGGTTGGAAGAGACCTTAAAGTCCATCTCATTCCATCCCCTGCCTTGGGCAGGGACACCTTCCACTAGCCCAGGTTGCTCCAAGCCCCATCCAACCTGGCCTTGGACGCATCCAGGGATGGGGCAGCCACAGCTTCTCTGGGCAACCTGTGCCAGGGCCTCACCACCATCATGGCAAAGAATTTTTTTCTAATAGATAATATAAACCTACTCTCTGTCAGTGTGAAGCCATTCCACCTTGCCCTGTCACTCCAGGCCCTTGTGAACAGTCTCTCTCCATGTTTCTTGTGGGCTCCCTTCAGGTACTGGAAGGTCACAATTAGGTCACCCTGAAGCTTCTCTTCTCCAGGCTGAACAATCCCAATTCTCTCAGCCTTTCCTCACAGCAGAGCTGCTCCATCCCTCTGATCAGCTTGGTGGCCTCCTCTTTGCTATATGGGAGGAACTTGATGATATTTTGTGCTGCACAGCCTGGCAGGTCTGACCCTGGAACACACTTCCCTCGTTCTGACTTGGAGATAAATACAAATTCCCTCTCTGGAGGAAAAACCCATCCCTGACCCTTTCCCTGGTCTACCTTTCTGTGTCTGAATCCCAACAACCACATCAACACAAGCACCCTGAGCAAGGCTTGCTAAAATCAATAAATAGCCAATAACAAACACAATGGGTAAAGGATGATCAAATCTATTTAACACATGGGGATCTAAAATAGTCAAACACTAAAAAGCCTAATTTCACTGCCTTAAATTTTAATGTCATCTCTAAAAGATCACTTGGGGTGTTTGCACTTTCTTTCCCTGAACATGTATCAAGCTCCATCATTATTTTTGGGATGATGGCGAGATAAATGAGTCTAGATCTCAGATATGCTTTTTAAACATCTTGGATCAGGAGGAATCCATCAGCCACTTCTACTATTCCTCAGTGCTTTAACCAGGGTGTTTGGATTTACCTATCCCAGCCCTTCCAAAAGCTGTCTCTCCCCAGTAGCCTTTGGCAGTGCAAACCTTGGATCCATCCCAAAAATATTCTACTCAATGCCACGTTCATCACTACAGGGAAAAATGAAGCGAGTCATTCTCTTTCCACAGTGAAATTTCCTTAACCCCCTTCAGGTGGTCCAAAAGAGTTCAAGGTCATTTAAGTTTCATTTTCAAAAGTGCTCAAGAATTGTGGCATCCAGGTCCCGTTATGAGGAAATGCAAACCCTACACTCCAATTAACTTCCAGGGGAAGCTCTGAATGTCTAACAAAGTACAAAATCAGGACATACCTGTCTCAGCTTATGCACCTAAACTGGGGGGTAATGTCAGAAATATCCTAATCTTTGTGATTGTTTGATAAGACTCATCCCTTAGATAAACTGGATGAGCTCAACCGCAAAGGCCCCGAAGCCACTCCAGTCTTCTACAGCCACTGATCCTTGGAATAAACCTGATTTATTGCCTTGCCTGAGGCTCCCAGAACCTGTTATGGTGATTTAGTTTGTGGCTAAAAATTCTTGCATTTTCTCAGGAAGATGATTCCTGTGGATAATAATGAGATTTGCTTTCTGTTGTCAACAAGAGAGGAGTGAGTCTGGAGGGATGGGAGCACCTGGAGAACATCACCCAGTGCAGATTAGGCAATAGTGAGGTGTTTTCACCTGTACAGGAAACCACAGGACCTTATTTTTCATAGGCCAGAGCCTTGGTGGGCATTGCTCTTTTTGGTCATCTCTCTAGCCCTGATTGTTTTAGGTATATAAAGCTGCACAGAACTTGCTGATAAATCATGGACATGCAATGGGACATTCAGCCATCTCCTTCACCTTGTGCTCCCTCACTGCTCAGGGATTCCCAGATCAGGAATTAGTGTTGGGCCTCAGCAGCAGAAAGGCAGGGATGGAAATGGGAAGTTTGGGCCAGAGTTACCTAATAGCCATAATTCTGAGCACAAAGATAATTTCCTGGGAATTCCTTCTTTGAATCGACCTCTTGTTCTCTGTAAACACCATGTAACTGCAGGAGGGAGGACCAGGGAGTATTTTGCTGACACAATGAGGGAGCAGGTGCAAGAAAGGGTTTTTGGGCATGACTCGCAGGTCCATCTGACCAGTCCTCCCTGGGGACCAGGCTTTTCCTTTCAGGATCCGTTCTTGCCATGCACTGCACTCAAGACTCAAGGACTTTGGATTTGAGCAAGGGGACACCAAAAAATAAGCCAGTTTAGGCACATCTCTGATTTTCTTGGATAAATTCACCGCTACGTGGCTGAATTCAGGAGACTGGGCCGTTCATGCAAGTTTATGTCCTTCAGTTGTGGAAGAGTTGCCTTCACCTCGAAGAACTTGTATATAAGAGCTTATAAATACATAATTATATAGAACCTCAAATGTTCAAGGCATTTTGAAGTCACCTTGCTGGTTGGAGAAGATGCTTCTCTTGCCACCACACAACTGTGATTTTATTGCTTGGAGAGCTCAGTCTGAAGGGCAGGAAGGACCTGGGAATTTTCTGATGGAGGTGGCTAAAGAAAACATCATCTTTGTTTGTTTCTGAAAGTTTAGACACTTCTTTGCCAGGTTCATCTTGAGAACCAGCTTGGAGGTGTCATCAGCCCTCAGGGAGAGGGAGGACATTCCTCTTTTCAACCACCTCAAGGGTAAAGACTGTACAAGCTGGTCACAGGTCCTCAGAATCTGGGATAAAACCAGACAATCTCAAAAAAACCCACATTTTTGCAGGGTGTGGAAATGCTCTTTGGGGGAGGTGACTCCCTGGTGCTTTTTTCTAGCTATGTCCATATATCTGTGTCCCATTTGTTGTCATCCAACCCAGCTGGTTGGGTCTCTGAAGTGCCCACGTGCACTTGAACAAACAGAGAGCCAACTAAAACCACGATATTCGTAGTAGATAACAGAGAATCACAGAATCATTCAGGTTGGAAAAGCCCTCTAAGGTCACTGAGTCCCACCATTAACCCAGCACTGCTGTGGTCAGCACTAACCCATGTCCCCAAGTGCCACATCCACAGGCCTTCTGAACACTTCCAGGGATGGTGACTCCACCGCTGCCCTGGGCAGCCTGGGCCAGTGCCTGACCATCCTTTCCAGGAAGAAATTCCTCACAAATATCCAAGCTAAACCTCCCCTGGCACAACTTGTGGCTGTTCCCTCTTGTCCTGTCCCTTGTTCCGTGGGAGCAGAGCCCGATGCCCACTGGGCTCCACCCTCCTATGAGGGAGTTGCAGAGCCAGAAGGTCCCCCCTGAGCCTCCTTTTCTCCAGGCTGAGCCCCCCCAGCTCCCTCAGCTGCTCCTCGTAACAAAGGACCACTCAACAGATGGAACAGAGGCAGAAAAGACATGGTTAAAATCCCTCAGATGAAGCTTTAGCCTCCCAGCGACCACACTGTGGACAGGAAATCCCCCCGAGGGCTGCTCAGGCTCTCCCCCTCCCCAGGTTATCATTCCCCCAAGACATTTCCTTCAAAACCTGGTCAATTTAAAATCTCATTGACCTTCAGTGGGAGAATCCATGGGGGTAAAATCTAATTAAAATGGGTAAGAATTGCAATATCTTGCACTTTGCACCCCTGTGGGCCCCCACTACATTCTCCCCTTGCCCTAATCCTCTTCTGTATCCCTATTATGGATCATTGCAGAGCAAACTGAGACTTCCACCTAACCCAATATGCCTGTTCTTGATGAGTTCTTTGCTTTCTTCAGAGGCAGCTTTCCTCTCGAAGCTGAGAGCTGATGGCAAGGAGAAGAATTGGGTTCAAAGTGCCATTTTCCAGCAGAACAGCAAAGGCTTCAACTGGACACGCAAAGCCAACACGGAGCATTGTGGAAAAGGATGCATGTTAATAAATATTAATCTGTGGCAGGGAAAGGCAAGACAAGAACCTGGCACTCGTAGTGCAGGCTAGACAAGTTAAATCATAAACTATGCACGGCTTTCAAACAATAAGGATGATTAAACATAGGAAAAACACAGTAAGAGAAGAGAGTCTGTGGGAGGCACAAAGCAAAGCCTGGATGCCTTCTAGGAGAGAGGTGGTAGTGAAATCCCAGACGCTGAGATTCTTGCAGGAATGACCAAACTTCATTTATGCCTTCTGGCCTATGAGATAAAGAGTTTTGGTACTTTTTTCTACCCCAACAATGTGAGGTTTGTGGAAGAGTGGGAGGCTTTCGCTGAATCATGCTGGGGGAAGGGTACAGAAGTCTTCAAAAGACTTGCTATCCCCAAAATTTCCTCCTCCCTTCACATTCAGTGTAATCTCCCCCATTGAAACTAGGTGGGATCCCATCAGAGCTCAGTGGGATTTCTCCCCTCTCAGCCACAGTCAGCACAGGAATCCTCTCAATCCCAGCTCAGCCATGAGACAGTTGGATATGACACTCCTTGTGACAAGTCACAGGCAGAACTTTTCTTTAGCCAGAGGACTTTGCAGACCAGCACTGTTGGCTACAAGGAACTGGCTCAGCTTGGCCTGGCCTTTTCTGCTGCTGTGCCAGTGAAATTCATTTTCCCTGGAAATTTGCATTACTCACAAATTCAGTGGGAGCCATCCAGTCAGGTATTCCCATGGGGAGAAGGACAGATACACCCTAGGGCAGATACCACAGACCCAAAACCTGAGGAGAACACACCCCACTGATCCAAAACCCAAGGAAGGCACACCCCAAAGAACCAAGAGACCCCCCCAAACCCCAGACTATGCAGTCATCCTTGGGAACACCTGTAGCTGCTGTGCTGAGACATGACCCATTGTGGGTGCAGGCAACTGGTTTCTGCTCACTGTCCTACCCCAGTGCACACCATTTTGAGCCCAGACTGATCACCTTGCCCTTCTGTGACTTGTGCCACATACTGGGTGACACCAGATCTTCAGAGAGAACCCACAACACTGTGACCTGCTGGACTCCAAATAACCAACTCATTTTATTGTATCCATCAATCAGCAGGATATTGAGGGAGGGTGTGCTGACCTTCCTGAGGAGCTCTAGTTATGGGATACACCACCCCCCTCCCTGCTACATGCAAGAGGGTTCCATGTCCATGCTTGGTTCCTGAAGCTGGGGGAAGCTCTGGGCTGTGCTTCAGCTCTGGCTCAAAACACAGATCAAAATGCAGCAACAGACACCTGGACCTGGACCAACACCTGCCCAGACACACACAGGGAACTGTCTGGGTGCAGGGGGAACAAAGCATGTGGACATTAAGCAAGGGGCTTTGGGAATACCTTGGCTTGGGCTGCCTTTGAGGAGCATCTCTGAGAAATCCCAGGTAGCTGGTGTTGGAGGAGCATTTGGGCAGGCAGGATCCATGTCTGGCAGACCCATGTAGCCTGTTTGCAGGAAGCATTAATTTTCCTTCTCAGGCCTGCCCAGCTAATCTTTGGCCAACAGCAGTAAAAGCCAATACCTGAAAATTCAGTTTGACCAGCTCAGGCACCAATCAGGAGAAAAACCTGAGAATAAATGGCAACTTCTCACCCTTCTGGGATTCCATCCAGAAATTCACTGACAGAGCAACTGCTGGAGTGAATCAGCCACCAGGACCTTCATGCTGGCCAATCCCCCCGTGGCAGGAGTGGGACAGCCTCGCCCTCGTGTGTGGAGGCAGCTCCTGGGAGTGGGCTGAGACTCAGCTTCCCTGGGACACAGAAACCAGAGCTGCACATCTCCATGCAATTCCCATTCCCAGGCATTCCCAAAAGTGGCTGGAGGAGGGGTTTAACTTGTCAAGCAGAGATGGGCAGCTTGGGAATGTACTGTTTTTCTTTTTACCCTGTCCCATAGGTTTCACTTGGGCTCCTCTCCGAAGAGAATAATCCCATGCTGCCTCCCTTCCATCCTGCCTGTGGGCAGCAGTGGGAGATATTCCTCTGCCCAATTCCCCTTGAAATGCCCCTCCACTGAAAAGGGAGGCTGGCAGTGCCCTGATGCTCATCCAGAGCCCCTCATCTCATCCTGGCTTGTATTTTATTTTGTCAGGTCTGGCACCTGACAAAAGCAATAAGCCCTCTGGAGGTGGAAGGAGATTTGCATCTCCCACTTTGGTGGCAGAAGAAAGCTCTCCTTGCCCCAGCTCCCCCCTCACCCCTTTGGAGTGCCCCAACATGGGGCACGTTCCTACCACCACAGGACATGGCACACATGCCCTCCACCATGAGCCTGCTCTGTTGCCCCCATCCCAGCAATTCCAATGCCTAGAGCCAGGATGACTCCCATAGGAGTACCACCTCCACACTTCACCCAGCAGCCTCGTGCCATCCGGCTTCTCATGGCAAACCAGCCCAAAACGTGTGTCTGGACCACAACACCTCACCAGTGCTGGATTTGGCCTCACAATCTAGCTTGGAAAAGCTGCCAGGCAGGCATAGTTCCCCAAAAAAAGTACCAGAGCCTGGCACAGCTCTCCCAGCTTTCCAGCAAACTCCCTCTACACTCTGTTCACTCCAAACACGGCTGAACATTCAGTCTTAGCCTCCGCACACCTGTCCACCCCCAGAGCCTCAAGCTTTCCTCTCCCTGGAGGACTCAGACAGGTCAGAGCTCTCTCTTGCTGCCAAAGCACCTCCAAGTTCATGAGATTTTGCACTGAGCTGTCTCAACGCTCTGAGTTTGCAGCTTCCAGCTTTACCTCCACACCAGCTTTCTCCAGGCACAAGGATGGCAAAGAAAATGATTTGCCAAGCCTTGAGCCACAGAGGAAGGTATTCCAGCAGGAAACCTGGCTCCAGGACTCAGCTGACTGCTTGTTTTCTGTGGCACAGTCTCAGTGCATGGAACTGGAACGGCCACCCAGACCCCAACACCCCTTTTTACTCCTCTGCACAATGGAGGGGGCTTTGAAACACCCCCACCAAACCAACGCCAGGGACACTTCTCTGAATTCAGCTCCTTCCTGCCACTCACACCAGAGTGACCCAGAGACTCCCACACTTCTTAGCCTGAAAATGGCCGACGTGTTGGGAGCTCCAGAGGCGAATCCCAAGTCGAGGTTTGTGCCCTGTGAGTGGGCACAGCTGCCTGCTCTTCACCTGCCCAGCGCTCAGGAGGCAGTGAGCCCCGGAGTGTGGCCAGTTCCAGCCCCATGGCACCGTGCAGGAGCAGCTCTGTTAGCTTTGCCCATCCACGGGAGGGGATGGTGGAGAATTCCAACCGCGGAAGCACTTGCAGAGGAAGGATTTGCAAAATTAGGAAGCTACTCCAGCTTTAGACCCAGGGGAAAATTGGTTAATAGCACCACACCAAAATGTCCAAGTGCCTCGGGGATGTGGAGCAGTGAAGCACTCCCGGGGGATCAGCTCCACTGGGGAGAGAGTCGAGGTATCCAGCTCCAAGTCTTGTCCTAACTCTTCCATCCAGTGCAAGAGACCTTGGCATCCCCTGCTTGGGGTGACCATGAGAGACACAAACCAGTCTGTCCCCCACAAAAGAAAACCCCGCAACAGCTCCCCAGAGCATCAGCCCTGTCCCCAGAGGGGACCCCCTCACTGTCCAGGGTTTTACCTCTGTTCGAGTGGCCCACGCTCGATGACACGGACGACTTCTGCTTCTGCCGCTTCACCGTCATCATCACCTGCTCCTGGACCCGCTGTTTTCCCGTGCCCTTGGTCTTCAGCTTGTGGTCTGAGGGCAGAGCCAGCGTGGAACTGGCCTGGTCTTGGAAGCATTCATATGCCAGGGCTGTTTTCAGTGGAGAGTGAAGCATGGCTGCAATCAGACCGTGGGGCTCGGGGGGACAGGGGGCTGCACTTCACCTGAGCGTGCACGACACGGGGCGACCGCGAACCGGCTCGGACTGGGGTTAATCTGCCGAGCCCCTCCTTGCCATACGTCCCCTGGCCGAGAGTGTCTCAGGGCTCCTACTCCCAGCTCGGCTCCCCGGCGTGTGAGCAGGCACACCCTCTGCCAGACTGGATATACAGCCCTGCTCGCACACACCCACGCGCTCCCGCCGCAGCTCCTCGCGGCCCCCGCGCCGTCGCTGCAGGGCACGCGGCTCCCCGCGGCCCTCACCCCAAAACCGCCTCCCCCAGACCCTGCCAGAGCACAGCGGGGCGAGGGGGATGTGTGGGTGCCAACGGGGAGTGGGCAAGGCTGGGAGGTGCGAGGGTTGGGGATGGACGTGGCCGTGCCTGTCGCCGCCAAGGGCTCGTGGGTGAGGCTTTGTGGGTCTGGGTAGGAAACGGTGCTCTCGGGCAGCCGGAGGGCTGGAGAATCTCCCACACAGCCTGCACGTCCTGAGTTCTAGTATTTCCCTCAGTCTAAACTGGATCAAAATGGTTTCTCAGTGCCAGAAGTCTGGGGACACCCCTACTAGTGGGAGGCAGCATTGCACAGGCCTTGGGTCAGAGGGGCAATGCTGCCCACAGTGCCCATTTCTGCCTGGGGTCCAACCTCCGGCCTGCCAAGGTGCTCCTGGCTCAATGTGTGCAGCTCCCAATCTGCAGAAACCTTCCTCTGCCTGCACAGGTTGCAAATCCGTGCCTCTGAACCCAGGATTGCAGAATCCCTGCAGAACACCCAGCACGGGGGTCAGGGAGGGTCCTGAGGTCCTCAGGAGAGTCACGGTGCTGCCCCTGGGGGTGAGACCTCTCCCCAAAGGGTGTCCCAGTTGCTGCAGGGACAGGCCTATGGACAAACCTGCAAGGCAGAGTTGGGGCAATCTTTGCAAGCAGCTCGGAGTAGCAGGGAGAAAACCAGGACATTTAGCAAGCAGAGTAGAAGATAAAATGGCTGTGCAAGAAATGACATGCCAGGTTATGAATGTGAGCAGAGAATTTTCTCTCTGCCAAGCCACACTGCAGCAACTCGTTTGCAGAGAACTGAACACCTTGGTGCTGGTGTGACCAGTTTCAGGTCACAGCAAGCGCTGACAAAGCTCCTGCCAAGCCACAAGAGGCTGATATGGGAGAAGAGGCAGAAACCTCATCAGGAGGGAGGCCGAGGGGAGGGTGCCCAGGGCAGAGGATTCTTGGGTCCCCCAGGACCAGGTCCTGGGTGTTTGTGCCAGCACACAGACTGGAGAAGGGCTGGGAGGAGCAGAGCCCTCTGTGCTGCCAGATGGAGGGTGCTAGAAAGGTAGAAGGGTAGTAGAAAGGACTTGTGTGGTTTCTCTCCAGTGAGAATCATTGGCACCCAGGGCTTGGCTGTCTGCAGATCTGGTGCTTTTAGCTCACAGATGCTTTATTTCATTCCCATCCATCAGGTTTCGTGTTTCCCCTGGTGGTTTGTGTCCACCACATTTTGTACGAACAAGAGCAGTCTCAGAAAGCAGAGGGCAGGCTCCCCAGGAAGATGAGTGTTGTGCAGTGTCCTCTTCTGATGCTCCACAATGCTCCTCCCAAGAGCAGAAAGCCAGGTTTTGTCGATGAGACACAGGACTAGAGCAACTGGAGGGTATTTGCCTTTGGTCTCTTCTCCCCTCGTTTCCTGACACCTCATCCAAGGGATGCAGAGGCTTCACTCTGGGCCATCACCCAACCTGCCCAGACTTTTAAACCATGCCCAAGCAAGTCCAGCCAGGAGGAGAGCTGAGTGCTGCCCAAGACCTGGTGGCTGATGCCCAGTGAGACAGAGTGGGTGGAGAGGATGCCCTCCTTTTCTGCTGCTCCTGAGCGTTTCACAGACTGGGGATAAGTCCATGCACTTCCAGTCCAGGTAGGGAACAACAAAGCAATACCTGGGTGTTGTTTTCCTCTGTCCTACTTGTTTCTCCTGAAAGCTTGTTATCGATGCCAAACGATGTTTTCGCAAATCAATGACAGGCTGTCAGCGTCAGATGGCTCCTGCACAACAAAGTGCCCAGCTCTAACAAACCTGTAATGTCATTTTCCCCCGGGCAAGGAACAGCCCTCACCCTGTCCCCGTGCGGGAGAGCCGAGTGTTTATCACAGCCCGTCATTTGGCTCTGGCATCTGCCCTGTTTCATAACTCGCCCAAAATGCTGAGCTGGGCTGCGGAGCTGCGGACAGGGAGCTTAAGAGAGGCTTTCAAGAAACAATGGTTTCTTGGGGCGAGTTTGCGCGGTCTAGCCCAAGGGAGGGAATCTCCCAGGTTTCTGCAACAGACTCCAGACCTGGATCTGGAAGAGCAAAAGGTGCTTAAACAAAGGAGTTTATTGCAGCTTTATGCAAACTGCTGTTCTGCTCGGTGTCGGGGCTGGAGATGGTCCCTGAGCAGGGCACGGGGAGTGTCATCCCCAGCGAGCCCAGCGCAGACCCGGTGCAGAAGCAAAGCCTGTATCCACCAGCGCCCGGAGCAAATTCCCTGTCTGCCAGTCTGTCTGGAGCTCACGGGCAAAGCAGGGAAGGCTGAAAGGGAAACAAAACCCGCACCGAATCTGGAGTGCGATAGGCAAAAAGATCGGAGGGTTCGAAAATCCAGTTGAAATGCCTGAGCGGGTGGTAATTTGAGGGCGAGGGGGATTCGCTGCGGTGCCGGGGCCGCGTGTGCAACACCCCGAGCATCTCATGGCAATGCCGTGACTCACAGCGCCGCACCCCACACGGGGACACGCCTTGTGCATCTGGCCTCTTCAAAGCATTTTTGCGCGAGTTCCTGGGATTCCTGCCAGCTGGCTGATCCCAATCAAAGGGCTCGCTGGCCCAACTCTGCTCCCGGAGCGCTGCGGGTGCGCTGTTCCAACTTGTCGGGTGCTCCTGAGCTGGAAGTGTCTGTGGAGGAGAAGAATTGCCCCCTAAAACTGGTGTCAGGGAGTCCAGCTTTGGGGGTTGTTTTAGCACCGAGGGTTGATTCTTCCTCAGGGCTGGTGGTCGCAGGAGGGGCAGAGGTAAAGGTGCTGGGAATTTCTTGTATTTCCCGGGATAATGCCATTTTCTGACAAGTGACTCAGCCTCACCCTGGCACATCTGAGACTCTGCAGAGCCTGGCAAGGTTTCTCCAGGAGGAAACCTGGATTTGCAAACCTTAGTTTTGCTCTGCCTGCCTTGAATTTCTCTCTTTCTTCTGTGGGGCCAGAAAGCACCACAAGAACAGGAGAGATGGAGAGCTTAGATCCAACAGGGCAACCAGGATCCAGCTGAAAGACAACATGGAGCTGCCATGTTGAGGAAAGCCACTCAGGAGCCTGTTGGGACATGTGGGCAGGTTGTTCTTGAGCAAAAACCTTCCCTCCACTCCTTGCACACGTGTGGCACTGAGATGTTTTTGGGGTGGTGCTGTGGGAGGGTGAGAAGATGACAGCACCAGGGAGGTCATGGGCTGGCCCTTGGCAAAGCAGGAACTTCACCAAGCCCCAGAGATCTTCCAGTGGGCATGGGAGCTTAAGGGGGGAAAGTAAGGAAATCCCTGATTTCCCCATGAAATGGAGAAATTATGCAGAGCAGCCAAGAGGCTCCGTGCAGCCTTGTGTCATGGAGATAAAGCACCTGGGAACATCATTAAGGTGCTTCCTAACAGAAACATGGAATTGATTGGGATAGGAAGCAGCTGCCCCTCTGCTCAAAGCAGGGTCAGCTTTGTTGAACTGGGTCAGGACACAATTGTTCCAGACCTTGTCCAGTGGAGATCCCAAAGCCTCTCAGGCCTCTCTCCCAATATTTGACTATCCTCATGGTGAATTTTTTTCCATGTATCTAAGAGAAATTTCCCCTGTCCCAGCTCGTTCCAGTTGCCTCTTCTGCTCTCCCCATGCACCCTAGAAGGTGTGACTCCATCTCCATTGAATCACAAAATGGATTGATTGGGTTGGAAGGGACCTCAAAGCTCACCTCGTTCTATCCCCCTGCAATGGGCAGGGGCACCTTCCACTAGCCCAGGTTGCTCCAAGCCCTGTCCAACCTGGCATTGGACATTTCCAGGGATGGGGCAGCCACAGCTTCTCTGAGAAATCCATCCCAGCCCCTCACCACCCTCCCAGGGAGAAATTTCTTCCCAATATCCCATCTAGCCCTGCCCTCTGGCAGTGGAAAGCCATTCTGACTTGTCTGTCCCTCCAGGCCCTTGTCCCAAGTCCCTCTCCAGCTCTCCTGGAGCCCCTTTAGCACTGGAAGGGGCTCTAAGGTCTCCCTGGACCCTTCTCTTCTCCAGGTGAACCCCCCAGCTCTCCCAGCCTGGCTCCAGAGCAGAGGGGCTCCAGCCCTCAGAGCATCTCCATGGCCTCCTCTGGACTCGCTCCATCCTCTCTACCTGCTCTTGTTCATCAGCTGCAGAGAGCTGTGAGATCCCTCCAAACCTTCCCTTCTTCAATCTGAACAAATCCAGGTCTCCCAGCCTTTTCTCGTGAGTCCTGTGCTCCCCTCCTGACCATCTTGGGGCTGAAGGGGAAGCCAAGCCCTTGTCCTTGTCCACTGGACCTTCACAGGGTCACACTCCTCATTCCCTGCCTTTACTGCCCATTTGTGGTAGGTGGCACATGTAACCCACTCAAGGGGGCACAGAGCAGGACAGGGTGGGCTGTGGGCTGGAGACCCCCCTTACAGCCCTGGGCAGGAGCCTGCAGGTGCCTGACAGCAGGCCCAGACTCAGCACTATCAAGGCTGAGATTGTCCCTACTGCCCCTCCCTGTGCTTGGACATCCCCTGCCAAACAGTCACATCCCGGGTCCCACCTTTGATGAGCAACAACATCACAGCTCTGAACTGCTGACAGCTCCCAGGGCTGAACAGGGTTGTCAGCAGAGAAAAAGGGACGTGGTCAGCAGGTCACTCTGGAAACAGGCCCCAGGAGTGGCCATGCAGCTGCCAGGGAAGGGCAGGCACCAGGGAGGTGCCCTGGGAGGGGAGGATGGTGATGGAGAAGGAAGGATCTCTGCTTCCCCTCCAGAAGGCCATCCAGTTGGCCAATCCACCCAGTTTTCATCTCCTTGTTTCCCTGTTTCACCTGAGGATCTTGAATGGATGGAGGAGCTGCTGTTCTCCTCCCATCTCTACCCAGTACTCTCTGCCAGGGCAATGCCCAGGACAGGGTGAGCTCAGCCTGCAGCTGTCTCTTCACCCAGCTCTGTGAGGGGGATGCACACCCAGACTCACCACAGGGACCCTGCTGGCCAAGCCCCTCCTTGCTACAGACCTGGCCCAGCAGCCCAAGGGCAAAGTTTGCAATGGCGCTTGAGTGAATCTGGGAACAAACCCCTCTGTAGTCCCAGGAGGCTGCAGAAGATCCCAGCTCAGGATCTCTGGGGCTGGCCCTGTCCCAGGGACTTCCCTGGTGCTGGTGCACCTCAGTGGCAGGTTGTGACATCCTCAGGAGGGGACACGTGGGAGGGGATGGGTGCAATGAGGAACTGCTTGTGCTCATGGCACTTAACTTTGGTGATGCAGCCTGTTCTCAGGGACCAATTACGTGGTGATGCTGCAAGAGGCTTCCCTTGAAAGTGGGCAGTGCTGGTGAGGTCAGCACGGGGGCCTGGGCTGTGTCCATGTTGTGGTGCTGCCCACCATGTCCAGCCCTGTGCTGGATCCCCCTCTGGGGTCTCCTGGCTGCCTGTGAGGATGAACCAGCCCCTCAGCAAGGTTGTGTTCTCACGACAGGCTCCAAGTGACAGTGAATCCTGCTTGACTGTGCCTGGAAGACCTGACAGGTCTCCATTTTCTCTCTCATTTCACCTCCCTGCTACATTCCTCCAGGTCTTGCGGACCATCCAAGGACCTGTCTGGTGCCTTTCTTGCTTCTAGATGTGTAAAGGGTTGAAGAGTCTCCCCCTCTTTGTGCCATCCCATGTCTGGCAAGTTCATAGGGAGCTGGCTGTCAATGGAGGCAGTGCCTGAGGATGGCTGTGGTTGGAATAACCACTCTCAGACAGGGAAGAAGAGCCCACACTCCCATGAAAAAACCCTTAGATAAGCTAAGAGTGCTCTGGAGGCCCCCATGGGGTGCATGAGCATTTCTTGTGTGGTGCCCTGCAAATGCAGTCAAGTCAGGTCCTGCCAGGGGCATCTGGCAGAGGTGATGCTGCCAGGCCCAGGAGCGTTATCAGTGCATGGCACAAAAAGTCAAGGACAGGACTCGTGCCCATGGCCACTGCAGGTCAAGACAGAATCCAGATGGGTGTTTGGAACCAAAGAGGTGTCAATGGTCTCCCACAGGTGGGGACCCAGGGGGAAGTGTACCAGGATGCCACCTGAAGTCTTGGCCTCCCTGAGGCCGTCACAGCCTGGACCAGATCACAAATACTTTAGTGAAGGGAGAGTTTGTTCTCGCTGTGAAAGGTGCAGAGGTGACAGGACAAAATTTAGGAAGGGAGCAAGTGTGTAAATGGTGCGAGGATGCCCTCGATTCCACGGTGTTGTGAAATCCCTGCATGGCTGGTGGGGGAGGAAACCTCACAGACCAACTTATGTAATGATTTAGCAACATGTTCCAGTGTGACCCAACTTGTCACAGCAGACCCTGGTGTGAGCAGGGAGGGGGAGGTGATCACACCACAGTCCCCTGGGCCAAATGGGGAACACAGGCTGTGACCTTGGCCCAGGACCCCTGTCATGTCAGACACCAGGTTATGTGTGTCCACGTGCCCACACCACACCTTGGCAGCACCACGTGCTCTGCAGGGAGGTGCAGGCACTCCTGGCATCAGTGCTGACTCTTCCCTCCCCTGCAGAGCATTGTTCCAGTGCAGGGCTTTGGGAGAGGGACAACCCTGTCCTGGGGGGCATCAGGCCCAGCATCACCAGCCAGGCGAGGGAGGGGATTGTCCTGCTCTGCTCTGACCTGGCACAGCCTCACCTGCAACATTGGGGCAGTTTGGGGCACTGCAAGATAAGGAAGATCTAAAGCCATTAGAGAGTGTCCAAAGGAGGGCAGCAAAGATGGTGTGGGGCCTTGATTTGAAGCCGTGTGAGGACACTGAGGGCACTTGGTGTGTTCAGCTGGAGAAGAGGAGACTGAGGGGAGACCTCAGTGCAGGTACAGCTTCCTCAGGAGGGGCAGAGGAGGGGCAGGGACTGAGCTCTGCTCTGGGGGGACCAGGGACAGCAGCCAGGGAATGGCTGGAGCTGTGTCAGGGCAGGGTCAGGTTGGATCTCAGCAAAAGGTTCTTCCCCCAGAGGGTGGTTGGGCACTGAACAGACTCCCCAGGGCAGTGGTCACAGCCCCAAGGCTGTCAGAGCTCCAGGAGGGTTTGGATGATTCTCTGAGGCACAGGGTGTGATTTTTGGGGATGGTCTTGTGCAGGGCCAGGAGCTGGACTCAATGATCCTTGTGAGTCCCTTCAAATTCAGCATATCCTGGGATTCTGTGATTCTATGAGGGTTTTATTTCTCCCCACACAGGGAATCCTGTCAGTTTGATCTCAGCTTAAGCACAAAGACACTGTTTGCCATTGGCATGGTTGTCCTCTCGTGGGGAGGATGAGAGCAGTGATCCCCAGCCTGAGCACTGGAATTACTGGTGATGCCATCTCACTACCTGTCCTCCAGGCCTGGCCTCTTGCCTGCTCTAATTCCAGGAGGATTTGTCTGCAACTGCCAGCGTAGGTG
Source organism: Lepidothrix coronata (assembly GCF_001604755.1). Lineage (NCBI taxonomy): Eukaryota > Metazoa > Chordata > Aves > Passeriformes > Pipridae > Lepidothrix > Lepidothrix coronata. The sequence goes on along the minus strand of NW_016690270.1, from coordinate 384,508 downwards.
AGTCCTCTCCAGATGAAAAGGTTGCACTGACCCCGAGCACAGTGTCCTCCACCGTTAACCCCATGGGGCACCGGTGCCCACTGGGAGCTGTGGGGTTGAAAAGTCACACTGAGGCCATACTCATCCCTTTGGAAAAGCAGCTGCTGGAGGACTTTTCCTCTCCACCCTCCTTGCTGTCCTGCATTTGGGAAGGCTCTGATGCCTGTACAGCACCTGATTCCGCCCTGGAGTGAGATGCACTGGGCTATGATGATGGAGACCCTCCTCCACCTACACTCAGGGCTGTGGCCTCCCACCTGCAATCCTTGAGGAGCCCTGGACAGGGAGGAGAAGAGAAGATGATTGAGAAGAAAACACAGACAGACTCCCACGTTACTCCCAAGACCAAGTGAGTGGCACCAGAGTTCCATCAGGAAGGGCCCCGGGATGCCATGGGCTGTCGTTCTGCACCACACTGGGGACACTTACTGGGAGCAGATCTGACCCGTGGGGACTCATCCTCCATCTCACCCCATTCCAAAGGCCCAGAGGTCCTGTGATGCCAGGGGCAGACAGCAGGAGAGGGGATGAAGAGGACACATGGTTGTCAAGCGTGGGGTAGAGGTGATTCTCACAGGATGTTATTTACTCACTTGGCATCTACTTAGGGGTGCAGGGAGGGACTTGGATGACAATAATAATGCCAAGATAACCTTGAAGCTCGTTCTATCTCCTAAATAAACTAAGAAACCTGCTAAATAAAGACTGCTATGAACCACTCAATAGATTTATGCAAGTCTAACATCATTTCTGAAGGATATGTTTTATTTTAACAGTGAAATCTAACACTAGTGATTAGAGATGCTATTTGAGGCTAATCAGCACATGTCATGCAGGGGTTCTCTGTTTCACTCGTGCCTGCTCTCCAGGACCAGTCCATCCTGAACTGGGTTTTCAAGATGGACAAGTATTCACATGTTCCCCTTCAGACTGAACAGGGATAAACAGATTTTTTGAAGTGAAATTATGACCTGCATTTATGAACCATCATCAGGTAACAGTACTAGAGAAGAGGCAAAGGGTCTTCCCTGGCAATCAAGATTTTCAACCATCCAAGTTGTGCCTGCACACTGGGTGCTGATCCTTGCATGTCCTCTGGGTCCCTTTTGCCAGGTCACACCTTGCAAAAATCCACAACTGGAAACGTGCTGAAGCACCAGCATGGTTTTTGTTGTTCTGTTCTCTATGTGTCGGGGGTTGTTGGGCTGCTCTGGGAAGCCCAGCATTGCCAGTCCAGCACCCCTCCCCATGGGGAGCAAGCACGGATTGGGACAGCCTGACCTGGCTCTGACACCAGCTCCAAGAGCTCGGGGCAGAGCAGGTTCACACCTCCCCTTGGCCTTGGTTTAAGGACGCAATTTATTCCACCTCCCAGCCTGTTGGCTGAGCTCCTGTTCCACATCCCAGCAGCCCCAGGCACGGCAGAGGGACTTGGTGACACTCCCTGGCAAGTCCAAAGAGGAGTTGGAAGCAGAAACAGCTCTTGGCCCTTAGCTGGGGTCTGATGTCTTGACTAGGGCACAAAATCAAGGAGGACAAGAGGAGGCTCATCCTCCAGAGTGTATCCCTGCCCTCCTGCCACGCTGCTGGAGGACAAACACACCTGGCCCTGGTTTGTAATGGAAATGAGTAATGAGGTGCTCCAGGCAGGAATGTCCCACACAGCCATGCCCTGGTGCAGAGAAAGGCTGTGCTTTGGGGCAGCTCCTCCCACCCCGTTTCCAGGCTGCCAAAACCCAAGCGAGATATGTCATTGTCAAGGGATAAATTAGAAGGAGCTACTAGAGAAGGCCCAGTGGAGGCCACAAGGGTGGTGAGGGATCTGGAGCATCTCTCTGATGAGGAGAGACTGCAGGAGCTGGGCCTGGTTAGTCTGGAGAAGAAAAGAGTGAGAGGAGATCCCATCAATCCACACAAATATCTCCAAGGATGGTGCCAGACTCTTTTCAGTGACAAGGAGTAATGAACATAAACTAAAACACAAGAAGTTCCACCTCAACATGAGGAAGAACTTCTTTCCATGGAGGTGGCAGAGGCCTGGAACAGCTGCCCAGGGAGGGTGTGGAGTCTTCGTCTCTGGTGACATTCCAAACCCACCTGGATATGTTCCTGTGTCACCTGCTCCAGGTGACCCTGCCTTGGCAGGGTGTTGGACTGGGTGATCTCCAGAGGTCCCTTCCAACCCCAACTACCCTGTGATTCAGTGAGATCTCCCTTTCTCAAGTCTTCTGCAGGATGTAATGAGCTCCATGTGTGGGTACTGGTCACTGCCCTGCAGGACAGGCAAATTGTGAGAGATTCAGGCTGTCAGGGACTTTGGGAGGCCCTGAGCCCAACACCACATTCAAAGCAGGGCTTGGGTCACTCCAGCCCTTGCCCAGTTGAGCTTTGAATGTCCTCAGTGAAGATCCCATCCCAGGGCTGCACATCTCTCACAGGAAAATCTTTTTCCTTATGTACACTTGAAATTGTTCCCTGTTGCAGCCTCTGCACGGTGCCACTTGTCCTTTTTCAGTGCACCTTGGAAGGCTCTGGCCCTTCCCCTTGGTGGGGGAAAACCACTGGGTAACCTCTGCTTCTCCAGGCTGAAGGCACCACCTCCCACCATATGTGGTGTTCTCTGGCCCCAAACATCTCCCCTGAGAAGGAAAAAATGTGGTTTTAGGTTTAACAACAACTTCATGGACTTGCAGAGTCTTTCATTGCACAGACTAGGGGTGAACACTGCACAACCAAACTGGCCAAATATAGTAATTTCTAACTACAGAGTCCTTCACAAGATCCAGGGGACTGCAGATCCCCCTAGGAGAGGGTGGGAATGGGTGGTCTGAGAGCTAAAACACACCTGACTCTGGGGTCACCACATTTGTGGGCCATTTCTGCAGAACTCCAGGCTCCTGATGTGCAGTGGAAGCCTCCAAGGTGGCAGAGGAGGTTCACCACTTCTGTGACACCAAAGAGCACTTTCTCTTGTCTTTAAAGGCACACCAACTGAGGTTAGAACACACGTAATTTCATTAAAATCACATCATTAAGGACTGTTCTGCTGCTTAGGAATGACTGAAAAAATCTTACCTTGCTTCTGTAGATCAAAGTGTTCCTCTTGTAATCAAACAAGGCTGACATTTGTACAAGTGTTTGATCTAGACAACCAGAGAGGATGTTTCAGTAGTTACCAAGCAGCAGCTGTCCTGAATGATTTTTAATCTCTTATTTAAGTCAATTTGACAAAATACAATAAAATTTAGAGCTTTCTGTGCAGAAACTGGTTTTAACACAAGTTTTCTAGACACTCTATCCCATATTCCACTTGAGGCCTCATGTCCTGGAAATTTCCTGCCATTGTGGGCAATTGAACAGAAGGGGAAAGGGCCCCTTGCTGTAGCCCAGCAGCAACTTTGGAAGGAGGGAACCTCCTTGGGAATGGAAACTACTTGTCCTTGGCACAGCACATGGCATCCAAAGCATTTACCGTGGCTGTGGGAAGGCAGGGAAGACACATTTGCAACTGGGACACTTTTTCAACATTGCTGGTACAAAAAGTCCTGTCCCAGTGCATGGGACAAAGAAGTGTTGGCCAAGGGGACTCCCACGCTCCCCATGGGTGTCCTGAGGGTCTTCCCTGATCAGCAAGAGTGGAAGTGTCACCACAGGTAATGCAAGAGGGGCAGAGACTGATCCCTGGTCCTTGGGCAGGTAGCAGGGATGGGGTCCTGACCATCCTGCTGTGGGACATCCCCCTTCAGAGCAGGTTTTATCTACAGATCCTGCTCCCCAGACCCATGTAGTGACCCATGACGTAATTACTGTTCTCAGAGGGATTTTTCCTGTGTAACTCAAGTGTCAGAAATAACTGGAAGGCAGTGGTGGTGTGGTGTTTTTACAGCACGAAACCCAGGCTTTGTCACAGAGAAGGATAGTGGTGGTCTGAAAAATAAAAGCTAGACATGATCCCAGTATGGGGAAACTGGAATCCTTTATTGAACACAAGAACACAATTTTAAAGGCATCTGGGGCTGGACATGTTAATGAAGGGGACAACCTATGTTAATTGGGGAGTTACACAAGTTTTTACTGCAACTTCCAAATAGTTAATTTTTCTTCTAGTAGGATTACATGGGGGATAGAGGGATTGCAGGGATTTAGACATGGTTTTAACAGTCATCTCAAAAAGTCCTTTCTTAATTCTTCTTGGAGCCAGGTTTATATCTTCGGGTTGCACATCAACAGGTCTCAGGACAAGGGTCCAAATTTCTTGAATCACGAGATGTTTGTCAGCCTTGTTTTCCAAGGTTTGTGATTCAACTTTACCAAGCTTCCTTTTGCTGAAAGCTGGGTTTGGGCTCCCATAAAGGATGAGTAGAATATCTTGTAACAAAGCTGGACTGGACCTACTCCCTGGAACCCCTTCCTTGGCAGCACAGGTACCCCAAGACAGGTAGGTCACACTCATGGGACACCAGCAGAGGATCCAGGTGTGGTCCAGTTTTCTCCAAGGCCCCCAGAAACCCAAAAAGCTCAATATCCCCAAGACAGCTGCTGGAATTACCTCAACAGCACCACAGAATCTTCCCTCAGTGCCTGGCTGTTCCCACGTGGAAACATGAGTGTCCTGAAGGCTCCACATCGTCCCAGGGTCTCACAGCTGTTGTTGCTCCAGGGGCAGGAGGCTACACCCAAACTCTCACCTGCCTTGGCTGCTGGGGACGGTTCATGGAGAGGACAGTTCCTGGACTCTTCCTAGCCCTGAAAAAGGGGTCTTGAGGGGGGAAAAAGCAGCTGTTGATAATTTGAAGCAAGTACCTTTTACCCCATGGAGCCTGCAGCAGTGGAAGTCTTTCAGGAGAAGACAGACACCCCATTTGAGGCAAGGCCAGTTGCACTGTCCTGCACTGGAGCAGAAAAAGGACTTTCTGTGCCTCATTCCCACCCTGCAATGTTAAAATCCTGCCCTACCTTAAGCACCATAGACTCCCTCCAGTGCAGGTGGCCAGCAGCCAGGGCAGTGGCACCTCCCAGCAGAGACAAGGTGACAGGGAAGGGTATCAGCTGCAAGACCAGCTTGGCAGTGGCCAGCTGATACCCTTCCCTGTCACCTTGTCTCTGCTGGGAGGTGCCACTGCCCTGGCTGCTGGCCACCTGCACTGGAGGGAGTCTATGGTGCTTAAGGTAGGGCAGGATTTTAGCATTGCAGGG
>NW_016690270.1:366673-378499 GCF_001604755.1 Lepidothrix coronata | reverse complement strand
GCTGACTCACATCTGTGATTGTGTTAAAGGCAATGAGCTCCTCTCTAGGCCCGTTTTCTAGAAGGTGGCTGGGGAGGTGGTGCAGCCCTGCTGAGACACATTTACCTCTCCCCAGCCTGGCTGCCCTCCGGATCGGGGCTCCCGGAGCTGAGTTGCCTTGCTGGACGAGTTCTAAAAGGCAGCTCTCAGCTCCTTGCTCTCAAACACGTGTCCCTGTAATAGAGGCAGTTTATCCCCTGCTGGAATTAAGCAAGTCAACCCTCCTCTTGCATTACCGAGCCTTTCAAGCATCGTTTGATAAGCACCGTGAGTGCGGCTCCCTGGGCATTGCCACATCTTTTTGGCGTGCTTTGCCCTGCCAAAACTGAGTTTCAAGGTAGCTATAAATTAGGCTCCAAGGTCGGCTTTCATCTGCTCGCCGTGCAACAGGCGGGAACAAAGGCCAGGAGGTGCCACGCCAAGGCAGAGGAGCCGGGAGGGAGCCGGGTGTGGGCAGGGCAAGGCAGGCACGGGCTGCCGGGGGAAGCAAAACAACCTCAGCATGCTGCCAGGCCTTCACCAGGGATGTGGAAAGCCTGGGTGGCTGCTGCAGCCAGTGAAGGAGCTGGGGCTGGTGGGTGAGGGACAGGAGGGCAAAGAGAGCACAGAAATCTGGGTTTGCCTGTGGTGCTGAGCAGTTACAGCAGCAACAGCAGCGTCAGGCAAAGGGGGGGCGAAGATGGTGAAGGGTCTGGAGGGGGAAATTGAGGAGGGACTGAGGGCACTTGGTCTGGTCAGCTGGAGAAGAGGAGACTGAGGTCAGACCTCACTGGTGTCTTCAGCTTCCTCAGATGGAGCGGCTGGAGTTGTGTCAGGGCAGGGTCAGGTTGGATCTCAGGCAAAGGTTCTTCCCCCAGAGGCTGGTTGGGCACTGAACAGGCTCCCCAGGGCAGTGGGCACAGCCCCAAGGCTGCCAGAGCTCCAGGAGCATTTGGACAATGCTCTCAGGGACAGGGTGGGATTGTTGGGGTGTCCTGTGCAGGGCTGAAGGTTGGACTCGATGACCCCTGTGGGTCCCTTCCAGCTCAGGAGATTCTGTGATTCTGTGAGGCAGCACCGTCCCACCAAAGGGACCACACAGAGGCAGGGGCTGGACATGGACAAAAGATGGGACAAAGGCAGAGCTGTGGGCACAGAAAACAAAGAGCTGCAAAAACCAGCACCTGTAGAACCTCCAAGTACTCCAAGGCCACCCCAGAGGGATTGCCCAGACCAGAGTTTGGGGCAGGTCAGAGAGCGGCTCCATTGCACAGGAGTGAGCAAATGAGAGGAAATGTCATTTGCAGGGTAACAGAACTTCACAGGCCACTGCCTCTGGGTCTGTCATGCAAATCTGCACCTCTGGAGAGCCTGCTGAGGGCAAAGAGGAGCCCATGTCACCCAGGAGGGTGAGGGAAACCAGTGTCAGCCAGAGCAGGCACGTTGTGGTTTGGTGCTCCCGGTGACTTTACTCAAGTTTCATGTCATAGAATCGTAGAATCACATGAACCATAGAATGGTTTGGTTTGGAAGGGATCTTACAGTCTAGTTCTAAACCTTTGCCATGGGCAGGGACACCTTCCACTAGCCCAGGTTGCTCCAAGCCCCGTCCAGCCTGGCCTTGGACACTTCCAGGGATCCAGGGGCAGCCACAGCTTCTCTGGGCAACCTGTGCCAGGGCCTCCCCACCCTCACAGGGAAGAATTTCTTCCCAATATCCCATCTAACCCTGCCCTCTGTCAGTGGGAAGCCATTCCCCCTTGTCTCGTCACTCCAGGCCCTTGTCTAAAGTCCCTCTCTGGCTCTCCTGGAGCCCCTTTAGGCACTGGAAGGGATTCTAAGTCTCCCCAGATCCTTCTCTTCTCCAGGCTGAACTGCCCCAATTGCATCATGATCCTTTCTGGCTGAGCTCTTGGACAGCTCTGGCCCTTGAATGACCACGGTCCCTTGGCAGACCCCCAACCCTCTGGCAGTGCCAGGGCTGGGCACAGACCAAGGAGTGAAGCTGGAGGCCTCAAGAGTCCCCTTATACAGCAAGAACTGCAGCTGATCTGCAGATATGGAGATAATTTCCTTATCAAACAAACATCCCAGCTCCTTGTGGCATAACAGGATCTTTTCCATGGATCAAGGTGCCTCCCAAGGCTGCTGTCAGAGGGACTGAGCACACACAGCATCACCTTTGACTGAACTGCTGCTGCATCGTGGCTTCAAAGAAAACTCCTTGAACACCAGGGAGCTCCACAGACACAGCAGGGTTTGGTTCAATCCCACATCTTTGGCCCACAGACCATGTTCAGTGATGACACAGGAGACGATCAGCCCACACTACATTTACCTGACCTGCCTTCAGCAGGGAAGGGCCAACATGATCCTGCTGCAGTGTTTTTGGTTTGTCTTTCACGTCACCAGGCCCAGAAATAAGCCTAGGCAGGAAATGAGGGTCTGGTGGACACCTCCATCCAGCTTTGCCCATTGCTAACAGGTCCCTCTGGGTGAGACAGAGCTGGAGAAGTCGTGCATCCGGATGTGCTGCCCTGCAGGAAACCTGCCCTGGGTGGGGAAGAGCCCTGGGAGCTGCAGCTCTGCACAAACTACCCAAATCACCAGAGGTTCAGCTGAGCTGGGCAGCTGCTGGGCTCCCATCAGTGCTGAATCACTGCTGAGGCACTGCAGAGGGTTTAGAAACACTCCAGACTTGTCCAGTTTGACTTCTCTGCAGTGCCAATCGCAGCAGTTTCAGCCAGACCTCCCAGAGCATCTGTGGGTGACTCAGCCAGGCAAGATGAGCTTTCGGTGCCTGCACCCCTCCAACTCACCCACAGACACCCTGTGCTGGGGCAGGGAAGGGATTCCAGTTTAGAGGGCACTGGCAGAGCACATCAGGGACCTCCAGGGCCAGAGAGGCACTGTGAAGGCATCCACGCCCCCATGGCACCCCAAACCTGCAAGGACAAGGGCTTGGAACCTGGTAGCAGTAGAGCTTCCCCGTTGGGAGCATCAGCCCTGCACATGGAGTATCCCAGGACTCCAAGGAGGGAAGTTGCAGCCAGTGTAGATCCAGGACTAGGAGAGTCAGAAAGTGGGCTCTGTCGTGTCCCCCATCTAGTCCTGTGGTCATCCTGTCCCAGACAGATGTGAGGAAGAGATCCAGTTTCTTTAACATCCCATGAAAAAAAACAAGGAAAGCTGACCCTGTGAAGTGGATGCTTCACACTCTATCCCCAGCAAGCCATGGAGTATCCCAGCATCCCACTGGGATCCCACTCACCCTCCCCAGAAGGGCCAAACCAGCCTCCCCCAGCACAAAACATCCCTCTCTGGCCAGACTGTCCCAGTGGAGGTGTTGTAGGACACTCTGGAGCTGGGATTACCTTCTTCAAAACTGGACAATGCTGTACAATCAGTGTCAAATTCCTCCCTCCCAGGTGGGCAAAGCAGCTGCCCTAGGACTACTATGGACTCAGGGGACTGTACTGGGACCAGTGTGATTTCATATCCTCATTAATGACACAAAGGGATCGAGGGCCCCCCAGCAGGTATGCAGGTGACCCCAAGCCGAGGGTGCCGTGAGACACCTGAAGGTCGGGGTCACCCAGAGGGACCTGGACAAGCTCCAGAAGTGGCCCCTGGGAATCTCAGGAGGTTTCACAGGGCCAAGGGCTGGTGCTGTACCTGGCTCAGGGCAACCCCCAGGATCAATCCAGGCTGGTAATGAACTGCTGGAGAAGGACTTGGGGGTGCTGGTGGGGGAGAGGCTGGACATGACCCAGCCCAGAAGCCCCCCATGCCCTGGGCTGATCCCACAGCAGGGGAGGGGGGGATTCTGCCCCTCTGCCCCCTCAGGTGAGACCCCCCTGCAGAGCTGCCTCCAGCCCTGGAAACAACAGCAGAAGGACGTGGAGCTGCTGGAGAGAGTCCAGAGGAGGCCATGGAGCTGCTCCGAGGGCTGGAGCCCCTCTGCTCTGGAGCCAGGCTGGGAGAGCTGGGGGGGTTCCCCTGGAGGAGGATCTGGGGAGACCTAATTGGCCTTCCAGTACCTGAAGGAGCTCACAAGAAAGATGAAGAGAGACAATTAGCAAGGGCCTGGAGTGACAGAAAAAGAGGGAATGGCTTCACACCGACAGAGAGTAGGATTAGACTAGGTATTAGAAAAAAATCATTTGCCAGGAGGGTGGGCAGGCCCTGGCACAGGTTGCCCAGAGAAGCTGTGACTGCCCCATCCCTGGAAGTGTCCAAGGCCAGGTTGGACAGGGCTTGGAGCAACCTGGGCTAGTGGAAGGTGTCCCTGCCCATGGCAGGGGGTGGAACAAGATGGGCTTTAAGGCCCCTCCCAACCCAAACCATTCTGCGATTCTGTCACTTCCAGGGCAATTTCACAGACCCCCTGAGTTTGAAAAGCCCCTCTCAGCCAGGCTGGGCTGACATCAGCCCTTTCACACTCCACTCTGCTTTGCCAGCTCACAGCTCACTTGCTGCCCAGCTTCCAGGGGGAATGGCAAACTGTAGAAGGCAAAGAAAATAGTCTTAACTGAATCTGAGAAAAGATCAGGAGCCATGGGAGACTGGAAGCAGACACAGCAGTTCTCCCACCTGGAGCTGACATGGAGCTGGACCTAAGTGAGGCCACGGTCCTTGTCCTGCCCCACCAGATAACACTGCCCCAGGCTGATGACCACAGGGCCTGGTTCATACAAACCAGAGAGACTTGTGTGCCCTTCACACTCTGCTCCCAGATCTCCATCCTCCAGACGCACAACCAGAGCTGAGCAGGGACAGAGAGATTGCAGCAGGATATATGACAGGGTACCACGTCCATGTCCTACCTCCTAGGCTGAATTCCTGCCTTGGTGCAGCCTGCAGACCCCTCTGTGTGGGGAGCTGTGCTTTTCAAACCCCTCTGTGTGGGAGGTTGCTCCTTTCTCCCCTCCCTCTGGCTGCTCCAGCAGCCACCTCCTGGTCTGCATCTCCAGACCAGCTGCACTGGCTCCACTCTGGAACAGGCTTTGGAAACAAAGATGATGTTTGTAGTCTACAGAAGGGCAACATCCTCAAAGACTGCAGGTGACACTGCCAGGGCACTCTTGAGCTTACAGCTACCCTGATCTAATCTCATCACCCAGGAACGAAGAGCTCATTCCCAGGGCTCGAGGTGGCTCATGCCAACAGCAGCTCTTAAACAAGGCTCATGGGGGCTCCAAAGTGTCTCCAGCCTCTGAAGGAGCTGGAATTGCAGAGCCTCCTGCACTGACAAACCCTCCCTCCGCTGTCTCTGGGGAGCTCTGCAGTCCTGCAGCTCCACCCCCTGGAGATGGAGGGATGGGACAGGGGCAGGGAGGAGCGAGGACAGAGGCTGCTCCAAAGGCTGCCGCTCCCTGCTGAGCTCTGCCAGCCCCAGAGGGAACCGAGTCCCCTCCTGCAGCACCTGGATCCAGGAAGGGGGTGGGAAACTTGGCTGCCTGGGGTCAATCCATCCCCACCTTGCCCTGCCAGGAGCATGGGCTGTGAATTCCTGCAGCCAGAGGGGAGTTATCCTTCCCAAAGGGAAAAGGACCCTGAATTGACCCTCAGGGGCTGTTCAGGACTCCCACCAACACAGCCGTGGCAGGGACACGCTGCAGGTGCGTCGGAGCTCTCCGTGGTGGAGGTTACCCAAGGACACCAGCACAAATCCCACACCCCGTCCTGTCCCAGCAGAGCCAGAGCAGCATCCCAACACCCTTAACCTTTCAGGAGCACACAGAGGCAGGGCTGCAGCAGCATCTCCTTCTAGAGGGGTTCCACCAAAAGCTGAGGCCCACAGCCTGAACAGCTCTGTCCTGGAGGGAAAGGACTGGGACGTGTGCAGGGCAAACACATGGACATGGACATTCCCAGCACGTGGCAGGCCAGGAACCTGCAGAGGAAGAGGAAGAGGAAGCAGGAGTCTTCCGCTTCTCAGAGCCTTGGTCTCTGTGCTGGGTGGAGAAAAGCCCCACTAAGCAGGGCCTAAGAAGGGAAAATCAACAGGGAAAGAAGGCCCAGAGTCCCTAGGGCTGAGATCAGCCCTCAGAAAACAGCTTGGGAAACCACTGCTGATTTATGGGCACACCTGATCTCACTCTCCAAGTCACCAAAGATCACAGGTGTTGTGAGTCCAAACAAAAGAATTAGTTTTACTGGTGGGTTTTTTGCTGCAAATCAGGCAAATACACCAACCCACTTCGTGCCAAGGAGGCTCCCGTGTGAGGAACTGCTTCTGCCCCAGCAGGATCCATCATCACGTACTCAGAGGCAAGAGGGGATTTTGCTCTTATGCTGCTGAAACCTGCTCTCCAGGCTGTTCATCCCAAGCTGGCACAGCTGCTCCCCTCAGCAGTGATGCTCACATCAAAATCACCCAGGCCCAGCCCTTCCTGGGAAAAGAGGGGGGAAAAATCCAAGTGCTGGCAGAGGCACAGCTGAGCACAACACCAACACACCCTCTGTCCTCCAGCACGGGGAGCAGAGCTCGTCCCTCCCTCCCAGCTCAGGAGCATTGCTCTCCTTGGTGCTCACAACCTGATTTTAGAGACAAACTCCACTAATCTGGCACTGTTGCTCCCTTGTGGGATGGGAATTTTGGGGAGTGGTTCTGAGGGACTCAGAAGTGCCAGCAGAGGTTGGGCTGCAGCAGTGCCACACCCCGTTGGTGACAGGAGGCCATAGGTCAGGAGACCTGTAGGACATCCTTTGGTGTTACAGACAGTGTCTGGAGGAAAGAGCAGCCAGATCTGTTCCAGCTCCCCAGTCACCAGAGAGTCACAGGATCCCAGAATGGTTTGGGTTGGGAGGGACTGAAAGCTCAGCCAGTCTCACCCCCTGCCATGGGCAGGGATACCTTCCACTACACCAGGCTGCTCCAACCTGGCCTTGGACACTTCCAGGGATGGGGCAGCCACAGCTTCTCTGGGAATTCCATCCCAGCCCCTCTCCACCCTCCCAGCCAAGAATTCCTTCCCAAAATCCCATCTAACCCTATTCTCTGGCAGTGGGAAACCATTCCCCCTTGTCCTGTCACTCCATCCCTTGTCCTAAGTCCTCTCCAGCTCTCCTGGAGTCCCTTTAGGCACTGGAAGAGCACAATCAGGTATCTCCGGAGCCTTCTCTTCTCCAGGCTGAAAAAATCCTAATTCTCTCAACCTTTCCAACCTGCTCCAACTTGGCCTTGGAATCTTCCAGGGATGGAGCAGCCACAGCTTTTCTGGGCACCCTTGATTCCTCCCTCTCATCTGTGCCGGCATCCAGAGAGGGATCGTTTGGGACCACAGAGATGAGATTTTTTTGCTGGAAGAAATGAGGGAAACAAGAGCTCAGGAATGGACCTGGGCAAAAACCACGGGGACAGGGCCGGGGGGAAGAAGGTAAAGCCACCCCTCCAACGCACACAGTGCCTGGCTGACATTTCAGGAACACTGAAGGGCCTCTGCAGTTTAGGAACAGGAGCTGCTGTTTCATTTTTTGGGTTGCTTAACCCCGTCCTAACTGCAATAAAGCCAGTGAGGAAGATCTCTCCCTGCCACCCCCACGCACAAGTCACCTCCTTTTGTCGGCTTCTCCTTCACTTTATTGTTATTTACCCGCCGCGCTCGGGCTCCCTCGGCCCGTCCCGCTCCCCGCCCTCACGGACCGGCCGGGGCCCGCGGCTTCTCCCAGGGCTCAGGGCAGCGCTCGAGAGCTGAGGAGTCCCGGGCAGAGCCGGGGGTCGATCCAGAAGCAAAAAACCCACCGCTTCTGGCCCCAGAGGCACAAAAAACCGCCGCTCCGTGTACCGGCGGCTCCCACGGGAGAAGAGCCGGCGGACGCGCTCCGGGCCCGCGCTGGGCGCCGCCATCTTGGCTGTGGGCGGGGACAGCGCTGCCATTGGCTGCTTCGGGCAGGGGCCCCGAGGATTTACCAATCACCAGCGGGAACTGGCGTGATTGACGTGGGAGGGCGGGACCTGTGGCTCTAGGGGAGGTGGGAGAGACCAAGTGTGGGGACCCTGCGGGGGGAGGAATCGCACCGGGGGCTCGGGACAGACCATCCGGCTGCGGGCGGGGGAGCACAGGCAGTGCCGGGGGCTTTGGGGACCCGCCCGTGTAACCCCGGGGCCGTTCGGCGGCTCCGTGCGGGCCCCGCGGTTCCATCCGTGTCCCTGCAGCCTCTCCTGCAGCCCCAGAGAGACACAGTGACATAAAAACAGAACAAAACAAAATAAAAATTTAGCCACGTTAGCTGAAATTTAGCGTGAAATGTGACTGTGCAAAATGTGCCTGTGCACAGGGGTCTGCCCAGTTGTGGGCAGTTAAGATAAAGGGCAGATAAGATAAGAGACTGACGGAGAAAGTGGGAAAAGAAAGGCTTTTAGCAGGTGGCATTGCAAGGGAGACAGGAGAGGGGTGGGGGGAAACAGCTGCTTGAAATGATAAATCTTTATGTAACTACTCTGTAGTAATAAAAATAGGGGATGGATAACCGAATATCTATTTAAATAAGGCAGATTTTGTACCAATTCTCAAAGAATGTATATGATAGATAATTTTTGAAACTTACTCCTTCTAAATGTAAAAAACTGTTGTGTTTCTTTTCTCGGCAGACATGCATTGGGGGGTGGAATCCCCCCTGCGTGGCCCTGGCCGTAATAAAAGTGTGCTTTACATATTGTTTAAAGATTTCCTTGAATCAGCAGAAGGGTTTGGGTTGGAGTCACCTTAGATCCCATCCCGTTGCATCCCCAGGGACACCTTCCAGGTGGCCTTGGACACTCCCAGGAATGGGGCAGCCACAAACATCTGCGCTTCCACTTTGGAAAGTGATTCCTGGGAGGGGAATCACCGCTTTGCTGTAATCAAAGTTCACGGGATAAAGCTGACACCAGCACTCCCTCCCTGGTCCCTGTGCTGCCCATCCTTTCCCGATGTTCTCTCACCTGTGCCCACCTGTCCCTGTGGAATTCCCGAGCCCTGCCCAGCTCTGGCTCAGCCCCACTCCCAGCTCTCCTGGAGCCCCTTTAGGCACTGGGAGACCACAATTAGGTCTCCCCAGAGCCTCCTGTTCTCCAGGCTGAACGATCCCAATTCTCTCAGCCTTTCCAACCTGCTTCAACCTGGCCTTCGACACTTCCAGGAATGGCAGTCCCGTCCCTGAAACTCCCAGGTTTCAGCGCTGGACTGGGATATAAAGCACTCTATGTGACCAGAGCAGAAGGTGTGCAGGAATTGGTGCTCCCATCCCCGCACAGGGATGGGTCTGCAGCTCTCAGCAGGACCCTCCTGCTGTGCCAGGGCCTTCCGACCTCCCTCAGGCTCCAATGCCCAACCTTCAGCTCCTTCCATCCATCCTGGCCCTTTGTGCTTTTCAGCCAAGGAGAAAACCTGCAGCTCTGGGCCCCCACATGGGGAGGACGTGGAGCTGCTGGAGCTGCTGGAGCGAGTCCCCAGTGAGGGGTGACCTTGCACAGCCTGAGAGAAGCTTGATCATGATGGTCCCACTTGTAACCTAAGAATCTTAAGAATTTTGTAGTTTATTCCTTAAATTTTGTAACTTTGAAACCCTTACCTAAACCCTGCTAAAAAACAGAGAGTAAAAATTAAGGAGGTCNGGGGAGGACGTGGAGCTGCTGGAGCTGCTGGAGCGAGTCCCCAGTGAGGGGTGACCTTGCACAGCCTGAGAGAAGCTTGATCATGATGGTCCCACTTGTAACCTAAGAATCTTAAGAATTTTGTAGTTTATTCCTTAAATTTTGTAACTTTGAAACCCTTACCTAAACCCTGCTAAAAAACAGAGAGTAAAAATTAAGGAGGTCGGCAACTTGTGCAGCTGGAGCTTGGATTAGTTTCAGAGACCGTTACACTCTAAAGGTGTAAATCAGTAGAAAATTATTTAGGTGAAAGTAGTCAGGGTCTAATCTTTAACCCAAGATGATGAATCCTGTAACAATAAGATATGACGACACACTCTGGAGAGCTAAATCAATCAAAGATTAAATAGAAGTTTATCTTCAACTAAAAATTGATGTTGATATGTTGTAGCAATAAAATATGAAACTATTACAAAGATTGTTTAAGTAAAAGAAGTCTAGGTTACCTTTAACTAAAGATTAATGTTGTAAGAATAAAATGATTGACTATCAAGGAGGGGCTTGAGATGTTAAAGGGAGTAAAAGCTCACGAAATCCTTGTTTCAGTGGAGTGTTTATGGAAGAGTTATTCCCAACATTACAGGGCTTAACAGTATCAAGGTGTTGAGTTTGATTTCTTTGAATCAAGGTGTGAAAACTGCAGCAGACAGGGGCTGGCATTCAGGAGCTGGCCGGGCTGCCCCCTCCAAAAGAAACACGTACTCGTGGTAGATTTTACTGAATTATGGTTTAATTTCATAATCTACAGTTTTACTCTACAACGTTGTATAAAATGTAAACAAAAGGACTATTTCAGTCCCACGGAAGGGTTTGGTTGTCTGAGGATCCAGGGAATTGGACTTTTTGATCTGTTCTCTCCTGTCTTCTGGATGCTGTCACAGAAGTACCTTTGGTGCTCAGGTTGTGACACCTTCCTACACTTTCCCCCAGGAAAGAAAGCCCTTACCCTCATGGTTTCTGTTGCAGGTGAGGGTCCACCTTGGGCACTACATGGGGAGCTGGAGCTTTCTGTCCTAGAGTCTTTTGTCTGGGAGGAATCTTTGTCCGTATTCATTTTTGGGAGTCAGGCAATTTCAGCCCAGGGCTCCAAAAAAAAGAATGACAGCCCTTTCCCCCAGGAAAAAAAGCCTGTAACCTTTGGGTTTCAGGGGCAGTTGGTGGCTCACCTTGGGTGCTCCATGGGCAGCAAGAGCTTTCTGTCCTGGCACCTTTTGTCTGGGAGGAATCTTTGTCCGTATTCGATTTTGGGAGTTGGACTGGCAATTTCAGCACAGGGCTCTGAAAAGTGAAAAACAGCCCTTCCCCCCAGGAAAGAAAGGCTGTAATCTTTGAATTTCAGGTGGAACTGGTGGGCCACTCTGGGCATTCCATGGGCAGCAAGAGCTTTCTGCTCTGGTGACTTCTGTCTGGGAGGAACGTTTTTCTGTACTCAGTTTTGGAAATCAGACTGGCAATTTTAGTGCAGGGCTCCAAAAAAGTGAACAACAACCCTTCCCCCAAGAAAGAAAGCCTGTGACCACTGGGTTTCAGGTGCAGTTGGTGGGCCAGCCTGGGCACTCCATGGGCAGCAAGAGCTTTCTGTCCTGGCACCTTGTGTCTGGGAGGAATCTTCGTCCGTATTCAATTTTGGGAGTCGGACTGGCAATTTCAGCAAAGGCCTCAGAAAACTGAAGAACAGCCCTTCCCCCCAGGAAAAAAAGAGTGTAACCTTGGGGTGTTAGGCGCAGTTGGTGGCCCATGGCCCAGACCTGCCTCGCATTTCTTCAGAGAAGCCAAGGACATCTGCGGAAGAATCTTTGAGGGAAGAGGCCACCCCTTCCCTCCTCTATTCCCGCGTTGGCAGCAGTTTGTACCCATTGATGAAGGGGGTGGGAATCCCAGCCAGAGCCAGCCAGCGGCAGGGTGAGCCCATAGGAAGAACCCCCTTTCCCCTTTTCTTCTGACCCTGGCGGGAGGGGGAATCTCAGATCAGGGAATTTCCAATTGGGGAATCTTTGATCAGGGAATCTCCGTCCGGGGAATCTCCGATCGGGAATCTCCAATTGGGGAATCTCCAATCGGGAATCTCCAATCGGGAAATCTCCAGTTGGGAATCTCCAATTGGGGAAACTCCAATCGGGGAATCTCCAATCGGGAATCTCCAATCGGGAAATCTCCAGTTGGGAATC
>NW_016690270.1:359926-365869 GCF_001604755.1 Lepidothrix coronata | reverse complement strand
TCCCAACAGCGCCCCCTGCTGGCCACAACAAGCAACCGCAGGCCCTGCTCCTCCCGTGATCCAACAGCGCCCCCTGCTGGCCGTGGTTAGAATTGCGCTGAAAGGCAAAAAGTACCCAACTGGTTTCGGTGGGAACCTCTGGTGCAGGATTGTTGTTTGGTGTGGGGGTTTTCTGTTCTTTTGTTGTGCTGCCTATACACGTATATCCTTTATAAAGGGCTGTTATCTTTTCTTTCCCCATATTTCCTCAGCTGGAGCCCCTTAATTTTGGATTTATAATTGCTTAGAGGAAGGAGCTTGGTCTTCCTCATAACTCATCCTCCTTAGCAAACACTTCAGTCTCATTAAGCTGAGAGAGTGGGCCACACTGGAGGCTCCATGAGCAGCAAGAGCTTTCTGTCCTGGCACCTTTGGCCTGGGAGGAATCATCCATCATATGACATCACACCTCTCCTGCTATATCATATCATCGTTGTTACGTCACATCCTCCCCGTGACATCACACTGGCCCTGTGACATCACATCTCCCCTATGGCATCACATCCTCCCTGTGACATCACAGTTCCCCTATGATATCACATCCATTTTATGACATCACACCTTCCCGTGACATCACATCCTCCCTGTAACATCACCTTTTCCCCTATGACATCACTTCCATCATATGACATCACATTGTTCCTGTGACATCACAGCTCCCCTATGACGTCACATCCATCATATGACATCACACCTCCCCAGTGACATCACATCCTCCCCTCTGACATATCATCCTCCATATGACATCACAACTCCCCTGTGACATCACAGCTCCACTATGACATCACATCTGCCCTGTGACATCACATTCTTGTTGTGACATCAAAGATCCTCTATGTCATCACATCTATCATATAACATCACACCTGTCCTGTGACATCATATCATCTCTGTGACATCACCTCCTTCCCTGTGATGTCACATTGTTCCCATGACATCACATCTCCCCTATGATATCACGTCCTCCCCTATGACATCACACCCTCTCCATGGCATCACATCCTCCCTGTGACATCACAGCTCCCCTATGACATCACATCCATCATATGACATCACATCTCTCCTGTGATATCATCCCTCTGACATCACGTCCTCCCCTGTGACATCACATCCTCCTCTTGACATCACAGCTCCCCTATGACATCGCATCCATCATATGACATCACATCTCTTCTATGACATCACATCTCCCCTGAGACATCACATCCTCCCTGTGACATCACATCCTTTGTGTGACATCACATCGTCCCAGTGACATCACAGCTGCCCTGTGATGTCATGTCATCCCCTGGGACATCACATCCTTCCTGTGACATCACATCTCCCCTATGAAATCACAACTGTCCTATGACATCACATGCATCATATGACATCACACCTCCCCATGACATTGCATCCTCCCAGTGACATCACATCCTTCCCGTGACTTCACATCTCCCCTATGATGTCACATCCATCATATGACATCACATCTCTGCTGTGATATCTTATCATCTCTGTGACGTCACCTCTCCCCTGTGACATCACATCGTCCCCATGACATCACATCTCCCCAATGATATCACATCCTCTCCATGACATCACACCTGCCCTGTGACATCACATACTTCCTGTGACATCACATCTCCCCTATGATGTTGCATCCATCATATGACATCACATTTCTCCTGTGATATCATATCATCCCTTTGACGTCAGGTCCTCCCCTGTGACATCACATCCTTCGTGTGACATCACATCCTTCCTGTGACATCATATCATCCCTGTGATGTCACCTTCTCCCCTGTGACATCACATCCTCCGCATGACATCACAGCTCCCCTGTGACATCACAGCTCCCCTATGATCTCACATCCATCCTATGACATCACATCTTCCCTGTGACATCACATCCTCCCTGTGAGATCACATCCTTTGTGTGACATCACATCCTTCCTGTGACATCACAGCTGCACTATGACATCATATCCCGCATGACATCACATCTCTCCTGTGATATCATATCATCCCTGTGATGTCACGTCCTCCCTGTGACATCACAGCTCCCCTGTGACATCACAGCTCTCCTATGACATCACATCCATCATATGACATCACATCCTTGTTGTGACATGAAAGATCGTCTATGACGTCTCATCCATCATATGACATCACATCCTCCCTGTGACATCACAGCTCCTCTATGACATCACATCTGCCCTGTGACATCACATTCATGTTGTGACATGGAAGATCCTCTATGACATCACATCTATCATATAACATCACACCTCTCCTGTGACATCATATCATCCCTGTGATGTCACCTCCTCCCCTATGACATCACATCATTCCCATGCCATCACATCTCCTCTATGACATCACATCCTCCCCTATGACATCACACCCTCTCCATGACATCACACCTGCCCAGTGACATCAAATCATTCCCGTGACATCACATCTCCCCTATGATGTCACATCCATCATATGACATCACATCCTCCCTGTGACATCACACCTTCCCATGAAATCACATCATTGTTGTGACATCAAAAATCCTGTATGATGTCACATCTATCATAAAACATCACATCTCTCCTGTGACATCATATCATCCCTGTGATGTCACATCTCCCCTATGACATCACATCCATCATATGACATCACATCTCCCCTATGAAGTCACATCCATCATATGACATCACATTCTCCCTATTACATCACAGCTCCCCTATGACATCACATCCTCCCTGTGACATCACAGCTCCCCTATGACATCACATCTGCCCTGTGACATCACATTCGTGTTGTGACATGAAAGATCCTCTCTGACATCACATCTATCATATAACATCACACCTCTCCTGTGACATCATATCATCCATGTGACGTCACCTCCTCCCCTGTGACATCGCATCGTTCCCATGCCATCACACCTGCCCTGTGACATCACATACTTCCTGTGACATCACATCTCCCCTATGGTGTCGCATCCATCCTATGACATCACATCTCTCCTGTGACATCATATAATCCCTGTGATGTCACCTCCTCCCCTGTGACATCACATCCTCCGCGTGACATCACAGCTCCGCTGTGACATCACAGCTCCTCTATGTCATCGGATCCATCATATGACATCACATCTCTCCTATGACATCACACCTCCTCTGTGACATCACATCCTCCCTGTGACATCACATCCTCCCTGTGACATCACACCATCACCGTGATATCACAGCTGCCCTGTGTCATCATGTCCTCCCATGTGACATCACATCCTTCCTGTGACATCACATCTCTCTTATGACTTCGTATCCAGCATATGGCATCACATCTCTCCTGTGACATCACACCTCCCCTATGACATCACATCCTCCCTATCATATCACATCCTCCCCGTGACATCACATCTCCCCCATGACATCACATCTCCCCTATGACGTCGCATCCAGCATATGACATCACATCTCTCCTATGACATCACATCCTCCCTATGATATCACATCCTCCCCCTGACATCACAGTTCCCCTGTGACATCACAGCTCCCCTATGATGCCACATCCATCCTATGACATCACATCTCTCCTGTGATATCATATCATCCCTGTGATGTCACGTCCTCCCTGTGACATCACATCCTCCCCGTGACCTCAGACCTCCCCTGTGACCTTTACCCTTGGGTAAAGTTAAATGTTTTGTTCTGTTTTGTGTGTGAATAACCCCCTGTGTGCTGTCATTGCCCCCTGCAGTAACGTTACCATATACTACATTGACTGGAGAGACGTCCTGACTTTTTATTCTACCCTGTGTATCTAAAGCATAATTAGTGTACATACTACAATTAAACCTAGCACAGAAGTCCATTTTTACAGACTCAAAAAGATCAAGTTCTTGGGGTTCTATTGTGACAACTTTCTGTACCAAGATAGCTCGGGCAAGGTTTGTTGCATTCAATATCCACTCAAACACAACCCAGTGTCCTGTACTGATGTGAGTAACCCATTGTCGAGCCAGCCCCATGTCAGCAGTCTGCTGTAACATCACAAATTTGTCTGCACCTATGGGAATGAATGCCTACTAAACAAGTCCGAAATGGGTCCATAGGAGTTGCTGTAAACCGACAGATGGTATCTTGACCCGTGGCGTTTGCTAAGGTAACCCAAACGTTGTGTTCTGGCTGAACCACGAACACCTCTAGTTCTCATCATCAGGATGCTGCAGATGACAAGGCAGGTTTGACACAGCGTGCTGGAAGCCATCGCTGTTCGGAATCTGTGGAAACACAAGCATTTATTAGTGGAAAAGGACCTTTCCAATCTCCTGATTCTAAATCCTTTATTTTCAGTTGGGCTTTGGTGGGTTCCCCACTGGGGGTCCCTGTTGCTACTGAAGCAAAATGATGAGTCATGGGAGGTACATCAGAACTACCACGCTGTAAAAAATTTAAAACATACAATGCTTTAGCTAACTCGTCTGCAGGTTGTACTAAATCCCCCTTTTTCTGTTTAAGAGGCACGTCTTTAGTATGCGATGGGCATGTTCAACGATGACTTGTCCATTAGGATTATGGGGAATCTTAGTACTGTGATGGACACCCCAGTCTTGCAAGAAAGACTGGATGTTGGAAGAAACATGGGCAGGGCCATTATCAGTTTTAATTCTTTGTGGTACGCCTAAGTAAGCAAAAGCTTGAAGCCAGTGGTGACGTACATCATCAGCTTTTTCACCTTTGTGAGCTGAGGCAAATATTGCATCTGAAAAAGTATCCATAGAAACATGCACATATTTAAAAACACCAAAGGAAGGAACATGTGTGACATCAGATTGCCACAATTCTAGGGCTACAAGACCTTGGGGATTAACTCCGAGAGCAGGCGCTCCAGATGCAATACGTTGGCAGTCAGGACAGGCAGTCACGATGCCTCTCGCTTGAGATTCTTTAATTTTGAGTTGGCATACAAATGCTTTAGCACTCTGATGAAAAAAGGCATGGGGCAATCGGGTTTGTTGATAAAGCAAGGGTACAACAACTGCAGCAGCGGATGCAAAAGAATCAGCAAGTGCATTTCCTTCTGCAATAAAACCAGGTGACTCTGTGTGAGATCTAATATGCATTCCGAAAAATTGACAAGGACGCTGTTTTAATGACGTTTGAAGCTGCTGAAACCATTTTGGAAGTGGAGGTTGGTCAACATGTTTCAAGTAGGCACCATCCAAGCAAGGTAACAGACCTGCAGTATGAGCAGAATCAGTTATAAGATTTACTGGACAAGTAAACCATGTTTCAAAAACCCAAACCGCAGCAAAAAGTTCAGCAATTCGAGGTGATCCATTTGCACGGAGTACTTCAGAACACCATTTGTTATTTTCTTTCCACACGATGGCAGCTTTTCCTGTTTTCCCAGAGCCGTCTGTGAGAACTGTTTGAGCTTGGAGTGGTACAGGGCTGTTGGATCTGAAAATCTAAATGCAACAATTTATGCTTTGGTACACGATGAACGATTTGTCCTGAAAAACCCACAACAGCACACTGAAAATCATCAGAATAACAATACAATTACAATTTAACATATTTGTAGTGGTAGGTAATGCAACAGCTGCAGGGTCCATTCCTGTTAAAACTCTGCAACGAGCGTGTCCTGGATCTATTAACATTGCACACACTTCTGGTTTTGTAACAACAGTGTTGGCAAATTGATGTGATCCTGGGGGGGTCTCTCCAGGAACAACGGTGAGATCACCTCACAGAGGCTGAGGGAGCACCTGGATGCACCTGGATGGAGCTTTGCTGGAGGAAGGTGCTGAGGAACGAGCTCTGTGTCGAGGGGCAGCACAGGGGAGGGGACCAGCAACCCTTGCTTGCGATGAAAGGCACCAGCTGCTTAGCACGGGGAAGGGATGGAAACTGCTGTCAACGG
>NW_016690270.1:353959-358958 GCF_001604755.1 Lepidothrix coronata | reverse complement strand
TAGCTCTCTAAAAGCTTTAGCTCCTTTGTATATTGTAGCTGCTGCCTCTGTTTTACAGTTGCTTTCTTTCAAGGTAAATAAAAAAAAAAGATTAACGGGCTGAAATGGCTTCTTAGAATTTTTCCTATTTAGAATTAGAAAAAAAACTTCCTGATTGCCAGGATGGACAGGGCTTGGAGAAACGTGGTTTAGTGGAAGCTGTCCCTGCCCGTGACAGGGAAGTGGAAGGAGATGATCTTTTAAGTCCCTTCCAACCCAAATTTATGAAAACTCAAAGAGAGCTCCGAAGGAGGTTGTGTAGCCCAGCTCTCCAGACCAAAGCAGCACGAGCTGGGAGTTAAACCAGGGCACTCAGTTTAGATGTGTAGAAGTGCAAAGTTTCAAGGACAAAATAAAGGTCTCCTTTATTGCAGGAGGAATTAATAAACTTGAGTATGTGTGCCCATGTGTCTCAGGGCTCGCAGAACTCTTGGCAATAATTACAGTCTCATGAAATGCAGCTGCTTGCGATGAAAGGCACCAGCTGCTTAGCACGGGGAAGGGATGGAAACTGCTGTCAATGGAATATTTGAGAATATTCAAAATATTTTACCAATAAGAGCTTCAGAAACTTAAATTGTAAAAAATAGTGGAGTCTTTTTTCCCTGTTCTGGGTCCGATTCTGTCTTGTGGCAAAGAGGGAGCATCAATTTGAGGAAAACTGTCCTGCTGCTCCTTGTAGGTGTTGGGTGCTTTCTGCCTGTGAGGCAGAGTGGGCATTTCCTTTTCACTTTTGATTTAATTTTCCCAGTCCTTCCCAAGAGCCTCACAGTGACCCCTGAAAAAA
Organism: Lepidothrix coronata; assembly: GCF_001604755.1. Taxonomy (NCBI): domain Eukaryota; kingdom Metazoa; phylum Chordata; class Aves; order Passeriformes; family Pipridae; genus Lepidothrix; species Lepidothrix coronata. The sequence goes on along the minus strand of NW_016690270.1, from coordinate 358,132 downwards.
AAAAGAGGCAGGGGGGCAAGGGGGAAAGGGGTTTAAATTGGTGGAAAATCTCCTTTTTTTGTTATCTTCTGTGTTTAAATTTTGGCGGATCCCCCTTCACTTGAGATTTTAAGTGTCTCAAATGAAGGAAAACCTACCTTTTCCATGATTTTAGTTTAAATGGAGTTTAAATGGACAGGGAATTCCTATGTACCACTTATTTCTGGTTTGAATGGAAGGGGAGAACATTTATGGGTTTGAATTGAGGGCAAATTCCTCATTTTCCTACCTTAAGGTTTAAATTGAGGGTGAATTGAGGTTCACAGAGACTGGGCAGAAGCAAGATTTGTATAATGGGGAAATCAAAGATCTGCTTCCCAGGGTTCTTGTCCTTAAATATGGCACTGAGCTCTTGGCAAACAGATGGTTTGACCTTCCTCCTGTCTCGCTCCTGTCAGAGTGGATTGGGCTGCCAGTCCCTGAGTGTCTGTCTGGGAGTGGGGCAGAGTGGCTGTGCCATCTGGCACGTGGCTCTGGACACGCTGGATCACACTGGCTGTCAGCTTTTAGGGCTGGATCCGGTGACCCTACAAGCAGCTCCCTGGCAGCTCCTGCAGCATTCGTAGCCCGGGCGCTGAAAACCAGCTCTTGGAAGGGAAAAGGGTTGTTGTGTTGGGATTGTGCTGTTGGGTGTAATCACACAGTGCAGAATAAAAGCTGCATTTAAGGAGTAGTCCTGCACTGACTGGAGGAGAACAAATGGAGGTTTTTTTGTCCTTATGTCCTTAAAAGCCAGCGGGCTGTATCATGTCATCCTGCCTGGGTCAAATAATTGATGGGGCCAGTAACAATCTATATGAAAGCATTCCATGGCTGGGCAAGACAAAAGGGACCCCAGGGAGCCTTTGGCATCTTTCACTGACATTTTGGTGAGTGGACTTAGACCTGGGGAGGCTTTTGTAGCCAGAGTGTGTGGGTGAATCTTCTAGTTAGTCTCTAACAGGGCTGGGGGATTTCGAGACCCAGCCCCTTTTGTGCCTTTGTTTTGCTGTTGTGGAGGGGCAGCACTGCAGGTTTTAAGCACAGGGCATTTGCAGCTATGGATTTATGGAGGTACCTGGTTGTTTTGGCTGGGTTGGTGCCAGATTTGCTGCTTTCCCTGGACAAGAGGATGACTTTTTGATCAGATGGTGGGTTCGAGTGGAGGGGCTGTTCTTGGAGGGAAACACACACAGCAAGACAGCACTTCCCTTTCTGTCCCTGCTCTGTCTCAGTGTCTGCATCAGCCACATCCCATCTGTCCTTATGTGGAGTCAAGGGGAGAGCTACAGCATCCACATGGAAATTTGGGCTATGCTGGTATGGTCCGTGCTGGCACCAAACGTGGATCAATGCCAAAAGTTCTGCTCCTTCTGGACAAATAACTGTTGCTGTCAGTGGGCAGGAACATGCTGAGCCACAGACTGCTTATTGCATCCCTGTCCTTTCCCTGCCCTGTCTCTGGGTTAAACCACCAAATCCCACTTTCCCACAGAGGTAATGCCCACAATATCAGGAAAAGGGGAGGGAGGGATGAAGCCTGCAACGCACTGGCCGGTGCAACTGAGGAGCTGTTGGTAGGAAGAGCCTGCAGATACACTTGGGCTTTTATAATCCACGGATTGTTCAGCCTTTATTCCCACAGGATCCTGGGGAACTGCTGGACTGGATGCAGAGAGCAAGAGCTTTGTCTCTGCCAAGGCCAGCAGCATAAGAGGGAATCTCCTGGCCCAGGGCTTTAAAAAGGGGTTGATTGCAGCCAAAACAGGGTTGAGCCCAGTGTGGGCTGTTGCAGATCTTGGAGCAATGCACGTTTTTGGGAGAGGTCGTGGCCACTAAAGCCCATTTTTCGCTCTCAGGAAATGCTTAGTGGTGTGAGCTGGGGACAGTCATCATCTCATGTCTCTGCTGGAGAACAAGGGAGTGTGGCTCAGCAGAGTTGTGTGGCTCAGTGGTTGTGTAATTCTGCAGAGCTACAGCCGTTGACTTCTGCAGAGCTTCACAAGAGGGCAGAACACGGCTGCAGAAAAGCGAGTGGCTCTGGGAGCCTGACAGCGACTTTCTGATGGAAACTTCTTAGGGAAGCTCTGGTCTGCTTGAAGGCAGATGTGATTTGTGGATTTGCCAGGAGATTTGGAGTAAACACGGAGCAGAAAGCAAAACCAAGAGAACATCCCTGCCTCTGTGGGCAGTTGTGCCTTCCTCCATCTCCTGGGGAAAGCAAAGGGGATTTATTCCAGCTACAAGAGTGGGGAAAGTGGGAAGGAGAAATGCAGCAACGGGATGGAATTTACTCAGGGTTGTTGGAGGCTGGGGAAGGGATGGCTGGATGTGGTTGTGTGTTAATTATTCCCTTGCTCAGGTAAAGGTCAGCCCCCCCCTTGTCCCTAAGACACTGCTCCTCCTGTTTCCCAAACGGGAACTGAGGTTTGCACCAATGCACTGGAAATTGGTGTGAGAGATGGAGAAGGGATTTCTCCCTGGTGGATGCAAACCACCAGCCACCAGCAGACATGCTCACTGGTGACCAGGGAGCCCCATTGCCTCGAGTCTTCAATGCGGCTCTTGGGGCAGCCACTCTTTGCTTTGCTTGGGCCTGGCCTAGGGAAAACCCTGCTGTGGCCACATCAGAGTGACCAGCCACGGCCCTGGGGAGCTCTGTGTTTGCCAGTTCCAAGGAATCTGTAAGAGGGATTTGTATGTGTGAAACTAAAGTTGTCACCACATGAACAGGCACTGAACCCCCCCTTCTGCAGCTCGAGTCGGTGTTCAGGGGTTTGGAGACATTCCAAAGAGCAGCCAGCAGTCTGGCTTGTCCTTTTCCACAGCTGAGACCCCGGTAGCCCTTCTCCCAGTGCCTGGAGTCAAGTGAGTCTTTGAGTCTTGCCATGGAAGCTGAAAGTGCTGATCTTCCATTCCTGCTCTTTCCCTAACAAGCTGATTGAACCCTGGGCTCTGACTGCTCAGTACCAAGCTCCTCTAGGGCTGGGATGCCTATTCCATGTTGTTTTCCTTTTTCCCCACTCCTAAAAGAGGGAGGACAGCCTCAGGCTCTGGGTATTTATGCTCCCCTCCATTGATATGCCTCCAGGAGTCCTGATTTGAATCCTGTAACCCCCAGCCAAGAGCCAGCCACTGCCTGTGGGAGCAGATGGAGAACTGTGGAACAGATGAATTCCTGAAAAGAGCTGCTGGTGTAACCCTGCAGGACAGCCCTGGGTGCCCTGGGTTCCAAACCAGCACAAGAGGGAGCAGAGCAAGGAGGGATCCAGCAGGCCAAGAAGTAATCTTACCTAATCTTACCCAGCTCCTGAGTGCTGGGAAGAGCCTGTGGAAACACAGCAGGGCTGTTTGGACTAAGGCTTGAACTAAAGATTCTGTGAAGAACAGTCTTATCGCTTAAGCTCTCACCTGTGAGGTGAGATTTGCCCAGGGAAGCACAGAGCTGGTGGCACCTGGGCCAGAAATTTCCCTCATACGGACTCTGGCCTGGAAGTGGAACTTGCTCATGTGGATCTGCTTTAGGAAATCAGTGCCAAAGTCTTTAAAATAATTTACAGGCCAGTTTTGTTTTTGTTTTGTTTTGTTTTGTTTTAAAGGAGCTAAAAATACATCTTCAGTTGTAAAGCAAAATAAAAACACTGCCATCTTTCATTGCAGTTATTATACAGTAGCTGGCATTCTTTAGACAAAGCTTAAAATAACCATGAACATACCAGTGAAAATAAATGGGTGACTCATATTTGTTAAAGCAGGATTAGAAGTATTGCTCTTGGCTCTCCTCCTGTGGAGCATCGCCTGCTCTCTCAAGCAGATACGAGGTTTCAGCCAGGCTGGTGAAAGAAAATTTGTGATCCATCAGTTCTAGGTCATTCTAAGTGGAACCCGTGTAAGGCAGTTTTAAACCAGGGATTATTTTTTGGTTTTTTGTACAGTCTTTGGCTCTGGGGTGTTGTAAACACTGTGTAGTGTGAAGTGTCAGTAAGAATTAGGCTTATGCCTCAGTCTTTGGCTATGAAAGCCTGATTTAGAGGGGTTAAATCATAGAATGATTAGGGTTGGAAGGGACCTTTAAGGTCATCTCCTTCCAGCCTCTGCCATGGGCAGGGACACCTTCCACTACCCAGGTTGCTCCAAGCCCTGTCCAACCTGGCC
>NW_016690270.1:316012-353644 GCF_001604755.1 Lepidothrix coronata | reverse complement strand
GCCCATACAAAAGGTCCCTCTCTCTCCTTTTCATAACCCCCCCTTAAAGTACTGGAAGGCCACAATGAGACCTGCCCAGAGCCTTCTTTTCTCCATACTGAACAAAAATGTAGAAAGGCACTGAAATATTCATCTCCAGAGCTGCTGTGTAGTGTGCTGTGAGCTGGGCTGACTCCTGCACTCCTCTGCTCCCCTTTTGTTACTCTCCTCCCTGGGGCTGGATTTGAGAGAGGAGAAGGATGTGGATGGCACCAGCAGGGCGATTTCAGAAGTTGCTCATGGGTTTCAGGCTGCATGGGGTCCATCATCAGCTTTTTGAATACACCAGTTTCCCCTTTGGAAGAACACTGGTGCTGGTATTTGGCTCTCTGCCCCTTGCCTGCATTTGGGCACAGAGACAGGCCAGCAAGGTGTTATTAAAATCCCACCTCAACTGCTTTTGGGGCTGCTGGAAAGGGTGGGCAGAGCAGCAGTGGAAGGGGAGAGCAGTGCCCATGATGATGTTGGGCACAGCCAACTGCCTCGATCCCTGCCAAAGCCAACTGCCTGTGGCCAAGGCAGTGGGAGTTTGGACCAGCAGGATGGATGCTGCAGTTTTCCCTGTGGCCAAAGCAGTGGGAGTTTGGACCAGCAGGATGGATGCTGCGTCGCTCTCACGGAGGTTTTGGGGTGGATTAAGGAGACATCAGTGATCCTGTTTGGAGTAGCTGTGATCTCCAAGGATTAAAGACTTTGACAGCCCAGCTCTTGCTCTGGCAGGAGTTATTTTCCTGGCTGCCTGGAGGTGACTGTCCCAGCAGGAGGGACAGGTCAGTGCTCACACATGTCTGCATCCTGCTGCGAGGTTTCACAGCCCAGCCCAACAGCACGAGCTGGGGGTGACAGTGATTGAAGTCAGGTGGTGACAGATGGAGCTCGAGATGTGAGAGACGAGGAGGGGCTGGATGGGGAACAGGGAGGGGAAGAGCTGCCATGGGCAGCAAGTGCAGTAAACTGGCCTTTTGTGAAAGGACAGGTCCAGGCAGTCAGAGGGGACTCCGGGAGAGACAGTGGAGCTGATGTGGAAAACGCAGAGTGAGAATTCCATCAAGCCACTGCCCGTAGACCTTGCTGAAGGACCTCTAGTGAGGCATGGAGTCTCTGCTGAACCAGAAACAGAGAATCATTGAATCACAGAATCCCAGAATGGTTTGGGTTGGGAGGGACCTTAAAGTTCATCTCATTTCCCCCCACCATGGGCAGGGACACCTTCCACTAGCCCAGGTTGCTCCAAGCCCCGTCCAACCTGGCCTTGGACACTTCCAGGGATGGGGCAGCCACAGCTTCTCTGGGCAACCTGTGCCAGGGCCTCACCACCCTCCCAGGGAAGGATTTCTTCCTAACATCTAACCTAGACCAACTTTCTTTTAATTTGAAGCCATTCCCCCTTTTTCTATCACTACATATCCCTGTAAAAACCTTCCCTCCATCTTTCTTACAGGCTCCTTACCAGAAAATAACCCTGTAATCTGCATAATCCATTTCCATCCAGGTCTTGTGCCCCCAGTGTATCCCAAGAACCCCCCTGCAGTATCTCTAGTGGTGCAAGGTGGAGCTCAGCTCTGCCTTGAGCTTGATTTTCACTGCACCTGGGTTTGGACTTCATCATCCTCATCCTCCAATCACCCACCTGTGGACTGGCAAAATGGGAAACACGAGGTACATATTGCCCCCCTGTCTATATATTTCCTGGTATCAGCCTTCTTCTGCAGGGGGACTTGCATGCTTTCCTCTTCTCCAGTCTTTAAATATCCCGGGCCAAATATAGGCAAGCAAGAGGAATTCCTTATACTTCTAATTAAGGAAAAACCCCAGCCCACCAGAGCTGGGTGGCACGGCCTGGCACAGCACTGTTGTGTCTCCAACATGATGCCCTTTCTTACAGATTGTGGCTCTGGACAGTTTGCTTGTGTTTTTCAGGGCAGATACAAGCTGGGAACTACCACCTTGGGAGGAAAATCAGGAAAAACCTGACTGAAAAATAATCTGAGAGCGCTGGTGCTTGTAGCTGACAGAAAGCATTAGGGACAGAGCTTGGCTTCATTAGGGAAGTTAGTAGTGATGCATATAAATTGAGGAGGAACACACTGTGGTTATTTATGAGGGAAAGAAATGCTTTTCCCTTTGAATATTTAATGAAGCATCTCCCTCCCCCCCGTTTAATTCTTCCTTCGTGGTTCAGGCAAGTTCAAATGGATTACTGGGCAGAAGGAGCCAAACCCACTGCTGTGCCACCTGAAAAAACAGCCGTGAGTTGTGACCTCCCCTGTCTCTGGGGTTTCACACTTCCCTTTCTGGCTCTTAATTCTTTGACTGTTATTGTTGCCAATGTGCAAAGGGTCAGAGTGAGAACCTGGAGCAACATCCTGCTCATGATGTTGCCTCCAAATTGTTCTCACGTGCTGTGAGACCATCAAAAATCTCTTTATTGCTGCAGAGATTGAAAATCCCAGTTTGGAATCCCATTCCCAGCCTGGATTTCTGTATCAGCTGGAGCTGGATGTGGCATTGAGGCCAACAACTGAAGTGGGTCGAGGTGCCTTCCACAAAAAGAGGTTCAGCCAGCGCTGCACATCCCCAGATTTGCAGATCTCCTCAACGCCAGGAAAGACTTGAAACCCAAACTCCTTAAATAATTTTCGGTAGAAATGCCTCAAGAAACATTTCCTCTCTTCCTTCGTCCAGACTTTGATTTTTATCCCTTTGGATTTCTGGTGGTGGGCGGAGGGACCTGCAAGAAATATTAGGGCAACCCCACTTCGCTGGAGGCTTATCTGGACATTTTGGGATGATGAAATAGCCTTTTCTAACATCCCCTGGCAGAGCAGAGGGATAGGAAAGTACCCTGCCTTTCCTCTAGCCCTGGCTGCCTGACTACTGCCACCCAACATCCCCTGCAGTTTGGCACCCGGGGTGCATCAGGATGAGATCCAAGTGGAATTGGACCCTTTGCCAAGGGTAGAGTGGCTCTTTCCTCTGTTTTCCTTTGGCTCCCAAAGAAAGGGAAGAAGCCAGAGCCTGCTTGTAGTGTTTACTAGGGCTGTTCTGCTTCTGTGACAATGTGTTAGTTGCCTGCCTGGCCAGTGGCTCTGCTGGATTTGTGCTGTCGGGGCCTGTTGGGGCTGGTTTGTTCTCCTTCCTCGCGGAAAAGAAAATATCTACAAAGAGCCTTGTGCTTTTCACCACTGCTCCACATGAGAAATGGGGTGGATCAGACTTGTACTCCAGATGCCCAGAGAGCAGGAGAACCACCCAACACCCTGCACTCCTTTGGGGAGCACAGAAGAGAAATTCCTTCTTTGCCAGCGCTGAGGATGGATGCAGTGGGGCAGCTGAGATCCTTGTGTGGGATCCCCATTTCCCTTTGCTTAACCCTGAAAAAACCAGGAGCTGGCACCTCACAAGGAACAGCGTCTTGCAGAGGAAGAATTTAGACTCCACTGATCAACTCTCGCTGCAATAAGGTCTGTGATTGCCTCCCCTGTGCTGATGCAATGGCCTGGAATCACTGGAGCTGTCTCACCAGTCAGGGTGACCAGTCAGCTGTCTCACTCCTGCCTTGGGTGACCATCAGCACAAAACAGGCAAGGTTATTATGGGTGACAGTCTTGTCTTCCCTCTCATAAATCACACACCAGCTGTGCCAAAATTCACTAAAGACAATCAACAACCCATCTCTCTATTTAAGGGTAAGTTTTTTAATACAGAGGTAGGTTTTTCAATACAGAGAATCGTTGCTGATCAAAATCCTGCCCTGGGAGAGCCTCCTGGCTCCCAGGAGCCAGCTGTTCCAGGCAGTTTCTCCTCACCTCGGCTGGCAGCGTGTTTTCCTTCTGCCCTGGAGCTCAGGGGGGCTGGTTGCTGGCTGTGCTCAGCGCTGCACAGAGGTGGCAGAGCCCTGCTTTGCCCACAGGCAGCTCTGATGAGGTTTGGCAGTCCAGAAGAGAAGCCTCTGACTCCTTGCCAAACATTTTTCTTTCTAGTTCACGTGGTTTGGCTGGACTGTAACCCCTAGAGGTGGGGACAGTCTGAGAAGACTTTCAGAGACGGGGGTGTCTGGGGACAATCTGGGTGTCTCTTCACTCCTGTTTCTCATTTGTGGCTGCAGTAAGGTTTAGTGTGTTGCCCAGCAGGGAATTTTTTTGCCCCATTGCCATTCCCATGTAGAGCAAATCCTTACCATTAAATCAGCTCCAGGACTACCTGACATGGGGTTTGGTGTCAGATTCCCATAAAGTGTGGAAATTCCTGAGATCAAGGGGAAATGGTGATGCCACCTTGGCTGGTCTGGGCTCAGAGTTTCTCTGTTGCTTTGACCCCTTAGGGGTTAACACACCCAGCTATTCTATGACTAAATCTCAGGAGGACCATGAGGTACAAGACTGAGATCACACCCAAATCCCACAGAAATCATCAGCACTTTCCTGCACACTCTGCTGGGCAGGCAAACCCCTTTTCTCCTATTATAATTGAGTCTGTCAGTGAAAACACTGCACTAGGAAGCTGAGGTTGGACACCAGATCAAGAGTGTTGAAATTCATCTGTACCAAGGATAGAGAAAATTTCTGGAAGGATCTCGCTTCATAGCACCCACCCCAAGCAGAAGAGATGATTTTCTGGGTATTTCTGTGATGCACTGACCCCATAGATATCATAGGGAACACTTGTGTAGATATTACAAAAAGTTTGACCTATGTAAGTATAGAAAAGAATGGAAGCCACCAGCTCCTAGACTTGGATGAGTCTGTGATGGACCATGATTTTGAGAATGGATCCAATATATTCAGGCTGGACAAGAAAAGGCTTCAGGGCGACCGAATTGAGGCCTTCCAGTACTTGAAGGAGCTGAAAATAAACAAGGAGAGAGACTATTTACAAAGACCCAGAGTGACAAGACAAGGGGCAATGCCTTCAAACTGACATCTGTGAGGGTGGGGAGGCCCTGGCACAGGTTGCCCAGAAAGCTGTGTCTGCCCCATCCCTGGAAGTGTTCAAGGGTAGGTTGGACAGGGCTTGGGTCAACCTGGGCTAGTGGAAGGTGTCTCTGCCCATGGCAGGGGGTAAAACAGAAGGAATTTTTATGTGCCTCCCAACAAAAACCATTCTATGATTCCACGATACGTGTTGAACCAGGGCTTCCACAAGCCTTCCTGTACCTGGCCATGGATGGTGAGAGTGGCTGTGCAGGAGGTGGCTTCATTCCAGGCCCCACGGGAGCAACATTCTCCTTTGCCTCTTGATTAAGTGACACCAAACACCTCAGCAGGAGGAGATACATTTGATGTCAAAGCTTAAATGGCCCCCTGCTTGGTGCTCATTGAGTGGACTTGTTAGCGCTGGGCATGGGACATGAGGAGTCCCCTCCTCCCTGCAGACCCCTCAAGCGTGCACCAGGAAGGTTTTCATGAGGTAAATAGAGCAGAAGGAATTGAGCATAGCATGTGTTCCTTCTAAAGATAGCACATCAAAGATCCTGCCACACTCCTGCATCCACAGCAACCCCATCACTCTCCCTTCACGACAGGTCTCCCAGAGAGCTGGAAGGATGCCAGGCCTGGAGCTCCTGGGACTTTCTTGCCCTGCTGCAGTGGACTGGAAAATGTATCCACAGAGCATGAAAATGCCGGGGGTAGTGGTGGCTCAGGTGCTTACCACCTATTGCCACTGCAGGTGTGGTTTTTGAGGTCCGATGTGAGGTGGGGTGCAGAGCACAGCGGGGTTTCAGCCTTCCTGAGCCCCACTCTGTCACCTGTGTCACCAGCACCAACTCAGCTTCTGCCAGAGGAGAGCAGCAACCCAGCCCTGTTTTATGGCCTTGACATTGGTTGGTGGCCTTGTGTGCCGCTTAAATCAGCTCCAGGGCTACCAGAGCACGTCCCCAGGTGCTCTTAAGGGAATAGTTTGATTTGCCCGGCCAAGCCCTGCTTTCTCTCACCACCCTCGGTGTCAGTGTCACGCCGGGACTCCCCTCACGCAGGGAACCCTGTGGATGTTGGCTGCAGGCACTGTCAGGCTACCAGAGCAGATGCAGGATCTGGGCCCAGGATTTCTACGGGGTTGTTCAGGACATTAAAACCAACCATGCTCGCTCGCCTGGAGGTTCTCCATCTGGTGAGTCTGAGCTCACCAGGCTGTTGTTGCTCAGAAAGGATGCGGAAAAGGAGCTGGGAGAGGGGCTTGTCCTCACAGTGAATCTCAAGCAATGCTGGTTACAGAATCACAGGTTATGCCAAGTTGGAAAGAACCCAAAAGGATCATCGATTCCAACTCTTAGCCCTGCACAGGACACCCCAAATTTCACACCATGTGCCTGAGAGTCTTGGGTTGCCATGTGTAACCCTGCACCTCCACAGTTGCAACAACGAGCATCTCAGGATCTCTTCAGCCATCCACCACACTATTTTGCATTAAAATCTGTAGGGTCTGGATTTTTGGGGGGCCTAACTGATTCATGGTGTCCCTGTGCAATGTGTTATGGAAATACATAGTACCCATGAAGAACTGGCCCTGTGGGAGAGGTGGGAGTAGGGGCTGATCCCCCTTTTGCAATTAAAGGGAAGAAATCAACTTCTGGTATGATAATCCCCCACGATTCCTGGTGTTGTAGAGCTGCCCTCTCCAGACAGCTGGGCCATCCCTGCTCCAGAGCAAGGTGAGTCTGACAGCTTCACAGCAATCCAGAATGAGAAAGAGAGAGGAAAAGACAGAGGAGTGCACCCGGGAAAAAGTAATCACATCAAGTCAAGTTAAAGGAGGAGAATCTGTTGCTGCAGAGCTGAGAGAGAAGCACTGTCTGCGATGAGGTCTCGTGGGGATTGACACATGCCCAGCCCTGCCTGCAGAAGAGATTTGTGTTCTCCATGTGGCTGTGGAAGGGCTGGATGATGTCAGGCTCTTTCCAGTGAAATGGGAAGGAGCAGCCCTGGCTATGAATTTCCCTACAGGGGAAGCACAGTTTGGCAAAGTGCAGGAAGTGTTGGAGACTAGAGAGAGGGACTGGAGATATCCAGGGGTGTCTGGTCCATGAGACAAGCTGTTGAATTCCTTCTAATCAGCAGCAGCTGCTGAGCATTGCTGGGTTTCCTCTTCCAAGTTTGCCACGAAGAGACAAGGAAACACCTCATAACGTGCAACAGCCACATCTGAACATATTTCTGGTGGGATGTGGGGCCAACCAAAAGTCATCACACCCTTTTCTCTTGTTCTGTTGTGGTATGAGTTGAGCATTAAATGCAAAGCCATGTGTAAAAGCAGCAACCCTGGAACCTTCTCTCAACTGCCTTCATGTACCATAAGTTCTTCCCTGGGCTCAGCAGAGTTTCAAACCAATTGCTGGATTTTAGTATTTTCCATCTCCTCCCCTCCCAGCCTCTCCTTGTTGGGATCTAAATATCCTCACCTCTGCTTTTTGTTCTGCTTTTTATGCTCAGTTTTTTTCTGAATCCAAACACAGTGCAACAAAACTGCATTTATGAGGGATTAGCTGAGCTAATACCATAAATATGGTTTTACCACATTATCAAAGGCAGGTCAGTGTGTGGAGTTTTCTCCACTGCTGTACTGAGCCAAAGCACTGGTGGATCCCTCACTGCTGGGAAGACAAGCTTTTCCTTGTTTTTAGGATTATTTTGACAAGGATTAGGAAAACAGTGGATTTGCCTGCCTGCCTTTCCAGGTTAAATATCTCTTTTTTTTTTTTTACTTTCCTCTCTCTGCAACCGCCAATCACTGCAGATGTAATAGAAGAACTATTATTAAAAATAAATACAACCCCATTTAACAGAGCAGTGTCAGCCACTGCTGGGCTGAAGTCCCTGTGGACGGGATTTTTAAGTTTCCTGGAGCAACATGTGCTGCTGGTCCAGCACTGAGGGTTTATTTTCTGTTTAATTTTCCTCTGTGTTAATAACCCTCCCAAATGCCAGGAGAAAAATATCTTCCAGCCAGGAGGGAGTTCAGCACAATGTGTCTCTTCATGGTGGGGCTGGTGAGGCTCACGTCATTCCCCTCCACGAATTCAGACCCATGTTTTGGTGTGGAAGCTGGCAGGGTGGGGTAGGAAAACCGAGTGGCTGGAATGGGGGTGGGAGCTGTCATGTCTGATCTGGGCACCAGGATCTGCTCCAACCTGGCATTTGGGTTTGGGTGGTGGTCTCCAGGTGGGCACGTGGGAGTTGTGGGAGTTGCTGTCACCGTGAACCCAGGACATGGATGGAGGAGGGATATTTGTGTGGCACTGGGGATTCAGTTCTCTTACCCCTGAGACGTCACTGGCTCTCCCATCCCAAGCTCTGCTCCACATCCTTGGAGAAATGGGATGGGTTGGGATAGGATGGGATTGGAAAGAAAGGCATAGGAAAGATTGGAAGGGAAGAGATGGGATAGGATGGAAGGTTTAAGATGGAATGGCAGGGATGGGATGGAAGGGGTGTGATGGGTGAGATGGGGTGGGAAGGAGTAGGATGGAAGGGATAGACTGGAAGGGGTGGGATGGAAGGGTTAGGATGGGATGGGAGGGATGGGATGGAAGGGGTGTGGTGGGGTGGGATGCGATGGAAGGGATAGAATGCAGTGGGGTGGGCTGGAAGGGTTAGGATGGAATGGAAGGGATGGGATGGAAGGGATGTGATGGGGTGGGATAGGATAGGAAGGGGTAGGATGGAAGGGATAGACTGGAAAGGGTGGGCTGGAAGGGTTAGGATGGGATGGAAGGGATGGGGTTGGGTGGGGTGGGATGGGAAGGAATGCAATGGAAGGGATAAAATGCAATGGGGTGGGATGGAAGGGTTAGGATGGAATGGAAGGAATGGGACGGAATGGAAGGGATGGGATGGAATGGAAGGGATGGGAAAGGAAGAGGAAGGGTTGGATGGGAGGAATAGGATGGATGGGAAGGGAAGGCTGATTGCTCTCGTGTCCATGGTGACTCAGCTCAGAGATGTGAGCACTAATCCCATTACAGAGCCGAACACATGACTGCTCCAGCGAGGTGACTGACTCCACCTTCTCCCCAACACTGTGTTCACACGGCTGAAGATCTGGAAAAACAGAGAAACACCTCTCCAGCAGTCACATATGTGCTGGTTTAAGAGTCAACCAGCAGGGGAAATGAACTCAACTCAAAGGAGAGACCACAAGTCAGAATAACAATTTATTAAAACAACACAGCAAGCACAATCACACAAACAAACAATTGGTCCTAACGCACAAAACCCACATGTACAACCCGGTACCCTGGGGCATGAACAAAGTGGTGTTCCCTGGGCCCCGCTTGAGTCCAAAGTAAAGGGAGAGGGGAAAAACCTGCTGGTGGGAGAGCTCTTGCAGTCTGGTCAGAAGCGGTGATTGTAGTCCAGCTGAGGTTGAGAGCGACGAGCTGCAGTCTTCCTTCTGGATCCCACGAGTGGTTGCAAAAGTTCTGAAACTCCAGGTTTATATATTCTCCAGTTCAGGCAGAAATGGTCAATCCTTCCCTCAGAGCGGGGAGTTCCATAAAAGGCTCAGAGCGAGGACTTCCATAAAAGGCTCAGAGCAGGGACTTCCATAAAGGGTGTGAGGACAAGAGCATCCTCTTATCTCACAGGCCTCTAAACACCTAGTTTATAGCCTGAGGAGTCAGGCTCTATGGGCAGAGGGTGTGAATAGTCTATTGACAACAGTTTCTGGGTAATGGCATGGAAGGCTATAGAATACACAGTTTTGGGTTACACCCATACCATGATGAACTGATCTCAGCTGTCCTAACTAGGACAACATAGCAGCACCTTAAAATAGAGCTCACACGTCCCTCAGCAGATCTCACCTGGGGAGAGGATGTTTGCCTGGTCCTTGGGCTGGGAGCAGATCCTGCTGTGGGATGGGCAACAGCCGTCCCCTTGCCGAGGCAACTGAAGTGAGCTGCTCTTCATCTCCCTCAGCACCTGGGGGTGGCTTGCAGGGATGAGACTGCCCCGTGGCTTAGTGGTTGAGGTCTGATGTGAGAAATCTTCTTGCAGTTCCAGACATGAGACTGCTGGAGGAAACCCGTGCCTTGGTTTCCCGTCTCTGCAGCAAATTTAGCACTTTCAAATTTTTTTGAAAAAAAAAAGTGGTCTTCGGGTAGATATGAAGGCAAGATATGATACAGGAAGGAGCAGAGCCTGGTGGGGGCTTTTGGTGTTGAGTAAGGGTGGAGACTCTTTTTCATAGGTTTACTGTCTCGCTGTAGAAGAAAGATGCTGAACGAGGGAGGGGAAAGGGGTGATTTGCATATATAAAAGAGCTAGCTGGAAGAACTGCTGATGGCCCTCCTGGGAACTGCTTTTTTTCTTTGCTCCTCAGAGGGAAGACTTCACTTTTGCCTTAGCTCAGGCAAGGTGTGGGTGTTGGAAAAGCTCCAAGGCCATTTTGCTCTCGGCCTGGTCATTTGGCTGTTTTCTGGCCTCAGCTTCCCTGTGCCCTGCTCCGCCCCCAGCCCGGACCTGCTTGGATTTCATCAGAGAGCTTTGACCCACCTGCAGAGGAACTTTTTGGGGAAGAGGTCGCACTTTTCCCTCCTCTGCTCCCATGTTTTTGACAGCAGTTTGTGCTCATCGACGAAGCGGGGGCAGTCCCAGCCACAGCCGGCCCCAGACAGCGTGAGTTACACGTATATCCTTTAATAAAGGGCTGGTATGTTTTTCTTTCTCCATACTTCCTTGATTGGAGCCTCTTAATTTCGGATTTACAGTCGCTGAGAGAGAGGAGTTTGGTCTACATAATTCATCCTCCTTAGCAAAACACTTCAGTCTCATTAAACTGAGACACTCCTCTGGTGGGGGTCACCAACATCACCCACAGAAGAAGAGGTTGTCCCGTTGCTTGCAGGACTGATGAAAGCCCCAGAGGTGTCTCATTAGGGAATCATGGAGGTGATGCTTTCATCTCCAGGAAAGCTCTGCAGCACTTATGGGCACCTCATGTGGTCAGCAGGACCAGAACAGCAGCTCCTTGGTGTGGGGTCCAGGGCAGGGGCTTGGGAAGTCAGTTCGTGCTGTTCAGTTCTCGTCTCCATCCCGGTGCCACACTCACTGTGGGACGTGGGTTTGCTTGTTTGCTGGCCTTCTGTATCCCTCATTTTGCAGAGTTTGCAGGATATTTTGTTAATCTGGGAAGGGATGATTGGCTTTGAGTGGAGGCTCTGCCACAACCTGACACTGCCTGTCACAGACATATCAGAGGTGCAGGGACGAGGTCTGAGGCTTGGCCCTGGGTTTCTGTGTCAGGGATCTGCAGCTGTGTTGCTGAACTTTGCAGAAAGGGTTTTTCTTTTAAAAAAAAAGAGTCTGGATCAGGCTTTTGGGACTGTCACTTTGAGGGAGGCAGGGCTGGTAATCAACGGTGCCAGTTCCAGTTCATTCAAGTTGCTTAATGGAATTTCTAATCAATTTTCTTAACAGCCCTGGCTCTGAATGGCCTCCTAAGGATTTGAATTCTGGAAGTGCCAATTCTCTCAGCTCCCTAGAAAGAACAAAAGCTCGTCATTCTCCAAGCAGCTTCCTTTGCAAAGCGAAAAACAAACCTCTTTCTCCCAGCTGCGACTATAAAACGAATAAAAGCCCCAAGGTGCAAAGCATTTTGTCCTAAATCTTGTCATTAATGATGTTGGTGGAAATGACAGGATTTGAACAGAAAGAAAAGTGGGCTGTTAGGGCTCAGGAGGATGCAGCTGGTGCTTGGACAATGGAATATAAGCTGTCTGGCTGTGGGGTTACTGATGAGAAATGAGAGATTATATCACCTTCATTCAGTGTCTCCCTATCAGGTTCTGCAGATGAACACAAGGAGTTTAACCAGCTCTAGATAACACGGAGGTTAAATACACATTTCTCTTAGAGGAGAGCATTCCTCAAATTGCAATTATTCCTGGGAAGGAACAAGAGGCTTTATCAGTCAAATATTCCTGCAGCAGAGAGATTTACATCTGATTTTAATACACACATGCAGCTCTGTAACAGCCTGGTTGGCAACTGAAGGTGTCTGGGGGGTTTTCTGCATTATGGAAAATATCTCCATGCTTGTCACCCCCTCCAGAACACGAGCAGGAGCTGAGCAGTGTTAGGGCTCTGGAGGAGATGGGGATGGTGTGTGGGTGTCTGAACATGCAGGTGAAGGGAACAGAGTGCTGTGTGTCCTCACAGCTTCCCCAAGGACAGGATCCCTGCCCAGGGAGACAGAGAGCTGGGTCCTGTAGCATTTGTATTAAAGCAGAGCCAATAATCGAGAGCAGCAGGTTTTCTGGATGAACTTGTTCTGCTCGGCTGAGCTCCAGGGAACCACAGAAGTCAGCCTTGATCCTCAGAACTGATCTTTCCCATCCACTCAGCAATGGCTAAAAATAGCCATTTTGTCCTCATCTATTTATCCTTGGGTCAGTCCAAACCACATGAGGAGCAAGAAGGTCATGCAGGGGATACTCAGCTCTTCATCCCCGGCATGACTCCTGTGTTCCCACCTCTGCCAGTGGGACTGGGAGCAGCTGGGGGAGTTTTGCCCCCAAACCCCACAGTTCACACAACTGCCAGTCTCCAAAAAGAGGAACAAAAGGAAGGAACAGATGAGATTGTGAATGTGAAACCAGGGTTTTTTAACACATCACCTGCATGACTGAAAAATTCCCAAGCCTAATCCCTGGTTTTCCTAGACAGGGAGAGCAGGAGAGCCTGTCTAACTGGAGGTCAGCAGAGCAGCATAAACAGAGCAACATGGAGATTAATAGGTAAAATAGGGAGAGTGGGGGATTAATGCAAGAACCAGGAAGGATTTGGTCACCGCTGGGCTTGGTCTGCTTGGATAACACACAGAAACCCTTCCTGAGAAGAGCAGCAGCAGCTTCATGGGATGTATCCAAAGTAACAGGCTCAGCTTCCAACAAAACTGAAAGAGAAAAATAGAAATTAAAGCAGCAGCTTTCTTCTGTCTTTGTGCCACCTGGACCCAGCTGGTGTTAAAAGAGGACAAGAGACAAACTTCTCATCTCAGATGATAAAGATTGATGGCTGTGTTCACTCCAGGATGGTGTCACGTTGGTGTGTCTCCCTCATCGGCTTGTGGAGAAAAAGTTTTCTTCTCAAGCAAAATTGCATTCTTGAATCAAACACTGCATCTCAAAAAGAATTAATATGAAGCTGAGCTAAGCCGTGTGTCAGCATCCAGAGGGCTCAAGTGTGAAAATACTTGGCAGGGAGATGCTCCTCCTCACCTCTTCTTTAAAATTTTGGCTCCATTTCCATAACATTTGGAGCTGAAGCCCTAAAATTTGTGGTTCAAAGGCTGTCTCTCTTTACAGGAGTGTCTGTAGGATGTAGTGAAATAAACTCAGCCGTGGAATAAAGAGAGAATGGAAAAAGTGATGGAAATTTCGCACTGAGATGAGGTGTAATACTGAAGGTCTCCTCCAGCCCTGCTGCAAGCCAGGCTTGATGTGGAAATTACAGGAAAAGATGTTGTTTTATGTTAACACATAGGGAAACCTTCCTGCTCACCTGTAAATCTGTGTTGTTCTAACATCCAGCCAGATATGGGGAAGCCCATATCACTGTCTTTGTCAAACAAGAATGGATTTAATCTGCGCTTTTGGGGTCACAGTTTGGGGGACATTTCCCAAGAAATGGCTGGGCTCAGGCTGCTGTGGTTTTAGAGGAGCCTTCTAACAGGGGCAGGAATTTTCAGTAGCATTAAGATCTTTTTGGGTGCTTTCATAGCAAATCAGCTTTTTAGAGAAGCTCATTGCAGAGCACAGTAGGTGCCAAAAATGCCACCCCTCCTAGTTCAGAGCATTTCTCTGGATGCTCTGATGATGCCCAAGGCAGCAGCTCGTGCCACAGCTGGATCTCCAAACTGTGTCACCTTCCCTCCTTGCTCTGGAGGAGGGGCAGCTGGAAATAAGGTCAGTTCCTTTCCCCAGCAAGGGAAAGAACATCAGTTCTTGCAGCTGGGGGGGCGGTGGGAGGGGAGGTTCTCCTTTAGCTGTTGGACTCGATGATCATGGGTCTTTTCCAAACTTAATGATCCTCTGATTCCTTAGAAAAGGGTTTCTAATCCTTTGCACTTCATTTGCACTTACAGGCTGAACATGTGCAGCTGGGACTTGGCTTCTCTCAAGATCTGAGATTTGGGGAGGATTCAGGGTAAATGCTCAGCACCACAAACTGAAACCTGCCTTGACCAGCCCATCCTTTAACTTAAAAATCTCAAACTCACACTGGGAGTGAACACCCCGCCACCATCCATCTTTTTCCTTCTGCCTTTCCCAGTGCCTGGGGTGGCCCCAAGCTTCTTGTCACACTGAGTGGGACATCTTCACAGTGCTGGCTGCATCCCCTCTGCCTTACTCTTCCCAGGTCCTGTGTCTCTGTGCCAGGACAGCTTTTCTGGGACACATGGGGCACATGGGAATCTGTTCCAGTGCACACAGACCCCCGGGTCTTGCTGCCTGTGTGGCTCAGCAAGATCCAGAGGCTTAATGAAGTCATGGAGAGGTGTGTTGGGTTTCCCTAAGTGCAGGATTTGGCCCAGATAATCCATCTGCCAAGGAACACGTTGCAGCACAACCCTCAATGAGTCCAGAACGCTTTATCAGCACTGGAGCATCTCCAGAGGCTGCGTGTCCTACATAGCTATGGGATGGCAGGAGGAGGTTACGTGACAGCCTGTAAACCTGCTCTCCTTCTGGGTGACTCAGGGCTGAAGTCACAGAAGCACCAAACCTGCACTGCCTGGGCTTGGCTTTCAACCAGTGTTGGCATCATGGCCCTGGAACCAGCTGTGTGTGTCCATGGAGGATCCATCTCTTCAGGTCCTGGGAAAGCAGTGTCTGGGTGCAGCTTGAAAAATGGTCACAACAACCCGAGGAATCGCTCCAGGCTGGGGGCAGAGCAGCTGGAAACTTGGGAAAGGACCTGAAGGGTGCTGGTGACAGCGGCTGACTGTGAGCACAGGTGTGCTCAGGTGGGCAAGGGGCCAATGGCACCTGGATTGTCCCAGCCATGGTGGGTCCAGCAGGAGCAGGGCAGTGTCTGTTCCCTGTGCTGGGCACTGGTGGGGTCAAACCTCAAATCCTGGGGTCAGTTTGGGGCCACTGCTGACAAGAAAGGCATTGAGGGGCTGGAATGTGTCCTGGGAAGGGAACAGAGCTGGGAAGGGGCTGGAGCAGCAGGAGGGGCTGAGGGAGCTGGGGGGGCTCAGCCTGGAGAAAAGGAGATTCAGGGGGGACCTTCTTTCTCTGCCCAACTCCCTGAGAGGAGGGGGGACCCAGGGGGGGTCGGGCTCTGCTCCCAGGGAACAAGGGACAGGAGGAGAAGAAATGGCCTCAGGCTGTGCCAGGGAGGGTCAGGTTGGTTCTGGTGTGTATTTCAAGGCCAGGTTGGATGGGGCTTGGAGCAACCTGGTCTAGTGGGAGGTGTCCCTGCCCATGGCAGGGAGTGGAACAAGATGAGCTTTAAGGTCCCTTCCAACTCAAACCAGTCTGGGATTCTGGGATTCTGTTTATTTGGGATCTTTTCAAAGATCAGGAGGAAATGGGTGGTCCCATCCCAGCAGAATCCCTGGAGACTCATGTCTGGGGACTCAGAAGACAAAGAGACTGTAAACTTGAGCCAGCAGTGTCCCAGAAACCACAGCTGAACTGCTCTGTAGGTTTTATTAGCCAGAGTCTTCATCCTCTTCTGTGCTTCCCCACAGTACATCCTATTAGCCATCCCTAATTATTCAGCTCTAGTTGAGCAAAGCCTTGTCTCTCTCTTTTTTCTTTTATTTTCTTTCTTTCTTTTCTTTTCTTTTCTTTTCTTTTCTTTTCTTTTCTTTTCTTTTCTTTTTTTTATTTTTAATTTTTGTGTTAGCCTAAAAAACCTATATTTAAATAAGAAGAGGAGGAAGGCATTTTTAATCCCAGCTGGATAATTCCTAAAATGCATAGAGGTAAAGCCTGATCAGACAGATGCTCTGAGAACATGCTGGTACTTTCCTCAGCTGCTTTGGGTAAGTAAAGCCAGACTTGAGCTCAACTTGTGCCACGTTCTACCTTGCTCAAAGCCTCTTGGACAACATCCACGTCCATTTTGCTGGATTTGTGACACAGGACTGTGTTGGGATGTTCATGAAGCCTTTCTGGATTTCCATGTTTTGTTTCCACCCCAGTCCTGTTGTGGGAACCTCTCGATGCCTCCTCCCACATCTTGCTGTGTGAAGCCCAGGAACTGTGATCTTTGGGAGGTATTTGGGGAAGTGTTTGGGATCAGCAGAGAGGGATGACAGAGCATGCAGGACGTGGTGGCAAAGGGGTTTTTATGGAGGTAAATTCAGGAGAAGAACTGGGTAGATTTGGGGCTATTTCTTGAGCAGAAAGTGAGATGAACACATGATTGAGCCAGAAACACCCAGCAGTGACCACAGACTAGACCTTGGCCCCTCGCTGGGAAAAGGAGAATGAAATACTCTCTGAAACAGAAATAACACACGTGAAATCCCAGTATGAGGGTCCAGACCCCAAGAGATTAAAATTCCTGACCTAAGGCTACATGGAAGGAGGTGGCAGAGGCTTCCTCCAGCCTATTCCACTCATCTTCATCACGGGCTTCCTCTCCATCCCAATAATTTGAGCTGAGGAGGCTTAGTCTTGCCTTGTAATCTTGATTTGGAGTTTCATTTTGAATTACTTGAGTCTCATGTGCCATTTCGAATTGATTTGTTATGCCAAGTACTTGCCAAATGCATAATGAGGGTCTAAATTGGACGGTATGTAACGAGGCAGAGATTCAATTATTCCAAGCACTCCTGCTCTGAAAAAAGCCTCAGTTATTGCTGTCACTTGCGTTTTGGGACCTTCCCTCACACATCCACACACACACAGAGGCATTTCACGGTTTCTAGAGCCTGCCCCCTTATTTATTATTATTATAAACATTGCTGTTTTCACGCATGAGCTCCGGGCTGGGAGTTCACCCTGCAGGGATCTGTATTAATGAGAATTGGAGCAGCTTTCAGGGGGAATCTCTGCTCCACATCCTCCAATCCATTCACAAAGTCTGTGTGGCAGCTCCTAAAGACCGAGGGCAGAACTGAGAATTAATCAAATGAAGGAGCTATTAACGACAGCACATCAAAGAGAGATGGAAAGTCTTCACACCACCAGCAAAAAAACCTTTTATCTCTTTCTGACAAATGTGAGAATCCAGACACAGCCCCGAAGTACAATTAGAGGATGCAGATAATTATAATTGCCACCCCTAATCACATCTTTCCTCGATTTCAGGGTATTCTGTGAAGCAAGGCCAATACCTGCACCCTGTTTTACAAATGGGGAGATTGAGGCACCTCAGGGCTTTGCAGAGCCTCTGGGACAGGGAGGAGGGAACATGTGGGTTGGTCCTTTTTCCTCCCAAATTTTCTGCATCACCTTGCAAAATAGTCCCAATTTTTTCTGTTTCATGGACTAAGGAATGGTTTCCTGGACCGTTGAATGAATCTGTTTTATGGACTCACGAATGATGGGATAACCCAGACCCAGATGTGGGCACTGGATCATGGAATTATGGAATCCTAGAATGGTTTGGAAGGGACCTTAAAGGCCATCTCATTCCACCCCCTGCCATGGGCAGGGACACCTTCCACTAGCCCAGGTTGCTCCAAGCCCCGTCTAACATTGCCCTGGACACTTCCAGGGATGGGGCAGCCACAGCTTCTCTGGGCAAAGTGGATTGAGCCTCCTGGCTTTTCCCTGGCCCTGATTTGCAGTCCAGGTATCTTTAAATGTTGAAGCAGCCTCCAAAATATGGGTCCAGGACCCCCTCCTCTAGTTTTATAGCTGTCCTTGAGTCGGATGAGAGGAGGAGGTGATTGCATTATTGCTCACATCACATCTGGGGGCAATCCTGCAAACTTTGGAGCTCAAACCCTCCTTTCACCTCTTTACTTTGGATCTAGATGAGCAAAGATCAGCCTCAGGTCCAAACCTCCCTCTCTGCTCCACGCTGCAGATTCCAGTAGCCAGAAGCTTTTCTTCCCAGCTCCCTCGTGAGGAAATGTCACTGGTGCCACGGCTGACACCAGGGCTGGGAGCTACCGTGAATCATCCTCATTAAAAAGCATTTCAATTCAGCTCACAGAGATGCTTCTCACCCTCTTTGCTGCCATAACAGAGCTATTAAAAGCTCCCGTGAAAGGCAGGCAGCAGATGATGGGCACAGGCAGGTACAGCCTGGAACACTGTTGCAGAGGGGGCATGGGCTAAAAAACACGTTTTCTCCCTCATTCCCCACATCAGGGCCAGGAGAAGGAGACTGGAACTGCTGGAGGCATCTCCACCTGAAAGGAGATGATTTCTCTAGCAGAAATTAGTTTGTAGCAAGTTTGGGGTCGGGTTCTTCACCCAGGCAATAAGTGACAAGATGAAAGGACACAGCCTCAAGCTGTGCCAGGGAAGGCTCGGGTTGGACATCAGGAGGAATTTCTTCATGGAAAGGGCTTTGGAAGGGTCTGCCCAGGGAGGTGGTGGAGTCCCCATCCCTGGAGGTGTTTAAGGAGAGGCTGGACATGGCACTCGGTGCTCTGGGCTGGATGACAAGGTGAGGATCAGTCATAGGTTGGCCTCGGTGATCCTGGAGGTCTTTTCCAACCTAAATGATTCCGTCACTCTGTGATGACATGGAGGACTCTTGCTGGGAGTGGAGGGACTTGACCTTAAGTCACAGAGGCTCCTGGGGAGGTTTATGAGTGATGGTTGTCACCTGAAAGGGGGGTGGATTGGGAAGAAAGGTGTGTGTAGGGTCTATATGGCCAGCAGAGCTTCTTCAGCATCTGTCATGTCCCCAGATCCACATTATCCCCCTCCCCTGGGCTCTGGCATCACTGTGTACCTGCAGTGCTGAACGTGGTCGTGTGTGTTGCAGAAACTGGAGGATTTAGCAGGATTTCCCTGCTGGATTTTGGCTCATGCCAACTGTTGAGCAAGGAGGGTTTTTGGGGGGTTGATTTTCCTCTAACAGGCTCTGCCACCCTCGTGCATTTCCCAGCCATGAGTCACAACTCATCCTCTGCTTTTCCCCCTCCCTGGCATCTTCAGGCACCTCATGAGATTTTTTAGAAGATAGCAACAATATTATCTTGTGCAGGGTTTTCTCTGTCTCTGTGCTGCAGGAGGGCTGGAAATTCACCATCTGAGTGGAAAGTGAGGCTTTTCCATCACTGCTGAGTGACAGGAGCTGGGGTCAGCAGAGAGGGAACCCAGCCCAGACGTGCTGACCTCTGGCAAGAGCAGCGTTTCCGTGTGTGGGGGATACCTGCACACTCCTCAGGATGGGCCAAATGGAGGAATCAAAAGCAGGAATAAGTCCTGGCAATTAATAAAGCATTGCCAAAGTCACTGTTTATTAGGAGGGTGTCACAAAACTTTGATGCTGAGGGGAAAGCTGCAGAACGTGTCCTGGTGGGGAATTCCATGGCATCTCCTCTCCCTTCCCAGGATGTTGAAAGCCACCCCTGGTCCTGCTCCCACCGGCATCTCCACCCTCTTTCTCGACTCTGTACCCACCACTCAACAGTCAAAATGACTTTACTGTAAGGAAAAGCTGTGAGAAAAAGGCAAAGTCAAGTGATTTCCTCTCTCTAGGCTGTTCTGCATCTCATTTTGTGCTTCCCCAAGAGAAGAAGAGGAAGAAAGCAGCAACGAAAACACCAGATTTGCATTAAAAAGGAAAGTAAGTGGCAAACAGAAATAAGGTGAAAGGGGAGAAGGGACTTTTGGGGAGAGTTCCCCTTTTGAGAAGGTCGTCTCAAGTTTCCTTTCCTTTCCTTTCTTGCCATCTCCAGGTTTTAATAATGCAGTGATATATATTTGCACCAAACCCTTCCATCTCAGAGTCATTTCTGTTTGCAATGACTTCAGTGAATTCATGGTGGGCCTTTGGAACCAGAATGAATTCCTTGGTGGAGTGAAACTTTTCCTTAACAGCCATTCCTGATTATTTTTTTTTTTTCATGCCTTCATTTATAATTAAGGCTTTTTAATTACCTTTTTAAGAGCAGGGGCTGAAGGAAAGGAACGGTAAGACTCTTCTTTTTCTGAAGGGTGAGCTGCAAAAGCGAAGCAGGCAGTGAGTCAGCATCCTCTCCTGCCTCTGCTGCCAGCAGAGCTGTTGCTGGGGTTACTGTCGCAGGTGACAGAGCAGATCAGCCTTCCCGGTGTCCCCAGGCTGAGCCCAGTACATTAAACAAAAGCCCAGTACATTCTCCCAGTACATTAAACAAAAAAACAAAAGGCAGGGTTCAGAAATCCCCCTCTTTCCCCTCAGAAAACCCCCCCAAATTGGTTATGTTGCCATTTGGAGCTTAGAGAAATGGAAAAGAGGAACGTGGTGGCTTTGGGGGGTTGTGTAAGAAAAGTCCTTCGAGCAAATCTTGTGATAATTGTGGGCAGAATTAATTTGTTACCGCTTGGCAAAAAGAATGTGGGTCAGCAAAATGAGCCTGACCTGTGGCACCCGTGGGTGACCTCCTGGCAGGACCATCACCCCTCACACCTCTGGTCCTGATGAGAGCACTTAGGAAGACAAAAAGCCACTTATCTGCTCCTCCTCACGTCGTTTTTGGCCCATCCCTCCTTGCAAACAGCACGTGGGGATTGCTGAGCGGGTTTCAGGGGGATCCCCCAGAACTGTTGAAGCTAAAAAGCAGGAAATCTGATTAAGAATAAATCACAGGGTTGAGCTGCAGAGCTTGGATCTTTGAGCTCTCTGCAGACAAATTCCTTTGCTCTGAATTTTTGCTGGTTTGGGTTTCCCAGCTAGAAATGAAGGCTTTGCCCAATGTCTGGGAAGCTTTAGGGAGCTTCAGCTTTACCTGCAGGCTCTGCAGAGCTTTCAGCATCCAGATGTTACAGCTAAATGCAACTCTATCAGCGTCCAGATGTTACAGGTAAATGCAGCTCTACCAGCGTCCAGATGTTACATAAAAAGCCAAAAGAACTCCCGGCCTGTGTTTGCAAACAAATTCATCTCCCCTGCACAAAATGACTGCCCCCAACAACCTGAGAGAGGGATTTCTGCAGCAAACCAAACCAGCACTGGTGATCCGGGGTTAAGGTGAGGACAGGGAGGACAGACAGAAGAGCCTTGAGGCAGAAAAGAGTTTCCCCTGGATTTCCAGCTGGGAAGTGGATGATGAATATTACCACTTAGTGCAGGGTGAGGTTTTTTTGCTCTCAAAGCACTGCCTCATGTGAACTGATTAACTGAGGCCAGGAGGCTGGGGCAGCACTAATGTGTTTTGCCTGGTGACCTGTGCAAGCTTTAATTTGCTATTTTGTCATTTCCTCTGAGGCCAAAAGCCTGAGGATGGTGTCGCTGGGGGTCCAGCCCTCTGGAGCATCCTGGTCTCTGTGTCTTGGCTCTCTCATTTCAGCCAGGCAGAGTCACCCTGTTTCATTCCAAGACTTTATCAAACTCTAATGGAAGTTTGGTGGCTTCAGGATAATTCTCCCACAGTGAGTTTGCTCCTGTGTTTGTTAGAAGGCATAAAGATGAACTAAAAGAGGGGATTTTCTCTCCTTTCTGTGTTCCTCTGCATGTTCCCTGTTTTAACCACCAGCAGTTTCATGTTGTGCAAAAGCTGTTGTGTGATTTTGGTGGAAGCTGGAGAGTCCCCTCAGTTTGGTTTTGTGGGTTATCACAGTTACATGAGGACTGGGGATACCCAGAGCTGGGTTGGGCTCCTCCAATCCTGCCAGTCCTTAAGGGACTGGGATGCTCTGGGGGACAAGTCTTGCTCTCCAAAGGCTGGTTTGTCCCCAGGCTGTATCAATGCACAGGTTGCCCAGAGAAGCTGTGGCTGCCCCACCCCTGGAAATGTCCAAGGCCAGGTTGGACAGGGCTTGGAGCAACCTGGGCTGGTGGAAGGTGTCCCTGCCCATGGCAGGGGGTGGGACAAGATGAGCTTCAAGGTCCTTTCCAACCCAAACCATTCCATGATTCTGTAAATGGTGGCTCTTCCCCATCAACCCCCCAGACATGTCACTGACAGACCTCATGTCCCCCTTGAACACAACACCATGGCAGTGCCTCAGCCCTCATTGTCTTCCCCTGGGCTGTGTCAATCAAACTCCTGCAACCCCCGATTCCATTTCCCTCCTCCCTGACATGACGTTCACTGAACGAGCAAATGAAAAGCCACCATAAAAATCAGGAGGATTGGGGAAAGGTGGAAAAATCCAAGAGAAAAAAACACAGTTTGAAAGTCCTTGACAGTTTGTCAGCCAACCCAGGGGCTGTCACAGGGATCTTGTGCTCGGGTGAGACAGCTCAGTGCCCTCCATCCATCTCCTCCTTGCCCAGCTCTCGTGGATCCAGTTCCTGGGAGGCTCTGGTGCCTGGTGCTGGGCAGAGGAGGGTCAACACTGGTTCCATCTAGCTGCTGAACATAGGAAAAATTCCTTCATTTCTCTTGATCCAATTTATTTGTCTGGATATAACTGGCTAAAGAGTGGAGAAAGGTGAAGAGGGCACGTTTTAAAAATAAACACTTGAGCCTGCACAAGGGATGCTTTGTGGCACAGCAGTGACTTACAGACTCTCTGGTGTTTCTATGGAAAACAAAACCAATTTTCTTAAAAACAGGGCTGTTCGTGCAGCTGGAGTTAAGCACCAATTCGCACTGGGTATCTTAGGCATCCTCTGAAAATTCAGCTTAAAATACTGTTGTGAAGAGTCAGAGCCCGTATTTTAGGGCAAACTGCTTTGAGCACATTCATTTAGACAGGTAAAGTTGCTGGCTTTGGTTGTAAGGGATTCCAAGAGTTTTCCCTGCCAGGGGATGTCATTTTGACTTGCTCAGCTCAGGGAGGTGGTGTAGGCTTGTGCCACCTCACAAAGTGACTGTCACCAACCACAGCCACAAGTGAATAAAGTATTCAGGGGCCAAACAGTCCCCCCCAGCCCACACCATGCTTTTTGCTGCCAGAAATTGGGCTTTTCACATCTTCACACTGAGGCTGCATCTGGATTAACACTGATGCTCTCCCAGCTTCACCCCTAATCCCTGACATGTTCCCTGGTTCTCCTCCTCCCCTCACAGAAGCTCAGGTCATCTTCCACTCCTGTGGACAACGGAATGCTGCCCTGCCTTTCCCCAGGATTTGTGGTTAAATTGCTTTGTCAATGTAATCTTAGATCTTAATGATCAAATAATGCCGTGCAACAGGAGCTGTGGAGGACAGTCTGGAGGTATCATTTGCTGTCATTGTGGAGGCCTTGGAACGTGATCCCCATTACAGCTGAATTGGCATTAACATTGTTTAGCCATCATAATACCACCCAGTTAATCACGTTTTTAGGGTATTAAAATAGGTCTGACTCTATCCCGAGTCGTAACCCACAGATTCCCACAGGCTGGATGGAATTTAGCTCTGGTAAAGCTAAGGGAGTCGCTTGGCTTATCTTTTTTGCCCACAAAACTTGTTCCTTGCAGGCCAAGAAACGCTCTTGCTCAATCCACAGCTTTGTGAGGAAAAAACCCCATGAAAAATAGCTCTTGTCCATGCTCAGTTATTTTGGGTTATCAGTTTCAATTTTCATTTCCCCCCTCTATTTGCAGCAATGACTGTTCTCTGAAGATGTTCTGCCTTCAGCAGCTGGGCTGCAGCAGTCAGAGAGACTGCCAGGGTGTTTGGAGTCCTGCTGTGCCTGGTGCCAAATGTCCTGTTAAAGAGGCATCAGTTATCCCTACAGAGCTCCCAGTGATGCTCTTCACCTGTGCTGAGGGCTGAGCAAACCAAGGATTTAGACAGCATTGGATTTTCCTCCCTCTTCCAAATTTCAGTGTCTTGTTTTCTGCAACTGTGAGCACAGCAAGAAGCTTCTGGTGTAGGATTTAAACAGACTTCAGGTGGGAGGCGAGAGATACTCCCTTAGTGCACAAATGAGAAACTGAGGCACAGAGGGACTGGAGGATTCACTCCACGACTGAGCTATTCCCAGAGTCTAAGACAGAGACAGGAATAGGGATTATGTGCTCCAGAGTTAGAGCACTAAATCCACCCTGGGAAATCAAGATTCATTCCTCATCCCTCCTGCTGCCTCCCTGGATGGCGTGGGTGGAGAACGTGTCTTATCCTGAAGGGGTAACACTCATGGGATGCTTTTGTGGCTCAAGAAGATGAAATGGGGTTCATGATCCCTGGAAATGGGGTCAGTGACCCCATCTCGGGGTACATCACAGTTCTTCTGGAAGGGTGTGAGCCTCAGGGACTGTAGGGATGCTCCCACCTCCGGTCTCTGGGAGGCAGAAGGTGAGAATGGCAGGACTGGCCAGTCTGGAGCCAGAAGGTGTGTGGTTCAACTTATTCCCCGACTGCTGGGTGACAGGACAAGAGGAAACAGCCTCAGGTTGTGCCAGGGGAGGTTCAGGTTGGGTAGTAGGGAAAATTTGTTTACCAAAAGGATGGTCAGGGCCTGGCACAGGCTGCTGAGGGCAGAGGTGGAGTCAGCACCCCTGGAGGAATTTAAAAGGCAGTTTTAAATGGGGACATGGGTTAGTGGTGGCCTTGGCAGTGCTGGGTAAACAGTTGGACTCAGCTGGCTTTTCCAACCTGAACCAGTCCACGATTCTTTGATTTCATGATTGATCCAAGTTAATGTTGAAAAGTCAGGTTGATGCTGTACTGGCTGATGCCAACAGTCTCTGCAGTCCTGCCTGCAAAGGGTTCAGGCTGTGATTAGTGATCCGAGTGACAACCTCGAGCTTTTATCTGTAACATTTATCAGCGTTATGAGCAGCAGAGGTTGGGCTCATGTTTCCCAGATGAGATGAGATGGGAAACCTTGCCAGGGAGTTAATACTTCTCTGCCTTAATGAAGCAGTCGAGGCTTTGCTGTGGGAGGAGAGACAATACATTTGCAGTGCATTAAGGTATTATTGTAACCATGTTTGTGCTGAAAGGTTTCTGATCCTCCGAAATAAAGATGAGCAGATTTGTCTCAAATTTATCAATGGAAGCAGAGTTCCCATTGAAATGGGAGGGAGGGGAGGGTGGTTGGCATCCTGCTCACTGCCACAGCTGGGCTGCCACTCTCTGCCCAGCTGCTGGTGCTAACAAGGGACAAGGTGGGGTTTGGTGGGTGAAAAACAACCCCAAAAAGCTGCCTGGGAGATGTTGGGATTCATCAAGAAGGAAGGAACATTTCAAGGTGAAAGAAGGATGACAGGGCAGCCCCGAGGCTGGGAGTAACTGAGAGTCACAGTGAACATCCCGAGATGTTTTGTGCAGCCAGTGTTCCCCTGGGGAGGGATGCTGGGTGGGTTCCCTCATGGTCTGGGTCTGGCTGTGTGAAGAGGCAAGCTACGTGTCCCCTCTGCTGGAAAATCTGCCCTGAGAGGGGCATTAAGGGAGGAAAAGCGTGATGCTTGCTCTGCTTCTTCATAGAGGCTGCGTCTGCTGTTCCAGGGCAGCCCGTAGGTAATTGCACAGGGGGATTTCTTAAATGGACATTAAGAATAAAATCAAATTTGTGGAGACCAGATGCAGCAGAGGAGATGGATGAAAAAGCAGAGGGAAATTTGCAGAGGGAAGTCTGAGACATCTCGTATTAGACAGCAAACCAGAGCCTTGAGGAGCAGGTTTGATGCTGCACTGAGCTCTGAGCTCACAGGAAAGCTCTGTCTGGGTTAGACAGCACAGAGATGTCCCTTCTCCTGCCCCTGTGCTCAGAAATCCAGGATTTGGGACTTGACCTAGACCACCTCTGTTGATGTCTGACAAATTTTGGACTTGCTGCAGTTCCTGGATGCAAATCCCTCTGGGGAACTGGTGGAGGCTCATGGAGGAGGTGATGCTGTTGCTGCATCCCTGATGATGATCCAAACCTGGGCTGGAAAGCCCGGGAGAAGGCAGGAGCTGAGGGGTTATGGCTGGAGAGGAGGTGATCTGTCCCTCTGGCTGCCCTCTGCCTGCAGCTATGTTGCTGCCTGGTACAGCTTAATTGGCTTTGATAGGATTACAGGGAAGCAGCGGAGGAGTAAACAGGGCCAGGAGGACACACCATGCCTGGGGCCACCAGCCCCTGGAGAAATCCTTTGAGCCAGTGACTAAAGCTGCAGGAGTTCAGGGGTTAATGTCTGTGTGGGGTAAGGGCTTAATCCTTCTGGTTTCAAGGGAAATATTTTCCTAGCAGCATCCCAAAGGTCTGTGGCTCCATCATTAATTCCTGATGAGTTTGCCCCTGACAGATTCAGAGTAAATCATGGCAACTATGGAAGTTACACCTTGTTGCCTCCAGCATTGTGTCCTCAATAAATGTTTATGGTTTGAAGCAGACTTGTTTGTTTGCCTTAGACCAGAGGACACTGATTTATTGGCAGAAATCCTAGCAGGGAAAAAGGACAAGCCAGACAAGTTTTTAACTGCTACACACGACTGTGGTGAGGGGATGATGGTTATTTCATGTTTATGAAAATAAAGCCTCAAACTTGGATGGGAACTTTTGCCAGGAATTTTTCTCAACCTGCAAGCAACAAGGGGAGCTCAAGGGTTAATGGTGTTCCAGGGCTTTGCTTTCTGCTTTATTTGGGGTTTGAGATGGCTGGAAGATGCTGTGGGTTGGAAAGGAGGGGTGGATGCTCTTCCTGGGAGCATGTTGCTGATGAACACCATGAACTGCTGTAGGAATGATGGGGAAGCAGTACTGGGGATCCAGTGCTTCAATACCCTCATCCCAGGAGATCTGGACCCTCAAGGAAAACAGGTCTTAAAAGTGAGGCTTAAAGCCATGGATGGAGATGGTGACAAGAGACTTGTGTCCAAGTCTGGGGCAAGGTGACATGACCTAGAGATGAGTGTCCCTGCGTGGAGTTGTGAGTCAATGTCCACCTTTTCATCCACACCTTGCTGGGGCTCATTCCTGCGGGAATCCTCCTTGATTTCTGGTGGCAGAGGTGTTTTCCACTCTGTCAGCAAAGAAGAAGGTGGGCTCAGCTCACTCAGACTCCATCCACGCTCTTCAGCTGCCATTTAGAGCTCAGGCTCAGCTCTTACACCAATATTTGTCGTTGTTCCTCCCCCACCCAGATTTGTGTATTTTGGACAGCTTGTTTCTGATTTAAAGTATAAATAAGTTTAATCTTTTCATCTTTTGTTCTCCTTATCTTCTGGAGGCTGTGCTGGTTAAAAATAACCAGGAAGATGAGCTCAGGTGGGGATGGTGGAGGGGTTTTAAACTTCATCATGGTGGGACCACCCATCTGGCTCTGGAAGGGAAAGTGGTCTCCCTTCTCACTTCTCCCCAACCCTCGTGGTTGAGCTCTTGGTCCAGTGGAAGGTGTTCCTGCCCATGGCTCGGGTGTAGAATGAGATGAGATATAAAGTCCCTTCCAACTCAAAGCATTCCATGATTCTTTCCTAAGCCAGGAGTTCTCTGAATTGCATAAACCCCACTTGTCACATGATTGGAGATTGAAGTGCTTCTGCTGTTGGGGTGAATTGTGAAAATTGGAGGGGGGGTTGATGGGGGTGCAGAGCTCAGAGGTTGTCCCTGGAGACAGGGTGTTTTCCTGCGCCAAGTTCCTGCAGAGGAGGTTTTTCACCTGGAAAAGTCCCTTTTGCCCAGAATTGAACCATTTGCATAAGATCAACTGAAGGGAGAAAGAAAAAAAAAAAATAAAAAACCAACGAACTGAAGGGTTTTGGTTTTCTTGCTGGAAAGTCTGAAAGACAGATTTGGGTCCAGCCTGAAACCTCCCTGGTCGAGGGCTGGCTCAGCTTTGCTTCTCTGTTTATTTTGAAGAGGAGCACACTCACACACACACGTGTGTGCACATACATATGCACACGCTCTCCTAGACAGAAAAAACAATCCCCAGCCTAACCCAGACGCTGATTCAAACCAACTGTTGTCTCTGGCTGCGCTGTCGGCTTTCCCCTGCCCACAGCCCTGCCACCGCGTGAAACCGTGGCTGAAAACCAACAGGCAACCCCCAAAATCCAGAATAAAAATCACATTTCACACAGGGAAGGGCAGAAAAACTCTTTCTAGGCAGCGGTTCTGCCAGAAAAAAAAAAAAAAAAAAAACAAACCTAAAAAAAAACCCTGAAACCCCTCTCCCTACTTGCAACCCGCTGAGCATCAAAGGATGTTCTCACAGGAGACTGTGAAGCCCCTCGGCGCTGTTTGGGTGATGGATGGGGGTCCCCAGGCAGGGCCAGGGGAGGGGCTGTCCGCAGCTGGCGGGGTCTGCGGGGCAGGGCCGGGGGCTGGTGGGTGTCTCCGGGAGCGGTGACCGAGTGAGGCGGTGCCAGGGCTGGGGGCGGATTTTTTAAGAAGAGCCTCGGCTCTTCAGAGCCGCGGCAGCCGCCGGAGGAGTTGACCGGCTGGTTCTCCCTCTCCGCCCGGAGGAGGAGGAAGAGGAGGAAGAAGAGGCTTCGGCTGCCGCCTCTCCGATCCTCCCTCCCCCCCCTTCCCCTTCCGCCCCACACCTTTATGGACGAGCGCCGGAGCTTGCTCTACTCTCCCGCTGCCTCCTGCGCCGGTCGGCACCCGCGGGGCGGCTCGAGCAGCAGCCACCACAACCTGGGCTACACCGAGCCCCCCGCCGCCCCCCAGCCCGGCCCCGAGCAGGAGGAGGAGGAGGGCGAAGAAGGGGAGGAAGGCAGCATGACCGTGGTGGAAGGCGGCGGAGGAGACCCTTTGCTGGAAGAACCGCAGCCTCCTCCCGCGCTGCTCGGGGGGGAGCGCTACGAGCAGCCCCCGGCCCCGGCCCCGCCCGCCGGGCAGCCCGCGGGCGGTGGGGAGCACGAGTGCTGCGAGCGGGTGGTGATCAACATCTCGGGGCTGCGGTTTGAGACCCAGCTGAAGACGCTGGCACAGTTCCCCGAGACGCTGCTGGGGGACCCACGGAAGAGGATGCGCTACTTCGACCCCCTGCGCAACGAGTATTTCTTCGACCGTAACCGCCCCAGCTTTGATGCCATCCTCTACTACTACCAGTCGGGCGGGCGCATCCGGCGGCCCGTCAACGTCCCCATCGACATCTTCTCCGAGGAGATCCGCTTCTACCAGCTCGGGGAGGAGGCCATGGAGAAGTTCCGGGAGGACGAGGGTTTCATTCGGGAGGAGCAGCGGCCGCTTCCCGACAAGGAGTTTCAGCGCCAAGTGTGGCTCCTCTTCGAGTACCCTGAGAGCTCTGGGCCGGCCCGAGGCATCGCCATCGTCTCTGTCCTGGTCATCCTTATCTCTATTGTCATCTTCTGTCTGGAGACCCTGCCTGAATTCAGGGATGACCACGACTATGAGGGAACTGGGGGGACCTTTGGGACGGGCGGTGGCCCACTCCCACCTGAAGTCTTCACCAACTCCTCGTCCTCGGCTGCTTCCATGGTGTCATCCTTCACTGACCCTTTCTTTGTGGTGGAGACTTTGTGCATCATCTGGTTCTCCTTCGAGCTGCTGGTCCGTTTCTTTGCCTGCCCCAGCAAGGCCACCTTCTCCAAGAACATCATGAACATCATTGACATTGTGGCCATCATTCCCTACTTCATCACTCTGGGCACTGAGCTGGCAGAGAGGCAAGGCAATGGCCAGCAAGCCATGTCCTTGGCCATCCTCAGAGTCATCCGCTTGGTTCGGGTTTTCCGCATCTTCAAGCTCTCCCGGCACTCCAAGGGGCTGCAGATCCTGGGGCAGACCCTCAAGGCCAGCATGCGGGAGCTGGGCCTGCTCATCTTCTTCCTCTTCATCGGCGTCATCCTCTTCTCCAGCGCCGTTTACTTTGCCGAGGCCGATGACCCCAGTTCGGGTTTCAGTAGCATCCCCGATGCCTTCTGGTGGGCCGTGGTGACCATGACCACGGTGGGCTACGGGGACATGCATCCCATCACTATTGGGGGCAAGATCGTGGGCTCTCTCTGTGCCATTGCGGGGGTGCTGACCATCGCCCTCCCCGTGCCTGTGATAGTCTCCAATTTCAATTATTTCTACCATCGGGAGACAGAAGGTGAGGAACAAGCCCAGTACATGCACGTTGGGAGCTGCCAGCACCTCTCGTCCAGCGAGGAGATGAAGAAGGCTCGCAGCAATTCCACCCTCAGCAAGTCCGAATACATGGTCATAGAGGAAGGGGGGATCAACCACAGTGCATTCAAACAGGCTGCCTTCAAAGCAGGCAACTGCACAACCACAAACAATCCCAACTGTGTGAACATCAAAAAGATCTTCACGGATGTTTAAAAAAAAAAAAATCCCAAACCAAACAAACAGCAACAAAAACCTGAGGATGCGGTGAAATGATACCAATAATAATAATAACAATAATAATGCAAAGTGACTGTATGTCGGTGTTGTGTGGAACATGCACCATCGTCGGTCTGTGTGTGCCCTCGTTTTGATATGGGTTTTTTTTTAGATCCTTCCTTTCTAAAGATCCAAAAATAAAAGGATTTAAAATTCTCCAAAGAAGAGGACGGCTAAAGGGTAACAAGACAAGGAAGATGAAGACAAACCACACTCACTGTCGAAACAGATGTTCTGCAACGTGTTGCAGGGCAGCTTTGCTTTGTGGGGTTTCGGGGATCCTCTCGCTTTGCTCCTGAATTTCCTCCCCCTTTCCCTGAAGGCAGCGTGGAGCCGATTTCCCTGCCGTCACATAAGCTCAGTTGTTGGATTAACAACCCCGGGCTGGGTGGGGGAATGAGGAAAACATGTAGCCCAGAGTACTGGGAGGGGGTTGGGAGGAAATAACCGTTTAATTTTGCAGAGAGTCTCTGTTACCACGTCGTTAAACAATGCTTTATATTGAATCCTGTGATGTGCCATTACGGGCACATCACAGATTCCATTTGTTTTTTTCCCATTAGACTGTTGATGAAATTCTAATCTGGTCAGAGACGGAGTGCAATCAATGCTGATTTAAATAGAAAAAAACCCCAACCCAGAGCCCTTGTTTTTCGTTCTTAGTTCCCTTCCCGTGTAACCTGATGGAATTATTCCATCCAATTTGATCTGTGCAGAGGGGCTGTGTGTGGGGAGGAGGGAAGGGAAAGGCACAATGCAATGGTTTCAGGAGCCGAGAGAGATGCCAGTGAGGACCAGGGGATGCAGGATCATCTCTGGGCAGCCTCCAAACCCACCCAGCCAGAGACAAAGGGACGTTTCCTCCTTTTTTTGCAACGCTTTTGGGAGAGATGCAGCCTCTTATCGCAAGAAGATTAAAGCGGTGAACACGCCTTCCAGCGGAAGTCACTGATTCCAACCAGGAGTGATGCAGTTGCCATGGCGACCCTGGTTTCCTGGGAAACCCCAAAAGGTTGTCATGGCATCCCTGCTCCCATCCCCCTTGGTCCTTGCTCTTCCTGCAAAAAACCTTTTTCCAGATGGTTCCAGCCCTGCCATCCCGCAGGACATCGTGGCTTCACACCCCCTTCCTGGGCCACGTCCCCTGTGCCCAATAAGGCCCCCCCAGGCAATAAACACCTCCAAACCCACCTGTCCCTTGCTGAGGAGCAATTTTGGCAGGGAAATTTGGGGATGGAGGTTCATCCTGCTCCACCACGAATGACTCCAAACCCAGTGGGAAACGGTCCTGAGCGGGAAGCTCGGCTGGGAAACCTCAGCAGCTTTGGGAGACAAGGGGGACAGGAGAGAGCAGGACTGAAAAATAACCAAAAACCCCACCAGGGAAAACTCACCACCTTCATCTTCACGTGTGCACCAGGGGCCACGGGACATCTGAAGGGATCAGGTGAGCTTCGCACGGGACACACTTTAATGGAGTCATAAAGGAATGTTGCTTTTTGGGGGGACAAACCCCATGCTTTCCACTGCTTACTTTTATTTTCCAGCCTATCCTGCTGCTCTTGGGTATTTTTATAAATTTTAGATAAAGTGGGATCACTTCCTATAGCTCCTCTGATTATATTTGCTGTTCACTTTACTTTTTAGTGCTGTGGTAGGAGGGAGTCTCTGCTGCTTCTCTGCAGCTGGATTTCTTCAGTTCTGTGCTAAAAAGGTGGTTTTCAGTGGTTTAATGCTTCCAGCTCCAGGCTGCTCAGCCTTAAGGACCTTGGCTGTGACTCTCCTCAGTTTTGCTGGATTTTGGGTTAAAGAAAGCCAAATTCCTTTGGGGTAGCACACGGCAAAGGTGTTCAGAAGAGAGACTTCTGGCCCCAACCTGTGCAAGTAACACTTTTCCCAAGGGTGTGGAGAGGGAGATTTGTCCTGAGAGATGCCAGCCATGCCAAAATCAGAGTTTAGCTGGGACTTTATCCCAGTTTTAAAGGATCTGGACAGTTTGTAACACTCTCCCTTAGCCCCAAGAAAAACATCACGGCAGCTCCTTGGCTCCTGGTGTGTGATGGTTTTATTGGAGCTTCTGTAGTTTTCATCAGCTGAGGGTCAGACAAATGATCTTTATTAGGAAGATGCTCTGGAGCATTACAGCAAGTTACAAACCCGAGTTCCCTTATCCAGGATAACTGGAATTCCTTGTCTGGGATAACTGGGAACACCCCAACTTGCCTTTTGCCCAGGTTGCCAGTAGGCTGAAATATCATTTCTGCCTATGAGTTCTCCCTTTTTGTTGTTATTAACTTTTATTGTTACTAAATTTTATTGTTATTAAAGCTTTCCCACAATGCATATTCCTAAAAGGAGGATTTGAGTCTGAAAGGAGTGGAAAAATCTCATTTGGAGAGTCTGCAGATGAATTTTTTGTCTCTGTTTTCCTCGTGGCAGCTGCTCAGGGTACGGAAACCACATGTGCTCCTGGAAACAGCACAGAACAATTTTCGGTTTCTCTGCCATCTAAAATAAGCACAAACCTTGCAGGTTGTTGATTTGTTTTCCTGACTCCTCCCTGCCTGATTTTGTAGGGGCAGAATAGTTTCAAATGGATTTGATTGATGGAAAATGGTGCTGGATGGGAGAGGTGGCAAGGAAACCACTTCACCCACTGGGGTAAAAGGCAGTTTTTCTCCAGTAGAATCATCAAATGGTTTGGGTTGGAAGGGACCTTAGAGATACAGTTCCACCCCCTGCCATGGGCAGGGACACCTTCCACTAGCCCAGGTTGCTCCAAGCCCTGTCCAAACTGGCCTTGAGCACTTCCAGGGATGGGGCAGCCACAGCTTCTCTGGGCAACCTGTGCCAGGGCCTCCCCACCCTCCCAGGGAAGAATTCCTTCCACATATCCAACCTAAATGTCACCTCTTTCCGTCTGAAAAAAGTACTTTTCAGTACTGAATGGTATCACTGAAAAATATAAAATCACTGCTGCTCTTTAGATGCACCCAGAAAATGTAAGTGGAGAACTGGGGGTATCCTTTTGATGGTCTGCCCTTTTTCTCTCAGCATCTTCCCTCTCTGCTGCCTTGTAGGTTCAATGAGATAAATGAGCAACCTGAGCCACCTGGAATAGTGGAAGATGTTCCTGCCCATGGCAGGGGGGTGGAACTGTATGGTCTTTAAGATCCCTTCCAACCCAAACCATTCTGTGATCCTGCTATAAATACTTTCTGTTCCGTGGTCTGGTGGTTTCTCTGGGACTGGCTGCTGCACGTGTTGTGTGAGGAATTGGAGAGTTCATTGAAAAACTGCTCTTTCCACACCAGCTGTTATTAAACTGGCTCTTCTCTCTTGCCATGAGCCTCCTGTTAGGGGACCAGGGAGTGTTTTACAGTCCCTGGGGAGTTAAAGATGAGCCTCAGCCTTCACAGCGTGTTGGACTCAACTGTTCCTAATGTGCTTAGAGGGGCAGCATTAGGGGATTAGTATTAGCAGAGCTGCTGCCTGCTGTCTGCAAGGCAAAGGGCTCCTCCAGCCTCAGCTTATTACATTAAATGGAGGAAAGGGCATTACCACAACTCCTGGCTGACATTTCCCAGTGCCCAGACAGTGAGCACGGGGAAGCAGGGACCCTGGAGCACTGGTAATCCCCATCTCGGCCCCAGGGATGCTCTCAGAAATGTCCTCCTCCTCCCCTGTCCTTCTGGTCACCTTAGAGACAAATTACACTGCTGGCACTGCAGGATGGGAGCAAGGGATGCAGCCCTGGGAGGCTGGAGCTGTCTCCATGGATGCTTTCAGTTTATCATAGAATCATCGAGTGGTTTGGGTTGGAAAGGACCTTAAAGATCATCTCATTCCAACCCCCAGTGTAGAGGCACTGGGTGCTCTAGAGCCTTGTACAGCCTGCTCCCTCTTTTCACAGGCTCCCTTCCCTTTCCCTTTGCCTTTGCCTGGATTTTATTCCCCTGTTTCAGCCCTTGATGCCACCTCAAAACACATCCTTGGTAGCGGGGGCTGCAGGGGACACTCAACGACCCCAACCCTGGCCCTCCACTTGGTACTTTGACACTGCCACCTTTTTCTCCTGTTTCTTTGCCCTCTTGTTTTTGTATGTGTTCAGGCCTGAACTCTTCGAAAAAGGTCTGTTGTTCTCCAGCACAATAGATGCCCTCTGGGTGCTTGATGTGGCCGAGGAGCAGAGCAGTAGCTATCCCACTGCACTGGTGGACACAGACAAGGGCTGGAGGTATCTCTTTCCTCCAGGAGGGTTAAATTTCTTCCCAGGCAATTGTTCCTGCTCTATCCCTTGACAAAAGAGGTCGGTTTTTGTTGTTAATCCCCACTTTATGGGCAATTAAGCAAGGCAAAGGGCAGAGAAGTGCTTTCCCCAGCAGAGGGAAAGGAGCCATCCGGGGTCATCGGCTCCAGAGGGGTCTTTCCTGCAGGGATAACACAGGGAAAGGGTCTCTTGCAGTGGCTGGTGTGTACGGAGAGCGTTCTGTGTAAAATCTCTTTAATTGTGTAGTTTGGAGCCCTCTCCTGCCAAGCTTTTAAAATATGCATATCCTGGTGAGAGCACACGGCGGCTCCAGCGCAGCCCGAGGGAAGCAGGGCTTTGTTTTCCCCATTTTTAAATGCTTTGACAACTGATCTCTGGGTGGGCTGCAAACACGGGAGTGCAAATGGACAAAAAGGGTACAAAAGTAACTTACTTTGCCCCTCAGTTTGCTGTCTGTATCGGGAAGGAGAGCTCAGAGCACCAGCAGCCTCGGCAAGGGCAGTCGTGTGGGCACAGGGAAATAGGGGATTTCTGGTCATCTTTGTCATAGATGGCCTTTAAGGTCCTTTCTGACCCCAAACATTCCATGATTCCATAATTATAGGGTGCTGTGGGCAGGGCAATATTCTATAAATTGCCTCCTTCACTGCTCTCCTGCTCTGGGTCCCACCCACAGTCTGAATGGGGTACTTGACTTGACTGGGGGGGGGGGGATGTTGCAGAGCTGGAGGATGTGTTAAGAATGGGATGTTCCTGCCTTTTCCCGTTTTTCTGGGTGCTGTTGACATGGCAGAGGTCCAGGCTATCCCAGTGGGGGCTGCTGTGGGTGCAGGGTGGGAGTTGAGCGCAGAGCCAAAGGTGGGAGCTGGACACTGACCATGGAACGATGGAGTGATGAGCTTCTTTCCTTCGGAAACAGCCCTGGGAACGTGGTCATCACCACTTGGATGAGGATATTTTGGGGCAGGTGCCCCGAGGTGCCTCATCCCAGCTGGGAATCACTTCTCTGGCAGTGGTGGAGGGGAAGTGGTTTGACTTCATTTTTGAGGGTGGTCATAGGAGAGTTCTTGGGTCAGAAATGAGACTGACATGAGGAGGGGGGTCCAGACCTCGTGTAAGGCAGAACCATCCCAGGGAGGGGACTCATTCCCTGCCAGGGGGTCCCTGCAGAGCAACCCCAGCCCTGTCTCCCCAGTCCCTCCTGGCTCTTGCTTCAGCCAAAGCTCTCCCAGATCCTCTGTGGTTGGGCCTGAGATGTAACTGAGACCTTTTACTCCCATACTTGGCTTCCCAAACAGGAAAATGAGTAATGATGTCTTTGTCAAAGGGATATTTATCCCACCTGATGGACATGTGTTGGCTGCTTTGCCTGGGAAGGTGTCAGGGCTCCTGCTCTTTGTCACTCAGAAAGTCCCAGTTCTTGCTCAGGAGAACCATCCCCTGTGTGGGATGGTTCCTCTGAAGAGGGGTGTGTGCAGGGTCTCACTCTGCCCTTGCAGCTGGAGCCCTTTTATCGCTGTTGCTGGCAAAAAAGCAGCCACAAAATCTGCTGCTCTCTGACACCCACAAGTTTCAGGGGCTGTCTGTGTCTCATCACTGCTCGTAGCCTGAGTTTTTCGTGCTGAGGATGCTCAGCAGCAGGGCAGGGAAACCTTCCCGCATGAACCTCCCCGCAGGGCACCATCACTTCTCTCCTTCTTATGAACCAAGACATGCTCAAGTGAATTAAAACATGTCTCCAATCTCCTTCAGCTTCTCACTGAAGTCAGGAGGAGCTGAAACACTCCCTGATGGCTGCTGTTCCCCTCCTCTCAGCGGGAACGGCCGTTTCCTTCACACTCATTTTGAGCCCCTGGCTCAGCCCCGCCAACGGCAGCAGGCGCTGCTGGGTTTGTTTAGGAATGATTCACTTCCTTAAGACTTGTGATTCCGACGCCTTTCTGAGCATGTTTAAGTTCTGGCACGTCTGTTGCTTTGCTACAGTGGTTGCACTTCATTTTTAGCATCTCTAACATGGACAGGCTGGGTTTGGATGTGTGGCAAGACGAGCCAGTGGCCTCCTCTGCTCTGCTCTGCTCTGCTCTGCTCTCCTCTCCTCTCCTCTCCCCTCTCCCCTCTCCCCTCCTCAAGGCTGCAGGAGGAAATCAGGTTTATTTTGCTGCTGCTCAGCACCAGATGCTTTGCTTTGCTTCCTCCAAAGCACCATCATGGATAGATGTGGAAAATCCTTTGGGGTTGTGTCATGGGGTGGTCGGTGCTGGAAGCCCTGGAGGCTCAGCTGTGGTGGGGGAAGTGGGGCTGCTGCAGCAGGGTCTGTCCTGGGGTCTTGCTCTCATGGAAAGCTGAAGATTGGGATGGAGGTTGGCTGAGATAAACACACACTTTGCAAAGTGTCTTTTGCCTTTGCAGAGAGGTGAGTTTTGCTGTTGGGCTTGGTGCAAGGAAGGAGCTGAGTGCAATGGGGGTGATGGGTGATGCTGTGCCTCTTGGGGGGATTTGGGTTGTTAGGCCAGCTCTGGGTGTCCCTACACCCAGAGCTGGAGGGTAGGAGCACTGTGGTGTTTCCTGACTGGCTTTGGGTGGGTTGGCTCCTCTGTGCCTCAGTTTCCCCATCTGCAAATGACACTGAGCAGCCTCAGAAAGTTTTTGCAGTGAAACCTGTTCTGGAAGGAGAAGGCAGTTTTGAAGCACAGAGCAAGAAATAAGGACTCCTCCAAAGGTTTTATGGAATTCAGCTTTCTTGAGGCTGGCAGAGCCTGCAGACCTTCCCTGGGTACCCCAATAGTCACAGTTGTTTCCTCCG
Source organism: Lepidothrix coronata (assembly GCF_001604755.1). Lineage (NCBI taxonomy): Eukaryota > Metazoa > Chordata > Aves > Passeriformes > Pipridae > Lepidothrix > Lepidothrix coronata. Next base: position 316,245 of record NW_016690270.1, on the reverse strand, counting down.
GGTGGAGGGAAGGCCGAGGTTTCACTCAGCTTCCCAAGATGCCAGCTCTGCCTTCAGTTCTCCTTTCCACCACCATCCTCCTCTCCTGTGATTTCATAGAATCATAGAATCATAGAATCAGCTGGGTTGGAAGGGACCTCCGAGATCATCAAGTCCAACCCTTGATCCAACCCCGTTGTGGTTCCCAACCCATGGCACTGATGCCACATCCAGTCTCTTTTTAAAAATCTCCA
>NW_016690270.1:214359-315506 GCF_001604755.1 Lepidothrix coronata | reverse complement strand
GCCACCTGGGCACACTCTGGCTCATGTTCAGCTTCTTGTCAATCCAAACTCCCAGGTCCCTCTCTGTCTGGCTTCTTCCCTGTGCCTCTCCTTTTCCACCCTGATGGCCCATTTCTCCTGAATTCTCTGTGCATTTAGAATTGAGAACCCTCCTCTCCCTCCTTGCTGGTCTCTGCTTGGAGCTGCCACCATGGCTTTGTAACAATTTGAACCTCAAGTTGTTGCAGCAGGTCAGAAATGAGACATCAGAAGTTTGGGCTTAAAATGAACTTGCCTGCTCTGAATTTGAGTTTGCAGGGGCGATGTGGAAGGAGTTTAATGTGAGTTGGGTGTAGCACTGCAGGTTTGAGGGGTTTCCTACCTTTGCGTGTGCATCAGTGGGTGCTGGCTCCTGGATGTTCTGCACCCCAAATCCCTCTGAATTAAAGGAGGAAATCTTTCTGCAGCATCAGAAACAAGCCTGGGCTGTTTCCTCCTGGGGCTGGAAACTTTCAGGAATGTCTCTCCCATCCTCGTTGCAAAATGCTCAAAGAAAACATGGCATGAATGAGGAGGAGTGGCCTGGGTTCAGCTGGGTGTTTCACTTGTGATATCTCCTGGGAATTTGGCTTTATTGCTCTGTTTTCTTAACCAAACTGCCATGTGATTCTCTCAGAGGACAGCTTTACACAAGCACCTTTATCAGCCAGGCATGGGACTCAGTAAGAAGAGATATCAGTTAATATGATGAGATCTGGTTTCCCTAACCCTGTGTTGATTGGCATCAATTATATCTTTCTCTTTAATTCTGTGCTAAGACTCAGCCATCCCAGCATATTGTTTGGGATCAGTGACAGATGGCCTGACCCATCGTTTTTGCAGGTCACTTTGTTTATCCCTTAAAAACCTGGCCCAAACAGGAGCTATTTTCCAGTCCCCTGGGAGGACTCAGGACCTGCTCTGTACTTGTGCTCTCAGGAGCTGGTTCAGCAGCTCTAAATGCACAGATACAAGTTATTTGGCTTAGATTACTCAAAAACATCTAATTTTTGTGGCTGCTGTTTAATATCCTCTGTTTCTCTTGGAGTAGAGAGGATTTCATCACCCCTGTCTGATGGAAAGACATCTGGATGCCTTCAGGAGCTGGAGCAGTGATATCTCCACAATGCTCATGACTTCTCACCCCTACTGCTGTTCCTACCAAATTCAGTGAAATAACATAACTGTTAGGCTGAGAATTTTGGATTTCTTTCTGCAAGAGCAGGGATACACTTGGAAAGGCACCAGAGTACCCCAAAGCACTGGATGATTTGTCTGGTGGGGATAAAATTGTTATTTACCACTTAATCTGGAGAGCATCAACTCCGGCTTCCCCTTCTTGGCCGAATCACTGACACTTCCCAGGCTGAAGGTGCTATTTGGGTTTTATTTGTGTATTTATTTAATGGGTGTGTAACACTCCAGTGCTGCTTGAAGATCCAGCAGTTTGATCACTGCTTTGCTAAAAAGACAGAAGCCCTTCCCTGCTGGCAGGTGGGAGAGGGTGTAATCCCCCCAGCAAGCCCAGTCTAATAAAGCATAAACCCCAGTCCCTTCTGACACTTCAAGATAAGCTGGTATTTGAACAACTGGCTGGTCTGAGCCCCTTGTAAGGAGCACTGAGCCCCTCTGGAAGCTCATTTCCCTGAGTGCTGCACTGCCTTACAAGGGAATTTTGCTCCTTGTGGGAATTCTTACCTCTTTCCTTTCTCTGCTGGCTTTTAGCATCCCTGTGGTATCCTCATCCCTGCAACATCACCATCGCTGCAACATCGCCATCCCTACATCCCCATCATCCCTGCTACTGGATCCTCATCCCTGCTACTGGATCTTCATCCCTGCAAATGCATCTTCATCATCCCTGCATCCTCATCATCCCTGCATCCTCATCCCTGCAACATCGTCCTCCCTCCAACTTCATCCCTGCAACTGCATTCTCATCATCCCTGCATCCTTATCATCCCTGCGTCCTCATCATCCCTGTATCTTCATCATACTTGCAAATGCATCATCATCCCCACAATATCACCATCCCTGCAGCATCATCCCTGGAACATCCTCCCTGCATGCCCATTATCCCTGCAACAGCATCATCCCTGCGACTTCATCCCTGAATCCTTATCATCCCTTCATCCTTGTACCATCATCCCTGCATCCTCATCATCCCTGCATCTTCGTTATCCCTACAACTTCATCCCTGAAACTTCATCATAGCTGCAACATCCTCATCCCTGCAGCATCATCCCTGCATCCTCATCATTCCTGCAACTTCACCATCCCTGTACCTCATCCCTACATCCTCATAATCCCTGCCATGTCATCATCCCTTCAGCTGCATCCCTGCATCCCCATCATCCTTGCCACACCACCACCCCTGTATCATCATCCCTGCAGCATCCAGAGTGGATGTCTCCCTCCTCAGCACATGGATCCCATATCTCCATCCTCCCTCTCCCTTTGTGGAAAACAGGCTATTTGGGGACTGAGCCGGGACCAGGCAGGTCCCAGTGCCTTAGGCTGGGCTCTGAGCTGGGACTGCAGCTCCTTCCAACCCTTTCCTCATCACTGGCTGGGAATGAAGCACCCAGCTTCATTCCCACCTGATGGGGGGAGGGGATGCCTCGATTGCTCCGAAGGCAGAACATGGATTTTCTGAAAAATGAGAGGGATATAAACAGTTGCATGAAATTTGTAGGAATTTCTGTGTCTTAAAGACAGAGAAGAGCATCTCCCTATATTAAAATAGGAGTCAGGACGAGTCCCTTGGTGCTGTTGAGTTACTGCTGCAATTCCAGGGGGGTCCAAGAGCTCATCGCTCCAGCACTGCAGAGACTGGGACAATTTTCTGGCCCTTTGCTCCATTCCTGCCTCAAAATGGGGTGTTGAGTTTGAGCTCTGTGGGAGCAACTCCACAGTCCAAGCACTGGGAGTGAGATCAGCCCCAGTATTGGATTTATAAGATCAACCAGTTGCACAATATTGTGTGATCGAGTTGGAACAAACCCAGCTTGACTAAGACAAAAACATGATGAGGAAAACCCACTTTGTGCTAATTATTCTGGATTTGGAACTTTCCATTAGTGAGATAATAGTTAATAACCAGGATCTATTTAGTGAATCTTCTTTTCTATCTTTAGCTCACTTTAGACTGTGTGGTATTTAGTCCATTAAAGGATTTTAATTAGCAAGTTTTCGCTTTTCATTCGTGAGAAATGGAGACGTGAATTTGCCCGAGGGGGCCAACGTGCGACATCCCTTCCACTTTTCTTTGAAAAAAAATAACCTGTTTCTCGTTTTCCAAAGCATAAAAGTGTTTTTTTTTGCTCTGCCCAACAGATAACAGAAGACATTTCAAAATTACGACCTCCAGGACTGTGTTGAGAAATAAAACAGCTCCAAGGAAAAGTCAAACATCCTGGACATGGTGACCAACGCTGCTGTGGACCAGACTGTCCTCCCCAGTTAAACCCAGTTCATATTCCATAAATACATGAATACCTATGGAATATTTGCCATCTTATCCGTGTTTTCTAACAAGTGCTTCATGTGGAAGGAAACGTCTCTGCAGCCAGAAGATTGTCTCCAACTCATGTGCAATATAACCAGACTGAGCAAAACCAGGGAAAAAGGAGGAGGGGAGGTGGAAATTTGGACATTATTTCAGTCTGGTTTTATTATTATTTTTTAAAAAAAATCTCTTGAAAGTTTAAGCAAACAGAAAGGAAACATTAAGCAGAGCTGCTAAAGCTCAGTCGAAGTGTTTTGCTCGGAGTGGGAGGGAGAGAGGGAATCCAGTTGCTCTCACTGTTCCCTGCTGAAGGCCACGGGCTGCTCTCAGCTCTTTCTGAATAATTTCTGTTCCATTTTTCTCCCTTTCCTGTAAATGCCCTTTATAAGTAGTTCTGTGCTGTACCAAAGGCTGTGATTTACTTCAAGTCCTTCTTAAGAAAGTAATGTCTCCAGCAATGCTGAGGAAAATTATGTTGAACAGTCAACAAGTTGTGCCTTGCTTTCAGGATCACTCCATGAAAAACTAAGGAAAAATCAAATTTCCAGAGGTGGAAAAGGTATAAAAACATGAATCCTGGCTGATCATGCTCATGCTTTGTTTCATGAGAGCCTGGGTGCCCTTTTCTGCTCTTCCACAGGGAATATTATAGTATTCCCTCACTTGGGAAGTCCATTCCTCCTTTGCCCATTGCTGTTTCGTTTTGCACACTGAGGTTTTGGGTGGCAGGTTTAGAGCTGTGGGTTGCCCGTGCTGGGCAGGGAAGCTGTTAAACCTGGGGTTTCTCTGACCTCACTGCATTTCTTAGAACTGCACGGATCAATGTTATCCTGGTGCAGCAGGATAAGTGGTCTGCAAAGGGATAAATCATCTGCAAAGGGATAAATGGAAACAGTTGATGTCCCTCCTGCTTCTGGCTCCCCCCCACTCCCTCTCCAGCTTTATCCCACCTCCTGATGCTGCCTCTTCCATCTTGGAGACTCAAATCTGCCCAGCACATACTCAGTCAGAGGAGCAAGGAAATACTTGGAAGAGTGTTGGATTTAAGGGTGAAAATAATGTTGGTGGGACTCAGATGAGCACAGGAACCTCTGTGTCTGCAGTGCTGTAATTCCCTGGAAATGGTTTGGGAAATGTTAGTTTGGACTGGATGGAACCAAGGGAGTTGGAGCTTCCTCTGAAGAAGGGAATGCTCAAGGGGAGGTAACAGGAGACAGAATTATGTCTGTGGAGCAGACTCTTGAGTTCAGGCTGATGTGTCCAAGGACAAGCCGTGAGGTTTCTACCAGGTACCTGGAAGGTTCAACAAGCACCACTCTGCCTGGAGGCAGCACCAAAACCTGAATCCTGCCCCCAGCAGAGCTATTTACCTGCATTTCACACCAAATTCCAGGCAGGGGATGAGGAACAGGAGGCACCTGTGACATGCTTTGAGGCACAACCTGAGTGGGGATGCACTTAAAAACAAACACCCTAACTGGAAGAAAGGCTCTGAAATGGGAAACCTTTGGAATATTCATGGCAAAGCAAACCTACTGTCTTCCTCACGTGTCTCCTCTCCTTGCAGAAGAGCTTTGAAGACAAACAGGATCCAAGCAGGTTCAGGCTGGGATTGCTCTGGACTTGCAGAAGAAGTCACCTTCCTTTTTGGCTGGCTGAGCCCCACATGCAAACTCCAGTTGAAATTCAGGTTGAGAAATTCTCCTAAGGTTGAGAAATGATGTAGTTCTTAAAAGGAATGCATCAACTTTGGCGAAGCTGCATTTATTTTGTTTGTTTTTCTAATCACAGATAATTCCTTGGCTTGAACTCCTGCTCCTGTCATGGCATCGTTGGTGGTGGAGACCTTGTTCGTGGGAGAAGGGCTGGGGGGCCCAAAACCAGGAGCCTCTGGGGGCTACAGGGTGAGCAGAATGGGCTGAAATGGCAAGAAAAGAAAGAAAAAGTGATAAACCCAGCAGTTTTAGTCAATGTAATGAGTTGGGGAATGAAGAGCAGATATAGATCTGGCTCTCAGTGGGACATTGCTCCTCTTGCTCTTCCCAGCATGGTACAAACCTGGTGGCCCTGGGGCTGAATGAATGAGAGAGGGCTGGTGCTGCTGGCACTGGGATTTATTGTGGGTGGGTTGGGGAGCAGGAACGCTGTAGGAGCCCATGGAGCAGGTCCCTGAGCTGGGCTGGGGAACAGAAATACTGGAAGGGCCCATGGAGCGGGTCCTTGAGCTGGGCTGGAGAGCAGGAATGCTGTAAGAGCCCATGGAGCAGGTCCTTGAGCCCAGGGAGATGAGCTGGGGGTGCCAAGGTTCCACGGGGATGCCAGAGAATCCCAGAGGTGAAACAACCCCCGGTGGGAAATGAATCTGCCTGCACAAATCAGAGCTGATTAGAGCAGTGGCTCTCATTAACTCCAGTTTGGCCCTGCCCTGCCCTGCCCTGAGGGGTGATGGGGAGAGGGAGCTTCTCCATGGGATCCTCCAGCAAATTTCCATGCTGGCAATTCCCCGTGGATCTGGAAGGGCCTGCGAGTGGATTGCAAAGCTTTCCAAACCTCCCTCCCAAGCATCCCTCCCTGTCACTGCAGAGAAAAACTGTCCACCCAGCTTCCTGCATCCCTCCAGCACCAAAATTAATTAATGCTCAGACCATAAAAACTCTGAGACCTAAAAAAACCCCTTAAAGAAAGACCAGGAAAAGTGCCCAATGTTTGGAGGGTGAGGGCTGAGCCTGTTTCCATCACTGGGAATCCCAAATAACCACAGATCTCCCTCCCCAGTTGCCACAGAGGGAGCTGCTGGCAGCTGGGGCAGGTGGGAGCTGGGCGTTTCTGGGACATGTCACCTCCAAAACTCCTAAGGAGCTGCAAAACATATTTGTCTGCAGCCTCCCTGCAGCGTGATGGGTTTGTAGTGAGATCTTGACCTGCAAAGGAGACTGAACAAAAGCTTCTGCAACTCTGAAATCATGAGAGACTGGTCCAAAACCCACTTTTCTACCACGCTGATGGGTTTGGGCTGCAAACAGCCAAAGCCCCCATAGAGGGGGCTTTGCCCACGGAGATAATGACATATTAACAGGGGGAGATTGATTTTCTGGATTGCAACACAGACCTGGATCTTGGGAAGCCCTGGTCCCAAAGGTGTTATATTTAGTTTCTTTTGGAACATGATCTAGTAGCCCTTAAAATGGGGGATAGAATGTATCGGTACTAAAGTTATTTTTATTTTTGAGCTTTTTTATGGGGGGGTGTGTGTGTCTGTAACATGATTATACCTCGTCTGTTTTCAACAGCCACTTGTTTAAGTGTCTCTGTTATGGCTCAAAAACGTATTTTGATGATTGAAGGTGTGGGAAAAACCAGATCCCTTCACACAGTTGGGTTGGTGCGTCCCAACCACCTCACAGACATCTTACACCAGTGACAATCTTGCCAAATTCCAACCTTTTCTCCGTGTTGTACATACGGGTGTTGACGTCGCTCCATCCCATCGGGTTCCTTTTGCTTGAGCCAGCTGGTTGTTGATGTGCTTTTTTCACAATTACTGAGAGTTTGATAGCCTTTAACTGTCAGTCCAGTGTATTAATGTGTGTTGCCACCACTCTGACTCCAGCCTCGTGCATCCCAAAGATAACCATCGTAGCAGGGCAGCCGCGTGGAAACGTCGCTGGGAGCGGAGGGCTGGATTTGGCAGGGGAAGGCAAATTAAAAATGTATCCAGCCGATTAAAAAAAACAAAAAAAGGAGCGATTTAATGATGGCTGACATCAAGAGAAGATCCAAAAAATAGCGTGCTTTGATTCCCATAATCATCCGAAGGCAGGCAGCTCATCTTTATTCATAGTCCTTCAAAGCCCTGCTCCCAGACGCTGTGAGAGCATCTCGGAGCTGTCGTGCCTTGGACGTGCTCTTTAGACTCTGAACAGGCAGATATTTCTCCTCTGTGCCCAACACAGCGAAAGGCTGAGCACCAACCCTTTCCCCATTTAATTTTAGAGCTCTGCTGTTGGCTCCATCCTGCTGGAGAGGCAGGAAAAGCTGATCTGGGGAGCGGGGCTGGTGTAGGGTCATGAAAAGCAGCTTGTTTTTAATGCCTTGTTTTAAGCTGTTTTAAGAAGGCAGCAAAATTAGAAAGGGAAAGATCTGAGTGTTTAAGGGCACTAAGGAAGGCTCTGGGGCCATAGCACAGGGATGGGGCTTAGAGGAGTGGCTGGAACAGGCTGTCAGAGGCAACGAGGAAATAATTGTGAGGCTGCTTTGCCCTGATGGATCTGGGGGGAAAAGTCAGGATTTGGTGAGGCCCTGGCACAGGTTGCACCGAGAAGCTGTGGCTGCCACATCCCTGGAAGTGTTCAAGGCCAAACTGGATGGATCTTGAAGCAACCTGGTCTAATGGAAAATGTCCCTGCCCATGGCAGAGGGTAGAACAAGGTGGGATTTAAGGCCCCTTCCAACACAAAACTAGTCTGGGATTCTATTAAGTTATGATTCTGTGGTTCCTGCAGTCCCATCCCAGACTCCAGCCTCTTTCCACAGGTGCTGCAACCCCCCCCCACCCCAGGACTGACATCTCAGAAAACAGCCCTAGACCACGTTGGAAGTTTCATTCCCACACACACTTGGGTGTTTTCTGAGACAGGTGTTCAAATGCTGTCATTGCTACTGAATCCTTTTAAAATTAAGGGATTTCTGAGATACAGTGCTCCTCACTCTCCTGCTTTTCTTTTCATTGCTCAGAGTCAGCTGGAAGGCACAGAGTCATCCCTCAACGTGAGGTTAAAGTCCTGTAGCAGCCCTGGTTGAATTAAATTACACATTTCTAATCCCAGTATTTTCATCCACCAGCCTCTGATACAGGTATATTATGCTTCTTTTTCCCATTTTTTCTGCTTTCTCCAAGATTACATCATCAGGTTTTAAAGGGAATGGCCTGAGATACCTCTGACCCTGCCTGGTGTTGTCCATAACACATCAGCTCTGACCATTGCAAGGCCGGGCACTGATGCTGGTTTTAAGTCCATTTAAGTCCCTCCTGTTCCAGAGGATGATTTTGGAGCAGGACAATTTACCTGGCAATGCTCAAGTCATTGATAGAGCTGGAATTGTGAGTCAAGTGGTATTAAGGGGAAATGGAGTCAGGAAGGGCCTGAGATACAATATGGTTTTAATACAAGATGATGTGTTTGCTGCCACGTTCCTTAGGCTGCTGTTGATGTGCTGGAATTGGACTTCGTTGTCCAAATTGCTCAGGTTTTGCAGGAAAATCCCCCTCTCTGCTGAGAGTCAGGTCTTCTCATGTTGCAATTTAGAATTTTTCAAGAGAACAGGCTCTTAATTCATCACCTGAGACCCCAAAACATGGCAAAAGGTCGCATTGACCTCCAGCACAGCAGCAGCTCGTGTTTCTTAATTTCCCATCCTGTTTTCATGGAATGGAGATGGCTGGATATAATTTTGACTTTGCTTTCCCTCCTTCACATGTGCAACTGGGTAATGCTGAGATGCTTTCCATGCCTGTCTCAACTGGACATACACTGGGTGTATTAACAGTGAAATATTGTGAAATTCAGTGTATGGGACTGAAAAACGAAACTCTTCACTAAATCCTGACTCATCTGGTGCCACAGGAACAATGCAATTTGGGACTGGAGGTGTTAAACGCAGTCTTGTTACTCTGAGTTAATTTTAAACTCTGGTTTTGCCAGTGAGCTGTGTTCCAATAGTTTAAAACTTGGGTTTTTTTGATACCAGTCTGATGCTAAACCAAGCTGCTGCCTCCCGTTGTCCTGGTGACTCCACCGTGGTGTGGACCTTGTGTTCAGTTACCAGTAAAAAAAAGTGATTTTTTTTTTTTTGGTCATGTGGATTTTTTTACCTGATGTTGAATTTATTTTTTTAATGGTGTTTTTTTTCTCATTAGAACTTGAAACTGTTATTTCATACACAAACTTCAATAAAATGGCTGAAACACAGTGTTTGAGACTGAAGTGGGGTGAAGGGAAGATATTGGGGCTGGGAAGGTTGGTAGGAGGATGAGGTTTGAGGTGCATCCGCTGGATGAACTAATTTTTCAGGGTGAAATAACCTGACATTTAATGCCATTCCTAGGAGTGGAATTTACTGTGTGAGACAAATAAAATCTGGGGGTAAAATCTGCACATTTCCAGCATCCCAAGCATCTGAAGATCTGTGCACTCTGCATGGGCTGAAGAAGCTCCAGGCAAACCCTTAAATTTTGATGATGCATCACAAAAAGGAATGTCACTGATGCTGCTTTGGCAAAGCAAAAGCAAGTGGAGGTGCCCACTGGGGATGTGACCCACGTGCTCCAATCACGGATGGAAATCCTGCAAAATGAGGTTTGAAGTTCATTTGAAAACCTTGTTCTTGGCTTCAAACCGTGTCTGAGCTTCACCCAAAAGCAAACTTGGCCAAACAGTGTCAAAGCTTTTGTTTTACATTATTGGATGCCTTAAAAATGTGGAAGTTTGATCTCTGATGCCCAGAGAAGCTGTTGCTGCCCCATCCCTGGGAGTGTTCGAGGCCAGGCTGGACAGGGCTTGGAGCAGCCTGGGATAGTGGAAGGTGTCCTTGCCCATGGCAGGGGGTGGAATGAGATGAACTTTAAGGTCCCTTCCCACCCAAACCATTCCAGGATTCCATGACTGAATGATTCCATGATAAAATGACTTGAACTGTGCATCCAAGTGCTACTGGGCCCTGTCCCATGGCCGGAGGTCCCAGGCTCCTGTGAGGGGATTTTACTTCAGTGGTCACTGAGCCAGGAGCACAGGCTGTTATCCCAAGTTACTCGGTTATTTTTGCAAATCCCACTCTCAGGACTGAATTCCAGGCATAAATCCTGCAAGAGGCTCCAGGAGCTGAGCTGGAAGGCTCAGGACTGGGAGCAGAGCATCAGCCACTTGTGCCCACGGCCACCCTGGGCAGGATGAAACCAGAGGAATTCAGCAGTGAGGAAACAACTCACTTGGCCCTGTCAGCCTCAAGGATTCTGAAAGGGTCAAAGAAGTTGCTAGTAAAGCAGCGTTGAGGGTGGAAAGGGTTTGTGTGGTTTCTCTTCTCTTTGCTCTCGAGGTTTGCTGCGAGCTCTGCTGGGGGAAGGACGATCCATGCTGAGCAAAAGCAGCTCCAGCTCACATATTCCCAAATTTATCCCAGTGTGGCCATGCAGGATGGGACCACAGTAGCTCCTGTCCAGTGGGGGTGGCAGGGGCAGATTTCAGGCTGGGAGGAGTGACCCTCTCTGGTTCAGGGGTTTTAGGAGCTCTTGCTGCTGCTTTCTGTGCTGTGACCTTGATTTCTCTCAGCTCCTCCCCGGGGTGGCTCCAGCTGCAGGTTTCAGTTGACATGTGGTGAACTGGGGGGTGCTTAAACATCCGTGGAAAACAGGATGTTGCAAACTTTGAGGTGGCGTGAAACCACCAGCAGCCAAAAGCAGCTCTGGAGGAAGGTGAATTTGGCACATTCCACCCGGGCCTGCTTGAAAGGCCCCAGGACACACCTTCCCTGGCACCACTGAGGGGTGGAGGGCGATGTTCCTGTACCAAATTCAGGGGGGAACCTTGATTTGAGGCACACCCTCAGCCCCTGTGGGTTTTGCAGAGTTTCCAGCCCGTACCTGGAGTGCTAAACAGATGGAGAGGACTCTGCACCAAGGAGCTGCAGAGGGACTGGACGTGATCAGTGCCAACAGCTCTTTTGCCCGGAGTTGGATTGGATTTGCCAATATTTCGAGGAAGAGCTGAGAGAAGCAGAGAGGCTGGTGGGGTGCAGGTCAGCCTAGCGGTGGCACAGTGTGATTCCAGGATGGATGTCTCCTGCTTCATCCCCAGAGTGGATAAAACAGTGGATATAAACAGTGGAAAATGCCCTCGTAGCAGTAACACAGGGTTGGGTGCTCAGAGCCACACATGGAGCAGGCACCAGTGCTCCCTGGGTTTGTGATGGATAAACTCAGCTTAAAATAAGGGTCTGGAGGAATTTGGCTGCACAAGGGCTGGGTTCTGCTGCCTTTTGGCTGATATTTGTCTCTTCCTTACCCACGTGAGGACCGGGTGGCTTTGGAAGCCTCCCCTCCAGCAGTGCATCCCTGCACACCCACGGAGCTGTGCAGTAAATCCTTCTCTTGCTGCCTTGGAATTTGCTGCTTGGGAATTTCCCTGGGTGTTATTTCTTCCTTGCATGATGAAGAAATATTGATTAATCATTCCCTGCTCACTCCCTCACCACTGTGCAGGATTTTAATGGCCTGTGTCATGTCCCTCTTTCCAAGCCAGAGCATCCAGCTCTTCCAACCATGACTTTTCCAGGATGCTGTAGAGGGGCTCTTCCAGCTTGGAGTCGGGCTCTTAAAGGTATTTCCCTGCTCCTCAAACTGTGCCTTGCTAAGGAGCCCTTTTTCTGGACACTTCACTTCCTATTTTTTGAATGGATGGTAGCACCCAAAGGGATTTTCCTTTGTATTCCAACCAGTGAGGCATTGCATCCTTTTTCAAGGGATGCTGTCCATCCCTCTGCTCCACATTTATCCATGGGACTGCTAAGGTTGTAATTTCCCCCATGGAAATCTCCTTTACTTTACAGCACCTTGTCCAGGCTATTTGTTTTTATTCAATTACTTGTTTCTTTGACCAGTGCTGCAGTCCCAGCCTCTCATCCCACTTGTCCGCAGGGTCCCGGATCCTGAGGATTTAGGTGGTTGTTTCTCCTCTTCTGTATTTGGGAAGGGTGGAAACAGTTTTTATTTCCTGCTCTGTCAGTAGTTGGTGTGTCACCTCTTGGTTTATCCTGATGGCAGGAAAGGAAATATTGCCTTGGCTTCATGGGATTGTGGAATCTATGGAATCAGAGGACGCTGCAGGGATGGTCACTCCACAGAGTGATGGGAGTTTTGAATGGTCCTTCCTGCAAACACAATCATTTCCTTTATACAGCAACTTTTGCACAACCCCAGAGGATTTAAGCACAAATCAAGGGAGCCACCAGGATCTGCACCACGGATCTGAGCTGCTCCTGCCCTGCCCAAGGCACTGGGGCATCACACCAAAGCATGTGGGTGATGCCACAGCTCCCTTCAGTGTCAGCAGTGACAGCCCCAGTGGGCGCTGCTCGTCTGGGAAAACGTGACCTGGAAGCGGAGGGTGGGGAGGGGAAGAAAGGGAAGCTGTGGCTAAAAATAGCTATTTTTGAAATAAATGGATGAAAACCTCTTTGAAGAAATGAGGGGAGAGGGGGAGTGTTTCCGTGGAAACGGGGAAGTCTGTCTCTTCCTAAAAGAGAGGGTGGGAAATGAAGAAATAGTAAATACAGGAATGACGGGGAAGAGGATTCTGTGTGGCATTCCCGAGGGATCGAGGAGAGGGGATGTGGGGTCTGAGCTCACTTGGCACCCGGGGGAAGCAGATCAGGCTCTGACAATGCCTGCTCAGATAGCCTGGGAATGTCACCTTGTTCCGTACCCTTGTCACCTGGGACCTGCCCGAGTTACCTTGAGAACAGCGAGCCCAGAGCCGGGGACACGCAGGGCCAGGTCAGTGTCACCACGATGGGGCATCTCCTGCCACCCCTGGTGGCTCAGCAGAGGTGATAAAATAACGATGATCCTCCAAATGCTTTGAAAAAGCAAATACAAAACCTTGTATTTTTTCTTCTGGGAATTTTCCACCATGGCGTGGACATTCCAAGGGGACACCAGCAGGGAAGGGAATTGTGCTGGGCAGCAAAGACACAGGGGGGGTTTGGCTGCATGGTGATGGCAGCCAGGGGCTTATGGCAAGATTAGGGGCCAGGTGGAGAAGGCATGGAATTTGGCACGGCTCCCAGTCTGGCATGATCCACAATTTGGCCCATGATGTGGCCCTTGTTTTGGCACAGCTCAGAATCTGGCACAGATCGAGGACTGGCCTGAGCCAGGATTAAAACTAAAAAGAGGGTCTGGGGTGTTGGAAAAAATCTCACCCCATTCTATGGCTCAGATCTGACCTTCAGCCAGACAGAGAGGGACCTGGGAGTTTGGACTGACAAGAAGCTGAACAGGAGCCAGAGTGTGCCCAGGTGGCCAAGAAGGCCAATGGATCCTGGCCTGGCTCAGGAACAGGGTGGTCAACAGGTCCAGGGAAGTGATTCTGCCCCTGGACTCAGTGCTGGTGAGGCCTCACCTGGAGTGCTGTGTCCAGTTCTGGGCCCTCAGCTCAGGAAGGACATGGAGGGGCTGGAGCAGGTCCAGAAGAGAGCAATTAGGCTGGTAAAGGGACTGGAGCACAAGTGCTGGGAGGAGAGGCTGAGGGAGCTGGGGGGGCTCAGCTGGAGAAGAGGAGGCTCAGGGGAGACCTCCTCACTCTCTGCAACTCCCTGACAGGAGGGGGGAGCCGGGGGGGGTTGGTCTCTTTTCCCAGGCAACTCTCAGCAAGACAAGAGGGCTGGGTCTCAAGTTGTGCCAGGGGAGGTTTAGGTTAGATATTAGAAAGAATTTCTTTCCAGAGAGGGTGCTCAGCCATTGGAATGGGCTGCCCAGGGAAGTGGTGGATTCTCCATCCCTGGAGATTTTTTAAAGGAGACTGGATGTGGCATCAGTGCCATGGTCAAGTAACTGCAGCAGTAGTAGATCAAGGGTTGGACTTGATGATCTCGGAGGTCCCTTCCAACCCAGCTGATTCTATGATATGATTCTATAATTCAGCAGCTCTTGGCCCTCACTCAGTGCCAGGAGACACTTGGGGCTGAGACCCACAGGGTCTAAAAACAGCGTCTGCAGAAAGCCCTCACGCTGCCTGCAAGGAGGCCACTGATTCCTTTCCTGTTCCTTAATTTGACTTGGCCCATCCTTTTTGTTCGAGCAAGTGAAATAAAGTGGCTTTGAGAGCCTTTTAACTGAAGAGGCTGGAGCAGCTCAGGTGGGAGACACCCTCCAGGCCTGACGCCCACCCTGTGCCAGCCCAGATCCATTAGTTCTGCTGGAGCAGCTGCTCCATGGCATGAAATATTCACAGTCATCTCAAGAGCTGAAGTTCTTTGCCATGTTCTGGTTGAGCTAAAAGACTTTTATTTCAGTGAACAGTGCCCAGCTCCTCTCCAGTCCAGGATGCTCTGTCCAGGCTGGTGGAGCATCTTTGGAGGCCCAGCGTTGCAACTCAGTGGCCTTGACCAATTGAGAATTCAGACTGAACCCAAAGGAGCTATTTTTAAATAACTGGATATTTTGTTATTAAAAAAAACTTGGAGAAATACAGAAGGGGAAGGTATTTAGTGTTAACTTTGTAGATAGGTGATTTTTGCTGGTTTTCCTTTGGCTCTTGTGCCTTCCCAGGGACCAGAAGATCTTCTCAGGAACCAAGAGATTTTCCCAGGGGTTAGGAGTTCCTCCTAGTATCCAGGAGGTTCTCCCAGGGACCAGGAGATTCTCTAGAAGATGCTCCCAGTATCCAGGGGATTCTCCCAGGGACCAGAATATTCCCCCAGGAACCAAGAGATTTTGCAGGAGATCCTCCCAGTATCCAGGGGATTCCCCAGGAAACCCCCCAGGATCCAGAGGGTTCTCCCAGGGACCAGGAGCCCCGCCCAGCATCTTTGTTTTTGCTTTGCTCCTCCTTTCCCACATCACTCCAGGCAAAGCCCCAAACCTTCCCCTGTCTCCCTGGGTGGGGGAAGCTGCTCTGACCTCTCTCATCACAGTATTTTGGGATTCACCAGCAGCATCTGCTATGGAAGATCTCCTGTTCCGTGGGGCTGTGTCACTTTGTTCCCAGGCTGTTCATTTTTAGACACGGTGCCACCATATCGGGGTCACTGATGTCTCTTGGCGTCCCCTCCTCTTGTCACCACCCGAAGGGGTGGGTGAGGGGGTGCTGGAGGTCTGAGAGCTCCATCCTCTGACGCTGGCAGTGTGTGGGAGGTCAGATGCTTTCCCTGGAGGTGGCTCACAGTCCTGGGAGCTCACTCACAGCTTTCACAGCTCCTAAAATGACACAAGGCCCAGTTCTGTCAACCCCTTCATCTGGGAAGCCGTGGCTGGGATGGAGATGGGGCTCAGTGACTGGCCCTGTCCAACCTCGCTGGGCACCACGGGCGAGCCTTGGTCCAGCTTGGATGCTCTTTCTGGAAAGGCTGCTGGCATCCACTCCAGCCCTCACAGTCCCTCTGCCTTTGCAGGGGCTGGGATGGGGTCCCAGGAGTGACACCACAGGGAGATGTGACCATCTGGGGCTATGAAGGTGTGCAGGTGGTGGGACAGGGTCTGTCCTCTTTGGAGAGTTTCTCCCACCCCTGCCCTTGGCATGTGCAGGTGCCCACCCTGGGAGTCCTGAGCAATGAAGCTGGATATGAGTCTGGACTCCCAATGACACTGGGACTGGGGATCTGACTGCTGTTCTGGATGAGGCCAGTCCTGAGGATAACCCTGCCCTGTGGTTTTAATAAATCCCTCACAGCATCACATCCCAGAGCACCTCCCAGCCCACCACCAGCCGGATACGGGAGGGGGGAAAGGGTGGGAAAAAGCACATTTTTTTCTATTTGTAGGTGGTCTGCAAACTCACAAACAGATGGTCTGAAGCCCTGAGGGCTTCCCTGGGAATAAAGACAGTGAAACAAAGAGAGATCATCTGTTTCCTGATGGGACCTGGATACCGAATCTCCTGTCCCTGGGACACTGGGGATCCTCCTTCTGGCGTGGCTGTTGGCATCTGCTCCAGCCCTGAAGTCCCTCTGGCTTTGCAGGAGGTGGGATGGTGTCCCCAGCAGGACACAAAGTGCCTTTCCCAGCACCACACATGCAGATGGGGTAAGATTTCCACTTTGGGTGTCTATAAAATCCATTGAGATGGAAATGATGCAGAAGGAAATTATTATTTCATAATAATATCGATGCAAAGACGTCGGCTGGTTAAATCCTTGTGAAAGAGCCAAGTGGGTGCAGAACTCCAGTTTTCCAGAGGGCTGGGATATGTCTGGAGCAGTGAGCGTGGCTGGAGTGCAGACACACAGACAATAACAGCTTCACAATTAGGAGAGTAAATGAGGAGAGAACATCACTCAGTCTAGAGAAATTCCCCTGATTTTCTGGAGTTTGGCTCTTTGTTCAGAGCTGGTACTGTTTAGGGGACAAACTCCCCCTGCTATTGCAGAACCTTCGCAAGGCGACAGCAGGAAGAGAAAGTTGGAATTTCAGCTCTACTGGAATTGTTCCCTGCCCAGCCTCAGTTTCTGCATATTGCATAAAGATTAGCCTGGGGCAAGTCATTTTTTGGATTCAACCTACCCTGCTCTGGCAGATCCGCCTTCAGAAAAGGCTAAAATGTTGCAGATGACATTAAAAACCCTCACCCAGAGTAGCCTCCTTCCCAGTTGGACGCCTGCAGGAGGGAAACATGGAGTGCCAGGGCTGTTTGCAAAGGATTCACAGTTTTTCCATAGGGCTAGACATTAATTTTTGATATTGAGATCTGGCTGGGGCTTGTGGAAATACAATTTTTGTTTCAGGATGAAGAGTGATTGCATCCCCCAGTGCTGCACCCGCTCTCTGTCTGTGCCTCCTGCTGCTCTGGGACCTTTAGGGAGCTAAAATAATGTCCCCACATCCCCACATCTCCCTGGCTCACTGGGCACTACACCGAGCACTGATTTGCTCCAGTGTTCAGGGGAGTCCACGCCCTCCATCCCACCTCAGGGTGTCTCTGGAGTGCTCACTGTCTGAAATTGCTCCAGACAAATTTGACCACTGTGTATGGGAAGAGAAACATCCCCCATTTTCCTCCTCCAGCGCTCATGTTTCTGGGTGCCAGGAGCCTTGTGGGACTCCCTGATGCTTTTTGTGGGACCACGAGGGGATGGCAGAGGGGTCCAAGCAGATGCATCTCCCTTGTGCCTAAAGGCAGGGGTTGATCCACAGGTTTTATATGTTTGTAGGAGCTTGGCCACGTCCTTCCTTTGGGGTGGGAGAAGCCTCCCCGTGAAGGGACCTCAGTAAAGGCAAAGGGATACAAAAGAATTGCTTTTCACGTTCCCCACCCCAGCCAAGGGCAAAGCAGAGAGTCCAGCCCTGCCCCATCTCCTTCCCCAGAGCTGCAGGGAGCTGCTGCTTCTCCATCCCCCCGTTCTCCCCGAGCAGATCCAGGCTATTACCAAGGCTGTGGTATGGATTGGAGCCGCATGGTAAAGCAGCATCATGTATCCAGGGATATGATTATTTCCCAGTGGTTGAAATCTAGGTCTCTTGCTTGGGAGGAGGGGTGCGGGGTGGGGGGGAAGTGGGCAGGGGGGGAGACGCTCGTATTAATCTTATGAATATTCATGGTGAAGCTTTGCTGGCTTTGGAGGTTGAGTCCGGGGTAGTTTGGGGGGCCGGGGGTGAGAGGTGCCGGCAGTGGCGCGGAGCAGCTGCTTGTGCATTCGCTGCATGCCTGACTGCAGAACCGAGTGTAAGTTGGTGCCTTTTTCTTCCCCCCACCCCCCCGCCCCATCCCTGCATCCTTCCCCTCTTCCCGCTGCTCCCCTGCTTAAATAATCCTGGCCAGGAACGGTGCAAAAGGAGGGACTTTTGATGTAGACGCAAACACGACCCCAAATCTCACCCCTCCGAGACGCAGCCATGGCTCCTGCCTGCAGTGCGGGCAGGGAGAGAACTCCGGGGCTTTGGGCAAATCTTCGCCACCTCCATCCCCCCACCTCCTAAATTTGCATGAATTAACCCTAAAAATGCTTGAGGGGGGGCGGAGGTTATTTGCCAGGAAGGCAGGTGATGGGGAGAAAGTAGGAGAAACTGAGTGCTGGGATAGGTGATGTCAACTCAGATGATGTCGTAACCCTCTCCGTTGAGCATCACTGCTTGGAGTCAGAGAAAGAAGCCCAGAGCCTATGACAAATAAAATCAACCTGTTAAAATAAGAAAAAAAAGGAAATTTCTGTGCTGTTAAACAAATTCGAGGTGTTTTGGAAAGGGAGGAAGGGGAGGAGAGAATTTACGGACAGGAGCAAAACCTGCATGTTTATTAGAAAAATAAATAAAATCTTGAAGGTTGGTTGATTTTTTGGTGACATGGGCATTTGTGGCTGCCGGACCTTTCCTGCAGGAGCAGAAAGATGGTGTTTGTGGTGTTCTGGTATGATGCTTGGAGGAGCCAGGGAAGGTCAAATCCAGCTAAACTCCTGAGTGAGTCGCTGGGGAGCGAGTGGTGGGGAGGCAGATGCAGGAAAAGGAGAAAAACTGGGACAAATGTGACCTCCCCTCCTCTGGGCCTGGCAGAAAAGGGTTAAGAGAAGCGGTTGAATGCTGCAAGCCTCGTCAGGGTTGTACTATTTTTTCTAGTGCATAAGGAGAAGGGAGAGGAGGGTTGCACGGAAAAGGGAAATTTCCAAGAAAAGAGGGATCTGCGGCAATATCTGCACCTCGGGGGATGAAGAGAGGAACCAACAGGCATAAATGGCCTGGAGACGGCTGAAATCTTCGCCGAGGAGATTGGCACCGCGGGGTTATTTTCCACCTGCCTCCCCTACCCATTTCTGTAATCCTGGCTCAAAGTAGACAAGTCGAGTTGGAGCTGAAGAAGGGAGGTTAGAGGGGTTTTTATTTCATTTGGGAGGGGAGAAACAAAAAAAAAAAAGGAAGCAAAAATGAGAGGTTGGTTGTGCCTCCCCGGGTTGAGCATCTCCGTGGCGCGAGGCAATGCAGGATGATCCAGAGGAGCACTCGCCGGGAGCAGGGATGTGAGGATCCGGCACCCACCGGGACACGAGCCTCAGCATTCCCAGGAGAAATTTCACCCGGCGGAGTCGAATTCCCACGGGGGTGGGTCGGCCGGGGGGGAGCGTTGGCTTTTGGGAGGACGGGGAGGGTGGATGGAGGTCGCGTGGGTCGGGGCCTACAATGCGGGTCCTTGGAGCTGCCAGCGGGGGGCAGGGGGCCTTGGAGGGGGACACGCAGGGACCGCTGGGGGGGTTCAATCTGGTGGATGAAACCGGAGCCTACCGAATTACCGGGGGACGCGACGCAGCGCCGTGAGTGCCGTGCCCGGTGGGTGCTGTGCCCGGTGGGTGCCGTGCCCGGTGGGTGCCGTGCCCGGTGGGTGCCGTGCCCGGTGGGTGCTGTGCCCGGTGGGTGCTGTGCCCGGTGGGTGCTGTGCCTGATGGGTGCCGTACCCGGTGGGTGCCGTGCCCGGTGGGTGCCGTGCCCGGTGGGTGCCGTGCCCGGTGGGTGCCGTGCCCGGTGGGTTTGGCGGTGGTGGGGGGACCCTCCGTGGCTTTGCAGAGGCTCAGCGGCGGGGGGGCTGCGTCGTTCCCCCCCCTCCTGCGCCTGGCACCGGCTCCCCCGGGCAGCGGCCCCGCGGTGCCGAGCGGAGCGCAGGGAGATGGAGCTCTGGCTTTTTGGGCTCTGGCTTTTTCCGCCCTGGCTCTAGCGCGCTCTCGCCCTCGGCTCGCGTTGCAGTGTGGGGCGGGCGAGCAGCGGGCAAACAGCTCGCGGGGAGGAAAAAAAGGGGTGCCCGGAGGAGCCGCGGCTTTGCAGATGCTCCTCTGGGACCTCCAGCAGCTTGTTACCTTCTCGGTGTTTTTTCCAGGCGATGCCACACCTCCCGAGGACACTGGAGACATCGGGTTTTGCTGAGCTTAGCAGCTTTTCACCGTCGTACCAAAGGCATCAGACAGACGCTCATCTGCCCTGAAGTGCATATCTGCAACAGCTCCCGGGAAGACTCTGTCTCTCTGTCTCTCTGTCTCTCTTTTCTCTCTCTCTCCAGTCCAAACCATTACAAGACCTGACTTCCACCATCTGGGAATTTAACCCCTCTTATGTCCCTTCTCCTTTTTCTACGATGACTCACCATTATTTTTAACTTTGAAGAGAGAGGAAATTATGGGGATCTTGGAAGCCTGTATTTCTCTCTAGGATTTCCCCGGGGTCAGATAATCGGTGTTACTAAGAGACTAAGATTTGGCTTCTCCAGGTAATGTGATTTGTTTTCTGTGTGCCATGGTGGTTTGCAAAGGATGACAGGAGCCGGGACACCAGCGGCCGAGGAGGGGGACTGCGGTGGTCCACGGGGAATCGCTGGCTCCGCATTCCAGAGCTTGGCTGCAGGCAGGGAGGGCAGCATGTCGCCGAGCCGCTGCTTCGTGGCTAGGGCAAGAGGATTGGGAAGGTGTTAAAAGCCGAGTTCGAGTTTTTCTGGAGGGTCGATTGCCTGAGATCGCACGGTTAAATGTTAATTAACCCTTCACTGCATGCTTGGGAATGAGCTGAGCCCGGCACCCCCTGGGGTCCCCTTGCCACTTTAGGGCTGGATGGGATTATTTTTCTTTCTTCCTTTCTCTTCCCTTCCCCCTCTTTGTTTTTGGTTTGGTTTTTTTTTAATTGGAATTTTGATTTTTAGCCAAGAAAAAAAAAGCCCTGCTTTGCCAATGCCAGTTTTTCCGTGCTGGTTTTGAACAGGTGATGGTTCCTCAGGTGTTTTCTCTGTTCCACCTAATGGGTTTAGATGGGAGTTGTTGAACTCTGTATCATAGAAGGCAAATTAACCCCCCAAGAAAGGGCACAGACATGCTAGTGAAGGGATCTGCTCTCCTCCCCCCAACTTTATTCCATCTCTCTCTTTCTCAGCAGGGGTGATTTTCTTTCTCCTTTTTTTTTTTTAATTTTTTTATTTCCTCTTTTTTTTTTTTATCTCATCCCTTTACTTTTTCATGAGACTCTTTCAACCCTACGTACCTGTCCTTCTGCAGGATAGTAGCCCTGCCCTGAACCTGATCCCACCACTGGGTCCTGGGAAGAGTTTAGCATAAGGATTTCTTTGAAACCCCAATATGACAGTTGCTACTGGAGATCCTGCAGATGAAGCTGCAGCTCTTCCCGGTCACCCGCAGGACACGTATAACCCTGAGACCGACCATGAGTGCTGCGAGAGGGTGGTCATCAACATCTCGGGGCTGCGCTTCGAGACGCAGCTCAAGACACTCGCCCAGTTCCCAGAGACCTTATTAGGGGATCCTAAAAAGAGGATGAGATATTTCGACCCTCTCCGGAACGAGTATTTCTTTGACCGGAACAGACCCAGCTTCGATGCGATTTTGTACTATTACCAGTCTGGGGGGAGGCTGAGGAGGCCGGTTAATGTGCCCTTGGACATCTTCTCGGAAGAGATTCGATTCTATGAACTGGGGGAAGAGGCAATGGAGATGTTTCGAGAGGACGAGGGCTACATCAAAGAAGAGGAGAGGCCATTGCCTGAGAACGAGTTTCAGAGACAAGTGTGGCTGCTCTTTGAGTACCCCGAGAGCTCAGGCCCTGCCAGGATTATAGCTATTGTCTCCGTCATGGTGATTTTAATCTCCATCGTCAGCTTTTGCTTGGAAACGTTGCCCATTTTTCGGGATGAGAATGAAGACATGCATGGCAGCGGGCTGAGCCACCTCCCCTATTCCAACAGCAGCATGGGGTACCAGCAGTCCACCTCCTTCACAGACCCCTTCTTCATCGTGGAGACACTTTGCATCATCTGGTTCTCCTTCGAGTTCCTGGTGAGGTTTTTCGCCTGCCCCAGCAAGGCTGGATTTTTTACCAACATCATGAACATTATTGACATCGTAGCCATCATTCCCTATTTCATCACCTTAGGGACAGAGCTGGCCGAGAAGCCAGAGGATGGCCAGCAAGGCCAGCAAGCCATGTCCTTGGCCATCCTCCGAGTCATTCGCTTGGTGCGGGTCTTCAGGATCTTCAAGCTCTCCCGGCACTCCAAGGGGCTGCAGATCCTGGGGCAGACCCTCAAGGCCAGCATGCGGGAGCTGGGCCTGTTGATATTTTTCCTCTTCATCGGCGTCATCCTCTTCTCCAGCGCCGTTTACTTTGCCGAGGCCGATGAGAGCGAGTCCCAGTTCCCGAGCATCCCCGACGCCTTCTGGTGGGCTGTGGTTTCCATGACGACTGTTGGCTACGGAGACATGGTCCCCACAACCATCGGGGGGAAAATAGTGGGTTCCTTGTGTGCCATTGCTGGCGTATTAACGATTGCCTTACCAGTGCCCGTCATAGTGTCCAACTTCAACTACTTCTACCACCGGGAGACGGAGGGAGAGGAGCAGGCTCAATATCTGCAAGTAACCAGCTGCCCAAAGATCCCCTCTTCCCCTGACCTAAAGAAAAGCAGAAGTGCCTCTACTATTAGTAAGTCTGATTATATGGAGATTCAGGAAGGCGTAAACAATAGCAATGAGGATTTTAGGGAGGAGAACTTGAAGACAGCCAATTGCACCCTAGCTAACACAAACTATGTGAATATCACCAAAATGCTAACCGATGTCTAGTAGCTAAAATCTAGTCATGTATTTAAAGCTGAAGTGGAACAATTGCAGATATTGAGTGCTGCTCTGCATTGTAGTTAACACAGTATTTTCTACGGTGTATATTTGGTTCTGCATGGGAAGCAATAGCTGTGTAAGTTACTTTTAACCTTCTATTTCCACACTGAATAAGCGTCTGTGCAAAAAAAAAAAAAAAAAACAAAAACAAACCGACAAACTAAACCCAAACCATTTTGTTGCCCTTCTCCCATCCCAGGCTTGTGGGTTTCCGAAGATATGGGAGGTATTTCAAGCAGCAGGATGGGGATACGAGGGGCAGCTCCAGGCTGTGCCAGATCCCTGTCCGGGGTGACGACCACCTTCCAGGGAACGGCTGGGAAAGGTCAGGCAGAACTTGCTGAAGGGACGATGCGGGCGAGTGTCCGGATTGCTGGAAGGCTCAGGTTTCCACCCTGGGAATGCCAAGCCCGGACGCGTCGCCCAGGCTCGTGTTTCATAACTGAAAATGCTGCATGCTGCAATAGTTTCAGCCACTGCAGTGTGCCAGTGTGAGGCCCAGGGGAGGGATAATTAGTGTGACAGCACATTATTTATTAAGTCTTAAATTTTCTATGCCAGGCATCGGAAGGGCCGGGTAAATAAATCAAGCGCTTGGATTTTAGTATTTCTTCAGATAACACTTCCATCCCTGATATTTCCAGGCTCACCAAAGACATCTCCACTAATATATTGAAAATGAGTTGGAAAAAGCATCTTTTTTTACATCTATATATAAAACTGGAGCAACTATGCTGTGGCCTATAATATATTTATACTGCAGTGAAATTTAACCAGTAATACAGTACAGCTGCATGGATATTTGTTGCATGAATCTGAATATTTAATACACACACAAATATATATTTTCTTAGTAGACTATACAATATTCATGTTTATAGTGTTTATAGATTCTCCGGTGGCTCAAAGGAGATTCATGGGAGTTCAAAAATCTCAACTGTAGTTAAAAACAGGATGGAGAAGGCATGTGCTGACAACAGTTGGATAGATAACAAGGCAAAGCCTGAGTGTCTGAGCATTCAGACCCAAGAGCCAACTAGTGCAACGGAAGGTGAGCTGAAAGTTAAACACCTGCACTCATTATGGGGCGAGTAATTAGTCATTAATCTTGGTGTCAGGAGCAGAAACCACGGAGGATCAGAGAGGGCACCAGGAGCAGGTGGAATTGCTCTCTTGGCTTGTTTGTTCAGCAGTTTTCAGCCGTTCCTGTATAATTCTTGTGTGTGTGTATGTAGATATTTAGAGAGCGACTACAGGGCC
Source organism: Lepidothrix coronata (assembly GCF_001604755.1). NCBI lineage: Eukaryota > Metazoa > Chordata > Aves > Passeriformes > Pipridae > Lepidothrix > Lepidothrix coronata. Next base: position 291,358 of record NW_016690270.1, on the reverse strand, counting down.
GAATCCTCAGCAAACAGAGCTCTTGGGGCATCGGGATTTCCTGATTTAGGGGTGCTGGGATGGTGGGACATGGGTTGGAGCAGGATGACCTACCCCGTGGAGCCCACGGGATCACCAGGGCAGGGCGTGTTTGGGGTTGGAAAACTCTTTTTCAACCACACAGAGCCCTAGGGCTGGGGGTTTATTTCTTTATGATGGAGAGGGCATGTGCTGGGGGTGAGCTGGATCTGAGCTGGTGCCTCTGAGCCTTTGCTTTGCCTTCTTCCAAGGTTTTTAGAGCAGTGAGTTGGGGTGCAGAGAGCCTGAGTTTGTCTCTGCTTCTTCATCCCTGCTGGTATTTGGGAATGGGAGCTGTTGATCCAGGGGGATCTCGTCTGCTTTCCCCATTCCCATCTGGGTTTCTGTGTCTCCCTCATTGCTGACAATCCCAGGGACAGGTGTCCTGTTCCTCTGATAGGTCAAGGGAGAGGGATGAAAATCTCTGTCAAGGTCATGGTCAATCAAAGCCTCCCTGGGCTGTGGAACAAGGTTCAGTTGGGGTGAATTTGGGCTGAATTGGGGCACAGTCAGTGCTGTACCACTGCATGAAGTGTGGGCACAAGGAAAGAATCCTCTGGCAGAGCATATGGGGGAGGTCAGAGACCCTTCCTGAGCTCAGAGAGGAAAACTCTACTAAATAACAATAAACCAACCGGTGCTAACATATTCTACAGCAATGGTTCCAAATGATGCTCTGGGGCCAGATCTTGTGCTGATGTGGCTTCCTTCAGCCAGGTGGAAACACTCCTCAGTTTTGTTGGATTGGTTGGTTGATTGATTCCGGCCTGGCTATAATTAATACCATGGTTTGTGCACGAGAGTCCTGCCTTCTGCTTGGGGCAAAGGACCAGCAGCATCCAGGGGTTGGGGCTCAGTGTGCTCAGCACCACGGGGCACCCAGCCCCTCTTTAATCTCATTATATTGGGAGCCTTCTGCTCCCACTTTCCTGCAGCAGCTTGGGAACGGGAGCTTCTGAACCCCCCCCCCAAAAAAAAAAAATCAACACAATCAAAAGCAATAAATTTTGACTCCTGAAGCTCATCATGTTGGATGGGGCAGGGCTGGCAGGAGTCGCCAGCTTGGGCACAATTCCTGGGGCAGTCAGCCAACGTCCATTGATCCGGCTCCTGGTGGGTCCATGGAGACATGAGCTTGCATAGGGAAGCTGCTGGATGTGCTGGGATGCTGCTCACCCACCTCTGGGTCCCTCCACACCTGGTGATCCCATTCCTGGTCTTGCTGCACGTTTTTTGGGATCCTGTCAGTTGGTGAGACTTGGCAAAGTGCCTGGTTGTGAGCTTGGGATGGTTTGGGATGGTTGACCAAAGCCTTGGGTGCGCGTTGGGAGCACGACTGCCGTTGTGGTTTGGTGAGGAAGAAGGTTGTGTTTTCCTTTGGGTAGGTGGTGTTTTGGGAATATTGTTCTCGTGGGCTTTCCAAGGCGGGGCGGGAGGGGAGAGCGGATCCGTCAGCAGGATCAGTCATATCCAAACCTTCTCACCAAACTGGGGGGCCCAGCTGCCTTTGGAAGCCCCAGAGGTGCATTCCAGTGAAAAATGGAGCCGAGGAGCAAGAGGCCACTCTCCTGTTGTCACCAATGTGTGCTGACATCTGTCCCCACGGCAGGGCTGGCACAGCCAGTTCTTCCTTAGGACAGATCCTGCACCTCTTGCACTGACCCCAGCAGAGGTTCCTGGGGAAAACAAGCCCTGGTGGGGGATTGGCTCTGTTCTGCACTTGTTTGGGAAACAGGGCAAACAACCAGATCAGAGCTCAGATGTTTGTTCAGGGTGGGAAAGGTCGGGGGAGGCCGTGGCTGGAAGGGATCTGTCCGTCTGCACGAAGCAGAGGGGTCCAGATTTCTCCCTTGCACACAGAAATGGTTCTCCTATAGCTTTTAATGGGATTTGTGCCTGCAGGTCGGAGCTCTAGTGCTATTTCTAGCTTTGCTTCTGACTCACTGATGTGATCTTGAACCAGTTTTTCAGGAGGAGAATGTGATATTTTTTCCTTTTCCTATTTTTTTTTCTCAAGGAATTTGGTTTCAGAGGCTCTGGGCCTGTTTCTGTGGAGATGCTGAGCATCCCAACCTCCTCTTGACTCTGAAAGGGTGCAGAAATGAGCTGCAAAATGGCTCAGACTGAGGATGCTAAATTAGGGACCGGGAAAGGGGGGGTGTCCCACCATCCATGTTTGATTGCATGAGGCCACTTAATGGAGGTGGTCTGGTTCTTTTCCTCCTCCTGAGGAGAAATTTGCCTCTCTGCAGGGCTGGGATGGAGGACTGGAGCTCTCTGGTCTGTGGAGGTGCTCCTGGAGGAGGGAGCATGTCTCTCTTAGATTATCCTTTGTGCCACAGTTTTGGAGAGATGGAAAACTGGGATTACAGTGTGGGTTGTCTTCTACACCCAGCCTCATGCCCAAGCCTTCCAGCAACCCATCAACCCTTTAATATCTTCCAAAATCTCTGCTAAGAGCAATGGGTGAGGCTCAAATACCAGCTGGATGCCACCATGTGATTAGGAAAAAATGATCTGCGCGGGGCACTGTGTTTTATTGGAAAAATTAATCCCTGCAGAGAAATTTTGTGTCCAAGTCCTCCAGATTTGAATGGTGAGCTATAAGAAGAAGAGGATCTCTAGATTGGCGTGATGAGAGTGTGGCACGTGGGTGTATAAATATGGGCATATTTGTGCATAAATACACAGAAGGAGAGAAAACGACAGAGGAGGAGGAGATATTTCAGGAAGGGCCTTGCTTTGTTATCAGATAATTCCTGGGTCAGCCCTTGAAATCTCTGCCAAAATCTTGTAGCTTTCCCAGAGCTTGCAAAACACTTGGGGATGGGTCCAAGTGAAGGAGAGCTGGATTTGGCTTTGGAAGCAGGAGTTTCCCAAGGGGTTGGGGACATTCATCTCCTTGCAACCCTCTGCAAACCAGCAGTCTCTGGTCCTGATCCTGAATCCCCATCTTGGGCCCATCATGACCATTTCTGTAACTGTGCAGGGAAAGCCAAGGAGAAGTTGAAGGTATTTGGTGGTGATGCAAGTGCTGTGCTGCACCAGGTGGGGTTTTGAGGTTATTTTTTTTAATGGGTGGATTTAAGTCCCTTGAACTATGGCAACTTTTGGTCCCAGTGTGGTAGCTCCTATTTTGAGCCAGGGTAAGTTTATCATGGAATTATGGAAGGGTTTGGTTAGAAGGGACCTTAAAGCCCACTCCCTGCCATGGGCAGGGACACCTCCTACTAGACCAGGTTGCTCCAAGCCCCGTCCAACCTGGCCTTGAAACCTTCTCTCAAGGTCTACACCCATGGGTGTAGTTTTATCTATGATAGTTATCCATGGTGGTTGTCCATGGTAGTTTTCCATGGTAGTCATCCATGGGAGCTGGTCAGTGTGCTCCCAGGGTAAAAAGGGCTGAGAAAAAAGGAGTCAGCCCCAAACCATTTTGTTGTGCACCTAAAATAAGGCTATGGCTCTCTCTTTGCACCCCTGGCAGCATCTATCACATCCCTTGGTTACTCCTGTTGGGCACCAGCTGCTGCCAATGCCAGGAGGCCCAAAGGGGGACAAGGGTCTCCCCCAGGGTCCAGCCTCTGGCCAGAGCCCTGCCCTTCCCCAGCCCATGGCCTCAGTGTCCCTGTGACGTTACTGCCCGAATTCCATCCCCCTGCTCAGAGCGGAGCTCTCCGATCCTGCCGCATCCCATTCGGGGGGAGAGGGACCAGCCTCCAGTGATGTGAATCCTCCCTGGGAGCACAGCACTGATTTATACCCAGGGACAAGATCCCCCAGCCCAGTTGTGCGTGATGAGAGAGAAATTCCGTGTCCGTGTTTTTCCTCCGGAGAGGGGAAGGTTTGGCTTGTGGGAGCTGCTGGACATTGTGTAACCACACACGGTCCACACACGAGGTACTATGTCCCCTCCCCAGCCCTGCCTGGCTGGCCTGAGCTTGGGTTTGGTCTTTTGGGGCTTGGGGGTTTTTTGATTATTATTATTATTTTTTAATATCTTCTGCTGCCTATAAGACTGTAATTATTGGTTTGCTCTCGCTCCCTCATTGCTTGAGACCACGCTCTTGTCCTCCAAGGTCATCCCCAAACAGCAAGGGGAAAAAATGGGTATTGGATCAACCCTGCATGTGGTGCCTAATTTGAGCGAATCAATAGGAAGAGGAAATCCAAGAAGGACTCATCCTAAGGATGCTGGAGCTGAACCTTTTGTTTCCATGGTTACGGGAGAAATGGGACCAGGAATGGAGAGAGGCCTATAAACTGGTAGGAATTTCAAGTCATTTAACCATGCGTTTGCTAGACAAAAAATTTAGACACCAGCTGTACCTGAATTGCACAGTGTTTATAGACGTTCCTGCTCTTATTGACTGTGGGGGGTGTCTGGGGGGTCGGGTGGAAAGGGGTGAGGGGCCCCCGAGTCAATAAGGCTGCCCATTGTATATAGGTATATAGATCTGTGTACATACATATCCCAAATGAGCATTTGCTGTCTGGTTTATCATGAGTGTATATAATTTATTCTTCACAAAGTATCACGATTTTTGTAAATATTGGCACTAATTAAGAGAAAATAAATATGTATATTATTGAGGAGTTTGATATCGGCTCTGTGGAGGGTGGGAGAGGAAAAGACGAGTGGTTGTATTTTTGATGTGTTTTTATCTACAACTAAAACCTTCTGTGAGAAGAGAAATAATCAGTCTGAGCCATGGAAAAATCAGTTTGTGCTCCAACATCAGCCAGTTTGCAGGGGCTGGTGGAGGGGGAGATGCTCAGGGAAGAGCTGATGGGTCCTGGTGATAGAATCCAGGGTTACAGACACGCTGTATGGTGTGTACGGCATTCCCACGGGATTTGCTCAAAAAAAGATTCCAGCTCCAGGGGAAGGGGCTGGAAGCAGGATCAAACTCGCATTCTTCATCGTTCTCCACTCCTCCAACTTGGATATCAGCCATGTCCATGAAGGTAATGGAGAATGGCTGCTGCTGGGGGATAAAACTGCTCTTGGAAGCTTTGTGGGCACCCAAAGGGTGTTTTTTAACCTGATGATTCCTCTTGGAAGAGGGAGAAGCAAATGGGCAGGGATGGTGCTGGTAGCATATCCTCTGCAGGGTTACAGGCCTTGTATCCTTGGAGATGTCTCCTAGAGGGGAGTGGAATCTTGCAGAGGAATGGTTTGTTTGTCCATCCCCAGGGAACAGCTGTAACAATATTTTCTCCTGCTGTTTTCTCTTCTCCTATGAGTGTCTTGGGGCAGCAAAGGGCAGGGGAGGCTTTGGGGGCCCTTGGTGCTCGTGTTTGGGGGTTTATCCATTTGCTTGGTGGCTTTCACAGGCAGCATGGCTGCTCTGGGTTTCCTTTCTTACAGGGTAGAGCCGAGGTAACCCCCCTACCTGTGTTCATGGGATGGAGATGAAACACAAGAGACCAAAGAGATCTCCATCTCTCATGGATGGGTTGGTCCTGCCCGGCTCTGGGAGGTGGTAAACCAAGGGTTAGTGCTCAACCTCCATCTCAACCCACCCCAAATCCCCTCACACTGGTCATGGAGAAGCCCCTGGTATGGGGCTCAGAGTCTTGGGTTCAAGTGTCACTTGTGCCAGCGTGGCCACTGTGTGACCCAGGGATGTCATGGGACCCATTCCAGGCTCAGTTCCCCCGTCCTTAACAGCTTCCTAAGCTGCCTCCAAGGACCCAGCAAATCACAAATCTTAATATTAGGACAATGAAAATGCATAAAGGGGTGGCTGAACCCATGGATGGATGTTGCTGGGGGGAGAGAAAGTGTTTAAGAGCAACCAATTACAAACATATAAGTACAGAAAACCATCAAAGTGCAAAAAAATTAACAGAAGCTTTTGTGGGCAATGCACCCTGAACAAAATGTCCGTGTTTGCCATAATGCTGAGTGGAAGCAGCCCCCAAACTGGACCAGTTTGTGCTTCTCAGCCCCATTTCCAAGCCCAGAAGATGCTCCAGCCGGGTTGGCAGATGCCAAACCCTTCCCTTCTCAGTGTCCTGTTGGTTGTGGGCCCATAAATACCTGAACACCAAGTGGAACAAGTAGTTTGCAGAACCATCTGCTCTGCACAGGCTCTCCAGAGCTGTGGCAGGAGGATGCTGTGAGGGAGACTCGGTAATTATTTTAAATTGTGGGAATGCCAGCGTGTGGCACCATCCTGGCCACGCTCCGAGGATGTGGGAGATGTCATCGGGGTGTTGCCGCCTCCTCCAGCCGACCTGCTTGTGCTTTCACACCCTTCAAGGAGATAAGGAGAGGATGGAAGAATCACCCCATCCAACGGAAGACCTCCCCATGCCTGGGCAGCTCTTTCCTCCCCAGACTGGAGGCTCCCAGCCTGCCCTCCCGGCTGCAGGGAGCGGCTGGTCCCACTCAGCGCAGCCTGGCTGGTTTTGCCCGTGCTGACTGACCTACTTTCTGCCACTTTCTTTGCTGAGTGTCGCCTGTGCCAACCAAAACCCCATGAAATTCCTCATGGATCTGCTCTGGAGCTCATAAGTCAGAGACCTCCAAGGTGGCACAGTGATGCTCCCGGTCGTGGGAAGACCACACCACACACCTTTGCAGAAGCTCCTCTCCCTGCTGAGGGGCTGGATCCCTCCAAATCCTGCTCATTTCCATTGAGAAAGGCAAGGATTCAAGTGCCAAGAAAGCATTACCTGTGCTACTTCTTGAAAGCTTGGGGTGCTCAAACCCCAGGGCTCGTTTCCCTGAGACCAGCAGGAATTTTTAGCTGTGAGCGAGTCCACTTCCATTTGGCAAAGTGGGCACTCGAACCCTGAAAGCACCTCCTGGGCTGGAGCTGTGAGGGTTGTTGAGAGAAGGAGAGGGAAAATGATCCCCTGCTCAGGATGCTGCTGGTCTGCTGGTGATGCTCTGTAGGTGCCTGGGATGGTGGGACTCGGGTGGGAGCTGGTGCTGATTTGAACCATTGCTGCTGCAATGCTGGTGATTCCACAGAGCCTTAACTGGGCAGCTGGGAACACAAAATTTGCAAGGGTGGGCGTGTGAAGCGGGGCCCCCACAGTCTATCTTTAGGTAACCTCTAGGCAAAGTTTTGGAGCGTACACAGCTCCGAGAGGCACATTTATCCTGCAACTCTGGAAATCAGGCCAGTCTCTCTTTCTCCTTTCCACTTCCTCCTTGCTCCTTCTTCTCCCTCCTTTGCATTTGTGCCGGCTGTTGAAAAACCTATTTCTGGGAGCCGAGCTCTCCTCTGCACCCTGGAATGGTGTCCAGGGTGGGGGAAGGGGGGGTTAGGCAAATGAAGTAATATTTGGGTGTATTAAACATGAATCTGAATTTTACAGAGTCAGAACTGAGCCTGCTGAGGCCTCACNAAAAAAAAAATCAACACAATCAAAAGCAATAAATTTTGACTCCTGAAGCTCATCATGTTGGATGGGGCAGGGCTGGCAGGAGTCGCCAGCTTGGGCACAATTCCTGGGGCAGTCAGCCAACGTCCATTGATCCGGCTCCTGGTGGGTCCATGGAGACATGAGCTTGCATAGGGAAGCTGCTGGATGTGCTGGGATGCTGCTCACCCACCTCTGGGTCCCTCCACACCTGGTGATCCCATTCCTGGTCTTGCTGCACGTTTTTTGGGATCCTGTCAGTTGGTGAGACTTGGCAAAGTGCCTGGTTGTGAGCTTGGGATGGTTTGGGATGGTTGACCAAAGCCTTGGGTGCGCGTTGGGAGCACGACTGCCGTTGTGGTTTGGTGAGGAAGAAGGTTGTGTTTTCCTTTGGGTAGGTGGTGTTTTGGGAATATTGTTCTCGTGGGCTTTCCAAGGCGGGGCGGGAGGGGAGAGCGGATCCGTCAGCAGGATCAGTCATATCCAAACCTTCTCACCAAACTGGGGGGCCCAGCTGCCTTTGGAAGCCCCAGAGGTGCATTCCAGTGAAAAATGGAGCCGAGGAGCAAGAGGCCACTCTCCTGTTGTCACCAATGTGTGCTGACATCTGTCCCCACGGCAGGGCTGGCACAGCCAGTTCTTCCTTAGGACAGATCCTGCACCTCTTGCACTGACCCCAGCAGAGGTTCCTGGGGAAAACAAGCCCTGGTGGGGGATTGGCTCTGTTCTGCACTTGTTTGGGAAACAGGGCAAACAACCAGATCAGAGCTCAGATGTTTGTTCAGGGTGGGAAAGGTCGGGGGAGGCCGTGGCTGGAAGGGATCTGTCCGTCTGCACGAAGCAGAGGGGTCCAGATTTCTCCCTTGCACACAGAAATGGTTCTCCTATAGCTTTTAATGGGATTTGTGCCTGCAGGTCGGAGCTCTAGTGCTATTTCTAGCTTTGCTTCTGACTCACTGATGTGATCTTGAACCAGTTTTTCAGGAGGAGAATGTGATATTTTTTCCTTTTCCTATTTTTTTTTCTCAAGGAATTTGGTTTCAGAGGCTCTGGGCCTGTTTCTGTGGAGATGCTGAGCATCCCAACCTCCTCTTGACTCTGAAAGGGTGCAGAAATGAGCTGCAAAATGGCTCAGACTGAGGATGCTAAATTAGGGACCGGGAAAGGGGGGGTGTCCCACCATCCATGTTTGATTGCATGAGGCCACTTAATGGAGGTGGTCTGGTTCTTTTCCTCCTCCTGAGGAGAAATTTGCCTCTCTGCAGGGCTGGGATGGAGGACTGGAGCTCTCTGGTCTGTGGAGGTGCTCCTGGAGGAGGGAGCATGTCTCTCTTAGATTATCCTTTGTGCCACAGTTTTGGAGAGATGGAAAACTGGGATTACAGTGTGGGTTGTCTTCTACACCCAGCCTCATGCCCAAGCCTTCCAGCAACCCATCAACCCTTTAATATCTTCCAAAATCTCTGCTAAGAGCAATGGGTGAGGCTCAAATACCAGCTGGATGCCACCATGTGATTAGGAAAAAATGATCTGCGCGGGGCACTGTGTTTTATTGGAAAAATTAATCCCTGCAGAGAAATTTTGTGTCCAAGTCCTCCAGATTTGAATGGTGAGCTATAAGAAGAAGAGGATCTCTAGATTGGCGTGATGAGAGTGTGGCACGTGGGTGTATAAATATGGGCATATTTGTGCATAAATACACAGAAGGAGAGAAAACGACAGAGGAGGAGGAGATATTTCAGGAAGGGCCTTGCTTTGTTATCAGATAATTCCTGGGTCAGCCCTTGAAATCTCTGCCAAAATCTTGTAGCTTTCCCAGAGCTTGCAAAACACTTGGGGATGGGTCCAAGTGAAGGAGAGCTGGATTTGGCTTTGGAAGCAGGAGTTTCCCAAGGGGTTGGGGACATTCATCTCCTTGCAACCCTCTGCAAACCAGCAGTCTCTGGTCCTGATCCTGAATCCCCATCTTGGGCCCATCATGACCATTTCTGTAACTGTGCAGGGAAAGCCAAGGAGAAGTTGAAGGTATTTGGTGGTGATGCAAGTGCTGTGCTGCACCAGGTGGGGTTTTGAGGTTATTTTTTTTAATGGGTGGATTTAAGTCCCTTGAACTATGGCAACTTTTGGTCCCAGTGTGGTAGCTCCTATTTTGAGCCAGGGTAAGTTTATCATGGAATTATGGAAGGGTTTGGTTAGAAGGGACCTTAAAGCCCACTCCCTGCCATGGGCAGGGACACCTCCTACTAGACCAGGTTGCTCCAAGCCCCGTCCAACCTGGCCTTGAAACCTTCTCTCAAGGTCTACACCCATGGGTGTAGTTTTATCTATGATAGTTATCCATGGTGGTTGTCCATGGTAGTTTTCCATGGTAGTCATCCATGGGAGCTGGTCAGTGTGCTCCCAGGGTAAAAAGGGCTGAGAAAAAAGGAGTCAGCCCCAAACCATTTTGTTGTGCACCTAAAATAAGGCTATGGCTCTCTCTTTGCACCCCTGGCCACATCTATCACATCCCTTGGTTACTCCTGTTGGGCACCAGCTGCTGCCAATGCCAGGAGGCCCAAAGGGGGACAAGGGTCTCCCCCAGGGTCCAGCCTCTGGCCAGAGCCCTGCCCTTCCCCAGCCCATGGCCTCAGTGTCCCTGTGACGTTACTGCCCGAATTCCATCCCCCTGCTCAGAGCGGAGCTCTCCGATCCTGCCGCATCCCATTTGGGGGAAGAGGGACCAGCCTCCAGTGATGTGAATCCTCCCTGGGAGCACAGCACTGATTTATACCCAGGGACAAGATCCCCCAGCCCAGTTGTGCGTGATGAGAGAGAAATTCCGTGTCCGTGTTTTTCCTCCGGAGAGGGGAAGGTTTGGCTTGTGGGAGCTGCTGGACATTGTGTAACCACACACGGTCCACACACGAGGTACTATGTCCCCTCCCCAGCCCTGCCTGGCTGGCCTGAGCTTGGGTTTGGTCTTTTGGGGCTTGGGGGTTTTTTGATTATTATTATTATTTTTTAATATCTTCTGCTGCCTATAAGACTGTAATTATTGGTTTGCTCTCGCTCCCTCATTGCTTGAGACCACGCTCTTGTCCTCCAAGGTCATCCCCAAACAGCAAGGGGAAAAAATGGGTATTGGATCAACCCTGCATGTGGTGCCTAATTTGAGCGAATCAATAGGAAGAGGAAATCCAAGAAGGACTCATCCTAAGGATGCTGGAGCTGAACCTTTTGTTTCCATGGTTACGGGAGAAATGGGACCAGGAATGGAGAGAGGCCTATAAACTGGTAGGAATTTCAAGTCATTTAACCATGCGTTTGCTAGACAAAAAATTTAGACACCAGCTGTACCTGAATTGCACAGTGTTTATAGACGTTCCTGCTCTTATTGACTGTGGGGGGTGTCTGGGGGGTCGGGTGGAAAGGGGTGAGGGGCCCCCGAGTCAATAAGGCTGCCCATTGTATATAGGTATATAGATCTGTGTACATACATATCCCAAATGAGCATTTGCTGTCTGGTTTATCATGAGTGTATATAATTTATTCTTCACAAAGTATCACGATTTTTGTAAATATTGGCACTAATTAAGAGAAAATAAATATGTATATTATTGAGGAGTTTGATATCGGCTCTGTGGAGGGTGGGAGAGGAAAAGACGAGTGGTTGTATTTTTGATGTGTTTTTATCTACAACTGAAACCTTCTGTGAGAAGAGAAATAATCAGTCTGAGCCATGGAAAAATCAGTTTGTGCTCCAACATCAGCCAGTTTGCAGGGGCTGGTGGAGGGGGAGATGCTCAGGGAAGAGCTGATGGGTCCTGGTGATAGAATCCAGGGTTACAGACACGCTGTATGGTGTGTACGGCATTCCCACGGGATTTGCTCAAAAAAAGATTCCAGCTCCAGGGGAAGGGGCTGGAAGCAGGATCAAACTCGCATTCTTCATCGTTCTCCACTCCTCCAACTTGGATATCAGCCATGTCCATGAAGGTAATGGAGAATGGCTGCTGCTGGGGGATAAAACTGCTCTTGGAAGCTTTGTGGGCACCCAAAGGGTGTTTTTTAACCTGATGATTCCTCTTGGAAGAGGGAGAAGCAAATGGGCAGGGATGGTGCTGGTAGCATATCCTCTGCAGGGTTACAGGCCTTGTATCCTTGGAGATGTCTCCTAGAGGGGAGTGGAATCTTGCAGAGGAATGGTTTGTTTGTCCATCCCCAGGGAACAGCTGTAACAATATTTTCTCCTGCTGTTTTCTCTTCTCCTATGAGTGTCTTGGGGCAGCAAAGGGCAGGGGAGGCTTTGGGGGCCCTTGGTGCTCGTGTTTGGGGGTTTATCCATTTGCTTGGTGGCTTTCACAGGCAGCATGGCTGCTCTGGGTTTCCTTTCTTACAGGGTAGAGCCGAGGTAACCCCCCTACCTGTGTTCATGGGATGGAGATGAAACACAAGAGACCAAAGAGATCTCCATCTCTCATGGATGGGTTGGTCCTGCCCGGCTCTGGGAGGTGGTAAACCAAGGGTTAGTGCTCAACCTCCATCTCAACCCACCCCAAATCCCCTCACACTGGTCATGGAGAAGCCCCTGGTATGGGGCTCAGAGTCTTGGGTTCAAGTGTCACTTGTGCCAGCGTGGCCACTGTGTGACCCAGGGATGTCATGGGACCCATTCCAGGCTCAGTTCCCCCGTCCTTAACAGCTTCCTAAGCTGCCTCCAAGGACCCAGCAAATCACAAATCTTAATATTAGGACAATGAAAATGCATAAAGGGGTGGCTGAACCCATGGATGGATGTTGCTGGGGGGAGAGAAAGTGTTTAAGAGCAACCAATTACAAACATATAAGTACAGAAAACCATCAAAGTGCAAAAAAATTAACAGAAGCATTTATGGGCAATGCACCCTGAACAAAATGTCCGTGTTTGCCATAATGCTGAGTGGAAGCAGCCCCCAAACTGGACCAGTTTGTGCTTCTCAGCCCCATTTCCAAGCCCAGAAGATGCTCCAGCCGGGTTGGCAGATGCCAAACCCTTCCCTTCTCAGTGTCCTGTTGGTTGTGGGCCCATAAATACCTGAACACCAAGTGGAACAAGTAGTTTGCAGAACCATCTGCTCTGCACAGGCTCTCCAGAGCTGTGGCAGGAGGATGCTGTGAGGGAGACTCGGTAATTATTTTAAATTGTGGGAATGCCAGCGTGTGGCACCATCCTGGCCACGCTCCGAGGATGTGGGAGATGTCATCGGGGTGTTGCCGCCTCCTCCAGCCGACCTGCTTGTGCTTTCACACCCTTCAAGGAGATAAGGAGAGGATGGAAGAATCACCCCATCCAACGGAAGACCTCCCCATGCCTGGGCAGCTCTTTCCTCCCCAGACTGGAGGCTCCCAGCCTGCCCTCCCGGCTGCAGGGAGCGGCTGGTCCCACTCAGCGCAGCCTGGCTGGTTTTGCCCGTGCTGACTGACCTACTTTCTGCCACTTTCTTTGCTGAGTGTCGCCTGTGCCAACCAAAACCCCATGAAATTCCTCATGGATCTGCTCTGGAGCTCATAAGTCAGAGACCTCCAAGGTGGCACAGTGATGCTCCCGGTCGTGGGAAGACCACACCACACACCTTTGCAGAAGCTCCTCTCCCTGCTGAGGGGCTGGATCCCTCCAAATCCTGCTCATTTCCATTGAGAAAGGCAAGGATTCAAGTGCCAAGAAAGCATTACCTGTGCTACTTCTTGAAAGCTTGGGGTGCTCAAACCCCAGGGCTCGTTTCCCTGAGACCAGCAGGAATTTTTAGCTGTGAGCGAGTCCACTTCCATTTGGCAAAGTGGGCACTCGAACCCTGAAAGCACCTCCTGGGCTGGAGCTGTGAGGGTTGTTGAGAGAAGGAGAGGGAAAATGATCCCCTGCTCAGGATGCTGCTGGTCTGCTGGTGATGCTCTGTAGGTGCCTGGGATGGTGGGACTCGGGTGGGAGCTGGTGCTGATTTGAACCATTGCTGCTGCAATGCTGGTGATTCCACAGAGCCTTAACTGGGCAGCTGGGAACACAAAATTTGCAAGGGTGGGCGTGTGAAGCGGGGCCCCCACAGTCTATCTTTAGGTAACCTCTAGGCAAAGTTTTGGAGCGTACACAGCTCCGAGAGGCACATTTATCCTGCAACTCTGGAAATCAGGCCAGTCTCTCTTTCTCCTTTCCACTTCCTCCTTGCTCCTTCTTCTCCCTCCTTTGCATTTGTGCCGGCTGTTGAAAAACCTATTTCTGGGAGCCGAGCTCTCCTCTGCACCCTGGAATGGTGTCCAGGGTGGGGGAAGGGGGGGTTAGGCAAATGAAGTAATATTTGGGTGTATTAAACATGAATCTGAATTTTACAGAGTCAGAACTGAGCCTGCTGAGGCCTCACGTCTACAGAGCATTAGGGCAGACAAATAAGATCCAAGGACTAAAGCCAGCTCTACCCAAATATTTAGATATACCCCAATGTTTGGGCCCCTGTCACCCTGTTCCAATGTCACCCTGGTTTCCCAGGGGAGGCACCTTTCTCATCCTGGAGTGCTGAGGTCCTGCTTGGACATCTCAGTGCCTTGTGCCTCTCTGTGCCAGGGAAGAGCCACAGTGAGACTGCCTCAGTTTTTTATCTTTTCATCCTAAAAAAACAGTGAGAAAATCTGGGTCTGGGGAATCTGGGAAGTTTCCTGAGGGCTCAGCAGAAGGTGTGCCCCCCTCCTGCTCTCTGTGGCTTGCTTTTGTTGGGGCAAAGCTCTCTCACCACCCTGGGTGGGCACAGGAGCTGAGGGTGTTGATCCACCAGAATTCCATGATGCTCCTCAGAGGAGTCATTGGGAGGATGTTGGTTTAGAGGAGTTCACAGGCACCCAAGGGCAGAAACTGCAGCCCCCGTGTTGGCAGAGAAACCCCAGGGCCGCCGACAACTCTTGAGTTTGTTTTGCTGCTTCTTTAATGCCGCCCAAACCAGCTCCTGGCAAGAGCAGCACCGGGGTCTGGGGAGCTGGAGATGCCAAGGTCATCCTGCTCCTCACATCCACACGGAGATCAGCTCGGCACAGTCCACCAGCTGCCCCCGCGTCTGCCGTGACCCCCCTCCTGCACGTCCCTCCTCCCAGATCCGCAGGCACCGGGCAGGATCAGGCCCCAGGGGTGCGTTTTTGTACCCAGGGAGAGGTTAAGGTTTGGGGAGGGGAAGGGAAGCAGAACAAATCCCTTCTGCCAGGCACCTGCTCCCTGCCTCCGCAGAAACGCCGACGGCGCAGCGTTTGAGAGCGGAGCCTTTTCCGCTTAGGAGAGGGGTTGTCTTCCACTGTCCTTTTATCCTTGGCTAATTAAAGGCAAATCTCTGCTGAAGGAGCACAGCTCTTCATAGCTGAGCTCTAATAACTAGAAAGTGGCTGCAAATGCTTGGAGGCAGCTGCAGAAATCCTGGGCAGAAATAGCATTTTTATCTCACAGCTTTACCAGCTTTGGCTCTGGGGATAATAAAATTTCTGAGTTGTAGAAGGAGGTAACAGCAGATACAGCCCCATTCTGTCCGAGTTTACAAAGGAATCAGTTGGATGGATCAGCTAAATTCCCAAGTCCTCCCTGAGCAGGACACCAGAGATCCCATGGCAGGAGGGGTTGTTGGAACAAGAGGATATTTAAAGTTCCTTCCAACCCAAACCATTCTGTGATCCCATGAGATTACATGGCCATGGCAAGGTCCCACCAATCCCTGGCATGATGCAGGGAAGAGCTGGAGTGAACCACGTCCCAGCAATCAGAGGTTTGTATCTGGGCAGCTGTTCTAGATCCAAGTCCTCTCATCCCCAAGGAAATGTTTGCAGGCAGCTGGATCCCATCTGGAAGGGGCCTCACCCCGCTCCAGTTGCTGTAGAGAAGGGTGAGGGAGGCTGGTCCCAGGTCCCTGATGTTGGGTCCCAGAAAGCCCAAAATCAGGCTGGGAAGGTGGAAAGGGTGGAGGGAAGATGGGTGATGGCTCCCATTTTGCTGCAGCCTCTCTCTGCCCACTGCAAGCCCTGCTTTGCTCCACATCTCGTATTTTATCCCTCTGGGAGGGCTGGGCAGGCCCAGGGGAAAAGAACAGGGGTGGAAGTTGGTTTTACAGCTTCAGATGTCTGAAACCAAGCAGTTTGGTCTGCTGGGGTCACCTGGGCCTCAATGTGCTCTGCAGAGAGACTGGCACCTCCCAGGGATGGAGGGGGATGAGGTCCCCCTTGGCTGTTGGCCTCCCTCCAGCAACAGCACAGATGGCTGCAACTTCTTCCACTTCCAGACTAGTCTGATCCATGCTCTTGGACACTCACATGCTGGTTATTTCCACTCTTTAAAAGGCAGAAAGAGGATTTAACCCTGAAGGATCTCCATCAAATCAGAAAGAAGGATGCTCTGCACTGGTGTAACATCTCCCAGCCAGGCAGCCCAAAGCACTTCACTCACAAATGTTTTTAAGGGGTTTGAGTTACAGTAATGCCCTGAAACCCTTAAAGATGAAAAAAACCCACAACAACAGAGCATTTGGTATAACAGGGCATAATTTCATGAAGACAGACACAGAAAAAAAAGGTTGTGGCATCCAGTAAGGCTGGCAAGAAGCAGGCACAGAGAGTAACTATTATTATTCTGTTGCTGCCATTTCGTGGCTCTCACACAGAGCTTTTCATTAGGAGCTCTAAAGTGCTTTAGGAAAGAGAAGATTCAGATGTCTGGTCTGTCTGCAGTGATTCCAGCAGAGGAGAACAGGCAATGGTCTATGCAGAAGCTCTTCCTGCAGTTTGACTGGTGGCAGGGCAAGGGTGTCCTCTGCTCAGCTCCCAATGGCATTTTAGTTACTCTTCAGCTTCCAGAAGTCTCCCTGTGCTGCACAGAGGGCTGTGGTCCTGAAAAACCCCTTTCCATGAGTATGCCCCTCCCTTCCATCCCCCTCCAACATTCCCATTCCACCTCCAATGCAGCAGACATGCTAAAATCCCATCTTTGGATCATTTGGACATTCACGGGAGCAGGAGCCTTCCCAGGGCAGGAAGAGATGTGAGGTCTCTGAGGGAGGACACTTGCTGTGCCACCCTGGAGGGGTTTGCACCACACAGGAGGTGCAAGGACAGAGAGAAAGGGCACTGAAGAGCTCCCTGGCAAAGCTCTGCAGCACAAATCCTCCTCTGCTTTCCCTCCCCGCCTTGGCTGGGTGCCAGCAGGTAACATCAACTGCCCTCCACCATCACTTGGAGGATGCTCAGGCTCCAGACACGTGTGACTGTCCCTGGAGCAGAAGCAGCAGCTTCATCCTTGCAGCCTCCTCGGGGAAAGTCCCTCCTTGCATTCCTGCTGCCTGCAGCATCCCTGGGCTCGAGGGGGGCTGGACTGAGGGACTGTCTGGGTGGAAATACTGCTTGGAAAACAGAAACCCAGCCCAAGGGCAGATGGGCTCAAGTTTGTTCCTCAGCTTTGGGGCCCCAGGGTGCACTCCAGACCCACACTGATGTTCCTGGGTGCTGCTCTTGTTCATCCTGCACTGGAAGGAGCCTGAGTTTGAGTGGGGCAGCACAGGAGCTGCTGATTCCCTGAGGGCATTTGCAGTGAGCTCAGCCTTGGCCTAGACCCCTCCACTGCCTCTGGGGACTCAGGTTTTTGGCTGCCTTTGCCATTTGGCTCCTTTAGCATTGGAAAATTGCATTGGTTGACAGGTGGGTACCCCAAACTGGTCCACATCCATGGGACGTGTTCATGGACACACTCCTTTACACATGGACACACAAACACACCCATTAAATCCCAGTAAGCACTGGTTTGAGGTCCTTCCATGCCCCAGTTCAGCCTTAGGGACGGTGCTGTAGGGGAATATGACTCATGAGTTTAGTTCAAGTGGTTTCCAGGTGGGATGGGGGCACGGTGGCCGTGGTGGGAGTTGTCATGGGGAGGAAACAACCCCCCTCTACAAAAAAAGAAGCCAAGACACCTTTAGCCATGACAAGGCATTGCTTTGGTGCCTTGCAGGGTAAGTGGGATGGCAGGGAGAGAGTTTGCTCAGGCAGCTTCTCCCTGGCAGGGACTTGTGGGTGTCTCCACTGGGCTCTGCTGTGACATGTGGCTTCCAGGAGTTTGTCCTCTCCCTCCTGGAGCACGAGCAGCACCTGCAGACCCGCCAGCTCAGCACAAAGCTCAAGGTTTAGTCATTTCTTTGCCATAAATAGCAAATGGGGGGAAGGTGTTTCAGTGGATTAAATGCCCTCTGAGAGGCTGCTGGCATGCAGGGAGGTGACTGTCCTATTGATCCCTGTCCTTGTCCCGCTCCCCACCCTCCTCCCAGCAGAGGTGACCCTCCCGCCCTGTGCTGACCCAGGGACTGACCCTGTGGCCAGGAACAGAGGATTTTTCACTGTGGTGGTTCTCTTTGGGAATGAAGAGCTCTGGAGCCGGGCCCCTCACTGGGCTGGTCCCCTGGGGGGATATCTCATGGAGAGGTTCCCAGGAGGACTCTCCACTTGGCCTCAGTGTTTCTCTCAGCAGAGAAACTCCTCCACGTGATTCATCTGGCTTAATTTAACCCTTTGCCTGGGGACAAGAAGAGGGAAGCCTGAAAAGAACCTGGCTTTCTGCATTTATGGTGGAAAGAGTCAGGGAAACAAGCTCAGATGGACCATAGAGGCTCCACTTTCAGGTGCCACTTGGATTCCCAGGACACCTGGAAGACCCTTCTGAAGGCCTGTTAAAGGCTGTGTGGGATGGGATGGCTTTGATATGTGCCCAGCAGAGCAGTGCTGCCATGTGGGGTTCCCATGACTGTAACCACTTCCCACCACCAGCTCCAGGCCCAGATCTGTATTTCCACAGCAGAGTCATAAGAACGTTTCCCTCTGCTCTCTCAGCTGGTGCCTTTCATGCCTAGAGAGAAGAGAGAAGACCCCTCTGGATGCTCTTTTCGTGCCTTTGGTGTGCTGGGATCTGCTTTCCCGGCTGCCTGTGCTCCCACCATCTGCTGTGGTGGAACAGTGCCTGCTCTTGGTTTTCCAAGGAAAGCCCTTGCCAAGCAAAGATGGGTTGAGTGTCCAACCAACACAGTGCTGTGGGTGCCACTGTCAGAGACTGAAACAGTTAATGATTTAGGCATTCAAGACTGTTGCATTATCCCTCTGATGGGCAGCTGGGCCCATCTCCCCCTCCAGTGCTGCTGAAGGTGTCAAGCCCTGAAAGGGTGAGAAGAGCCATGTTTGCCATGCCCACCACATGAACTCTGCTCTGGGCTGTCTGAGATGTCAGAGGTTCATGGCATGGCCCATCAAAGCCCATGAAAAGTGGGAAAACCCCTTTTCCCAGGCCCCTCACGGGAACTCTGCGCAGGCCCAGCAGACCTTGGAGGCTCCAGGCACGTCCCGGGACACCATCCATGGATATAATAACTCACAACTCCTTTGAGTGTGGGGGCTTCCCTCCCCCACCCCCAACAGATCAAGGCCACAACTTCAACTGACAGACATTGGAGCTGCAACTCCCAGGTTCCATCTCTGGACCCCGTGGATGGTGACTACAGACATCTTTCCACTTTCAGCTTTTCTTTCCCTTACTCTCCCTTACCCTCATCCTATCTTTTCTTTTTCTGCTTTCTGCCTTTTCCCTAAAGGTTATCTTTATGCCATGTTGCTACAGATGAGAGATAGAGATAACACCCAGAATGCTAACATACCTTTTTACCTTTGAAACAAAATTGTTCTAAAATAAACCCTACATATATATGTTTTCAAACACTGGTTATTCAGTGTCGTTTCACTCTAATGCAATCCAAGGGATTTATTAATAAGAACCTGACTTACCCCCCCCCCTTTTCTGGGGTGAGTCATAACAGCCACAACCCTTAGTGATGGCACAGGAGAGGGAGTTTGGGGACAGCAGGGTGGCTCTGCTGGGTGGCATCTCTTGCACCAAAATCTGTGGTCCAGTTGAGCTTGTTTCCCTGAATCCTTTCACTGGGAATGCAGAGAAATGACAATTTTAAGGCATTATTGCTCTGCCTTCAGGCAGATACCTGAATGGGGCTCGGTTGTTGATGTGGAGAATCTCTCTCTGCTGACCGTGATGGTGGTTTTGGCAACCAGACCCCATGAAGTTCTCCTGGGAATGTCCCCATGCATGTGAGAGATGAGGAGATGAGTCAAGGGGCTCTGTGTTCCCAAAGGTGACATCTTTCACCACATCAAATACAAGTCAACTTCTCGTACCCTTGAGTCATCCCTGCTCACAGCAGTGGTGGCTGATGCTGACGAGTAACCCAGAGGAGCTCCAAGGTCCCACCCATGGCAATGAAAGTGTCCACAGGGCTCAGTGCTGGATTTTCTGGATGGCTGAACTGGTTCATCCCCAGCTGCACAGCTCAGGCTGCCTTTGGTTCCCAGAGCTGCCAGAGCCCCAGCACCCTCTGCCACTGCTCTGTTGCCCTGACCCTGCACATGTCCCTGGATTTACTCCAATTTTATGCCTGATGAGGCTCAGGCCTTACCCTGCCAGTTAATGGACCTTAAAATGCCTGGAGATCCTGGTCCTGCCTCCCTGGCTTCATTGAGGGTGAAGTTTTGCTGCAGGGAAGGGAAGGTGAGGGTGTAGGTGCCCAAATCCCATGGCAATGGGGAGGCTCAACCCTTAGGGTCCCATGGGAGAGCTCAGACTCTGCCTGGAGGTGAATATTTTGGATGTGCATCCTTGCTGACTCCTGAGTAGGAGCCATCAGATATTTTTTTGTCAGAGCATCCTATTCCTTGCTCTCTTAATATTTGGCTGAAGGCTCTGCCCATGGGGTCTGCCTCATGGCTACACATTCCCAGGCCAAGTTGATGAGTCCCCTCTACCAGATCTGTCTACAAGAGGATTTCCACATCCAAAGGAGGAGGACAAGACATTGCAAGGGACCTGGTAAGGCATCTGCAGGGAGATCAGGCTGAATCTGGGTCTCTCCAGAGTGAGGAATGTCCTTCTCAGCTTGTCCTGGTAATGTTCCTACCATGGAGCAAAGCTACACCTTTTTTTGGTGACTTTCTTAGTTCTTAAAAGCATTGGGAAGGATGGGCAGATTTCCAGTGGCCTTTGGCAGAGACAAGAAGTGTCATGTGGTTCTTCTCCCTATTGATCCGACCCTCCAGATAAGACTGTCCATCCCAAAGTTATTGCCTTGATTGTCCATTTTTCCTTGCAAATCCTCCTGCAAGGTCTGTAGCTCCCACTCCCATCTGCTGTTTTCGTAAATAAATGATGAGTGGATTGATCAGTCCCTTCCCTGCCCTCCAGGCTTCTCATCCTCGACCATTTTTTGGCTTAAATGGAAACTTCTCCACTCTGGTACCAGAGTGTAATTGAGATGATGTTTAAGCATCTCTGCTTCACCTTTGATCTCAGCTTGGCTTAGGAGTAGGGCTGGTTTTATCCTTGCTCATCCATTTACCTGTGGGATCTCTCTTCAGACCCCTGGAGTGGGCTGATGAGGAGGTGTTGGTGGGATGGATGTGCCCACTCTGGGATCACCACTGGGGCAAAATAGGTAGTACATTTAGGCAGGATCATGCCCAAAATTCATCCTGGCCCTGTTCCCCACAGGAAAGGATGTTCCACCCCTTTTCTCCCCCCCAGAAGGCCTCGGGCAAGTTCCTTTAGCACAAATCCTTGAAAAAAAAAGAGGGGCTTGGTGTCCTGTGGGGCTTTAAAACCCAATCCCCCTGCAGCGAGGGGGAAGGAGCATTTCCCAGGGTCTCTCCCCCCATTAATCCCTGCTAAATGTGCTTTCTGAGGAATAAAGGAGAAAGGGGCCAGTCTAGCAATCCCAAACTCTGTCCCCTGCCCCCCTGTGCCAGACTGGTACCCACGTGACGTGGTTCACCGGCAGCTGCATCTTCCTATTTAGAGGAAATCTATAAACCACTTAGTACAGAGTGAACCCTCCAGCCTTCCAACAGCCTTCTGTGGAAAATTGATCAGCCAGGGCTTTCAGCTCTGTGATTTTTTTTAATTTTTTTTTCCCCTTTCCTTTCTTTTTCTCTGTTTTTCTGAAGGCACCTGGGGCCCCTCGGCAGCAGCACCTCATGGGCTCCATCCTGTCCCACCTCTTGTGAGGTGGTATAAAGACCCACAACTGATGTCCCTCTGCCAAGTGTTTTTTGAACCCCTTTTTTGTGTTTTGGGGACATTTTGAGCCCACTCAGAGGCCAGGGTCCCGTGGAGTGGGATCTGAGTTGCACATGGGCTTCACCACGCTCAGTGCAATCCCTGGGCTGAAAGTGGATGAGATCCTTTTTTGGGGTGTTTCAATCCACACAAACTGGTAAAATCTCTCCTGTACATGGACATTTCCCTCTACTTTCACTCCCTGAGGCAGGAAGAACAACCAAGAGCTGGGAAAACATCCCCAGCTGATCAACACTTTTGTGCTTAGTTCATCCATGCACCCTCCTTCCCCTTTGGAGGCTCCAAAATCTCTGGGGATGGGTGAGATAAGTCAACCTGGCAAAGCCCACCATGTCCCAAAGGTTGTAGATCTTGCCATCAACCTCAGAGGAAGGAGGAAACACTGCCCAGACTACCTGAACCTGCACCTCCACTCAGGACTCCTCCACATCTGGCCAGGACCCCCCCCAGCTGCAGGGGTTGATGTGGAGATTTGTGCCATTCCTGAGCAGTGGGGAAATGTTCCTTTTTTTTTTTTTCACATAAAAATGATGACTCATTGACTCAAAGCCTTTTGTTGTTGTTGCAGTTGTGGGAAACATATTGTTTTGATTAATATCTTGGCTTGGGAATGGAGATGAGGAAAAAAAGATTTGAAGTTATCAAAGCATCCCGTCGAGAAAACAAAATCGCTTCTGTTTCAAATGTTAATTTGGTTGAGAAAAGGCTTTTTAAAAGGTTAAAACTGAGTTAAATGTTTGGCTGAAGAGCAACACTCATTCAAATATTCAAACTGCAAATTGTTTTGGTGTCCCAAATTCTTCATTTACTCTAATTCCAGAGAGGGAAAACAACCAACCAACCAACGTCACCAACAGCCTCCAGAGGTGGGAAAGCTGTTGCATAGATTCCCAGACTGGTTTGGGTTGGAAGGAACCTCAAAGCTCATCCAGTTCCACCCCCTGCCATGGGCAGGGACACCTTCCACTCTCCCAGGTTGCTCCAAGCCCCGTCCAGCCTGGCCTTGGAGACTCCCAGGGATGGGGCAGCCACAGCTTCCCTGGACAATCTGTGCCAGGGCCTCCCCACCCTCCCAGGGAACAATTCCTTCCCAATATCCAATCTAAACCATTCCCCCTTGTTTCCAGACCATAAATTGCCTTTAAAAAAAGGATAACAGGGTCAGGCTCCGTGGAGGTACCTTGGACGTGGTTTTTATCCAAGGGTGGCCCCAAAGCCTCTGTGTTGATGGAGCTCTACATCTCAAGGGTGGTGTAAGTGGGAAGTGCTGGTGCTGGGTGCTCCTTGTTCCCTGTTCATGGCCCAGTGTCCTTTGGTTCTTTCACTGGAGCATGAAGAAGGAATTTGCAACCAGAGTCTTGCCAGGAGGAGGACCAAGAGGACCACGAGAATGTTTCATATACTGGTCAGGGAGAAAGGGAAGAGTGAAGAGAACTTGGCGCATTTAAAACCATTCTTGCAAATTTGGAAAACCCCCCAGTCCTCGTGAAAACCACTTAAATCTCCAGGAGGAAAATGCCCAGAGTTCCTTTCAGAAGCTGAGCACATTCCCAAAGGGGGCTTGAAAGAGAGCCCTGGGGAGACATGGAGATGGGGAACAGGGTGGCCATGGGACACATCAAGGAAGGATCCAGAAGGCCCCATTTCTGCAGCCACGGTGGCAGTAATTGCTCCGAGCCATTCCCGGTGGGAAGGGTTGGGAAACACCGCAGTGATGCTGAGGCAGGAGGAGACACGTGGCCACTCAGCAGCTTCTCAGGGACGTGCTGTTCTCCCACACACCGCAAATAGAAATAAAACAAGCCCACTGCTGGGATGGGGTTTGTCCCTGGAGGGGTTTCCTGATTCCTGCAGTGAGCTCCCAGATGGTTCCAGAGCACTGGGATTAGGTAAATAACCCCCTCGTGTCTGGGCTGGATGCTGCACCAGGAGCTGGGAGATGGCCCACAGTCACATGCTGGTTTAATGTCAGATGCTGTTTTCCTGTTTTCCAGGTGGAGATCAGAGCCCAGGGAGCTGCAGACCAGAGGAAAGGGAATTTGCTGATCGTTTTTTTGGCGATCGGAAATTCGAGAGAAATTCCACCGAGGTTTTGCGCCAGGCAGAGGCAGTGGAGGAGAGGGGAGGAGAGTTGAACCATGTTCTCATGCATCCTGCAGTGGGAATGCGTCCCTTTCTGAACTTCCCTGGTTTTGGAAGGGGAGAAAGGCTTGTAGATTTGTTCCTTATGGAGATATAAATCAGTTTTTCCCCTGGGGTTCCCTCGTCCCTGCCCCAGAGCAGACAGGAACGTTCCCTTCCATCCCCATGGCATCTCCCACCCTCCCTATGCCGCATTCCCAGCTCCCCCTCTCCGTGGTGCTGCTTCCTGAGCCGGAGGTTCGTCCTCCCGAAGTTCAGCTCAGACATCTTGGAGCTATTTAAATATTTACAGCAGACGGTGGTAAAAAAGATTGAGCCATGAATTATTCACAGCTTCGCTTTTATCTTGGCAGGGGCTGTTGTGTTCAGCGGGGAGGATTCCTCTGACAGGGACGGGCTGGAACGTGGGGAGGGAGGGAGAGTCTTGGGCTGTCCAGGGGAAGCAGTGGCCGCAGTCTGGGCACGGGGAGCTGAACCTGGCACCGATAGCAGAGGGATTTTTCCCTCCTGCCATGTCTGAGTGGTGCATGGGAGGACAGCGGGGGCCCCACTGACGTTCTGGAGCACGTCAGAACCCCCGAGGATGGATGGAAATCCTGCACCAGGCTTGGCCCTCAGCCCGAGTGTCCCTGAGCAAGGAGGGGATGTCAAAGGGGTTGTATCCCACCTTGGGCACCAGGTGGTCTTATAACACACCTGTGTGACTTGAACGGGACCGATTTCCCACAGGTAAGGCTGTCCTTGGGAATGTGCTGCAAATCCCTCCATACTCCTGCTCATTCCCAAGCAGTTTTCCTCAGGGATGCTTGCAGAAAGCATAACACAACCCCCTGAAGATAGTTTTTCTGGGGACTCAAGGGCTTCAATCACACCCTCGAGGCAGAAATAAGTGTTTCAAACCTCTTCTGCAAAATAGGGCTGGAAAATCCTCTTTGCCTTTCTGTACCTGGCAGCTTCTCCCTATCAGGACTGACTCCCACCAGCCTGCAGAGGAATTTGGCACCATTTTGGATCTAAAGAGGAGCAGGTGGCAAAAAATTCAGATTTTTTTGGAGGGGAGGAGTGGGGATGAAACACGCCTGAAAAGAAAACCCACAATTCTGTGTCTCTTCTCCCCGGGATTAGGGCTCGTTCTTAAAATAGCGGTATCTTGTTTGCATCGAAATAGCCCCGGGGCTGGAGCAGCCTCACCAGTACGGCCATGGGGAAGAACCCAGGAGCCTCCTGCTGGCCCCGCATCCCAGAGATTCCCGGGGCAGAGGGAGGGAAGGCAGCGCCCGTCTCACCGTGCCGTCACTGCTGTGCTTTGGATCGCGCAAAACATCCCCGTCCCTTGGCTGCGCTGATTCCCGCAGCGCATCCCTATCCCGCGGCTCCTCTGGTTCCCGCCGCGGGAGGATCCCTTCCCCTCCAGCTTCCCAGGCTGTTGCTCGTTCCTTGCCGGCGGCGGGAGGCGTGGAATGAGACTGCTGGATTTGCAGCTCTGTCTCCTTCTCCATCCCCGGCGAGAGCACAATTCAAAAGGGGTTTCAGAGCTCCCGCAGCCCCGCAGAGGCTGCAAATCCTTCCTGGAGCAGCACGAGGAGGAGTGGGAAGCCAGGAAGCAGCTCATGGTGCAGCACAGAGCAGGATTGAGCCCCACGGGGCTGCCAGGGTGGTTCAGCAGCTGCTCTCCTCCCATGCCAAGCTCCAAGAGGCATTTTCCCATTATCCATCCTAAAAACTCCCTTCCTAAACGTGGGATCCAGCCGGACTTGCTGGGACACCCCATGTGTGTATCCCACATGTGTCTCCACGGGCATTTGGTCCCTCGACTCCACAGATGCAGTTGGGTTTTTGCCCCCTTTTGGCCCTGGGCTCAGCTCCCACCTGCGCTTGGAGAACAATCCCTCCGTGTCTCAGTTTTCCAATGCCCAAAACAGCCACAAGCCAAAGATCTGGGGGATTAGGTTTGTAACTGATGATTTTTTAGCTTTTCTTGGGAAAGTGGTTCCTAGCAGAACCCCCGCCCCCCCTTCCCCCCCGAGGAAATTAAAGGCAGCATTTGAATGCCTGCATCCCAAAATCTGTGGGTTCTTATGGAGCAGCACCAGTTCCATGCCAGGTGAGCACCATTAGCCTGCAAACAGAGGATTCCCTGGATTTCTGTAGATGGAAAAAGCTGAATTTCCCTGTTTGTGCATGAGTACCACCTCTGGGGCTTCCCTAAGAATTTATTCAACCATAATAACAAAAAAAATGGAACAATTCTGCAGAATTAATCCCACAGAGGTGTCCCAGTGAGGGCTGTGTCATGCCAGTGAGGTGGGAGAGAGGGATCATTCCCATTTAGTGAATGGAGGAATCAGGTGCCAGGAGTTGATCAGAGGAGGAGAGAAATTCCAAAGGTTACACCGAGGGTTTGCTCAGCTTCATAATTAAGGGCTCTCCCTTCCCTGGGAAAGACCCGTAATTATTTCTTTGCTCCCAGAGGAGAATTAGTCATTCCTGGCTCCAAGAAATATAGTTCTTATTTTGACCTTTTATTCCAGCGAGGATGGGGGGAGCCCAGGCCAAGAGCTATCTCTGTCCCTGTGCCCAAACCAGAGGCAGATCCAGTTTGATGTGGGATTTCAAGAGGAACTCCCACTGTGAACCCCCAAAGCCAACCTCTGCCTTCCCATATTTCAGGAATTTATCACAGTTGGGGGAAAAACTCTAATATTTTGCTTAACAGTTTTTTCCAAGAGGCCCCCTGGAGTTGGGAGGATGGTGGCCAGTTGCAGGGCTGAGTCAGGACATGGGCTGCCAAGGGGCAGCTAATGTTGGAAAGGATGAAAAGGAGTGTTTCTCCCTAATCCCGGCAGGATTATTTCCCAGGGAGCTATTTCCCACTTGGGAATTGCACGTGGAGGCTCCCCCAGTTCAGCTCT
This sequence comes from Lepidothrix coronata, assembly GCF_001604755.1. NCBI lineage: Eukaryota > Metazoa > Chordata > Aves > Passeriformes > Pipridae > Lepidothrix > Lepidothrix coronata. Next base: position 264,721 of record NW_016690270.1, on the reverse strand, counting down.
CCAAGGGGTGCAGGACATCTCGCTGTTCTGTGGGTGCAAACAGAGGTTTGTCTACCCCTGGCTCCTCCAGGAAGGACCGTGGAGAAGGACAGGGATGGGGCTGATACCTCCAGACTTTTCCCATGTCACATCTCCAGGGATGTGTACCTTGGGGACTGTGCTGCAGAGCCCTACTGGATTCTGCAGGAATTTGTCTCTGCTTGGGATCTGTGGGACAGAGAGGATGGGCCAACCCTCAGTGATGGTCCAGCATCTCCATAGATGATCCTGCATCTTCATGGATGGTCCAGCAACTCCATCACTGCTTTTCACCCTCTTAGGGAAACAGTGGGGAATGGGAAGGGAGGAGGCTGCCATCAGCCCTGGATCTGGGCTCACACAGGATGCCCAGCACCATCACCTTTGCCTTCCTATTCCCTATCCATTCCTAGATTTTCACCCAGATTTTCTGGTCCCAACCACCAGGAAAACTGGCTAATTTGCATTCTCAGAGAATTTGGAGCCTCCCAAGGCTGCGGGTTATGGGCACCTAAGGAATGATAATCTGGTGAGCAGCTCCACCTGCCTGAGGTTGGGGAAGGACGTCTGGCAAAGGGAAACCAGTTTAGGACCATCCCCGGTCTGCTGGTGTTACTGGGACAGCCAGGTATGTACTGATCTCGAATCTGAGCAGGTGAGTGGGGCCACGAAGAGCGTAGGGAGGGATGGGTTGAGTTTAGATCCTTAGACAGGAACAAAAGCCAGGATGTGGCTGTCGGAGGGAGCGGATCTGCATTTCACAGGCAGCGGTGCCGGGGATGTTGTGACAGTTTTCTGGCAGCTCCTGTCTCATCCTCCTCCCCTGTGGGATCCCGAGAGGGGGAAGAGAGATTGTTAATGGGAGGGATGAGCCGAGGTGGGTTTCTGTGGGTTGGTTTGTTTTACAGCAGCAAATTTTCCCAACTCTTTTCCGGGCACACGCGGTGGGAAGGAGGGGGGTGGAGGTGGTGATTCCTGCTGGGCTGGCAGGAGCAGGAGAATGGATGGGGGGGTGGAGGGGAAGTTTTGGCTCCCCAGGAGCCACCTGGAGTTAGGAAAAAATGCTGATTTTTTTTCTTTTTTCAAACATTTGTTTTAAATATTTTGCCCCTGGAAAGCTGTGGGGTGACAGATATTTCAGTGTCCAAGAACTCCTGATGATTCTATCCATGTTTAAGTGCAATCTCTCCCAGCCCAAGGGAGTTGCTCGGTGCTGAGTGGGTGTTTTTTCTCTTTTCTATCCCAAACAGGGTAAATTTTCCAGAGGGCTCTTGTCCCCCCTTAAATTCCAGGACCATCACTGCAGGTTTGCACAAGCTGAGGAGCCACAGGAGGTTTTAAACATCAGGAAAAGGGAGGGAATGGCTGAAGGAATTAAAGGAAGGAGAAGGGGCTCCTGCCTGTCAGGTCTTTTCCCATCATTTCTGCTTGGTCAAGCACGGCTGCAGAGGGAGCTGATGAAGTGGGATGTGACAGGTCATCACGTGGATCTGCCAAGCTCTGAGAGTTCTCTTGGGTTTTGGATTGCAAGGGTTGAGCTTTGGGGAAAGAAAACAGCATTTGAGGGGAATGCTGGGAAGGCTCATCTCCACCCAGACCCTTCCTGGACGGGCTCTTTGCCCTTTGCGTCCTCCCTCCATCACAGGAGTGAAGGTTCCTGAGCCTGTTTGAGCTCCAAACCAGCAGGGAAGTGAGGGGTTTGCAGGAATTTGAAGTGGAAACAGGTCCTTCCCAGTTCCTGCAGCATCCAAACATTGGTGTCCATCCCCAAGAGGCCCTTTTCCCCCTGCCCCAGAGGAGTGGGGCCAAGAAAACACTTGTTTGTGGCCAATCCTGGCTCTTCATCCTGTGGTGGATGTTTTTTAGAGGGAGATGTACAGATTGGAGGTTCAGCACATGAAACAGCTCCAATTCAATCTCTCATTACAACACCTGAGAGCTGGTGCCGAATCCATGTGGTGTTTTGCTCCCAGATTTTTTTGGCGATTTTTGGTAGCAAGAAGGTCCCACCCAATATTCCCACCTTCACCTTCCTCCCCAGAGCAAGGAGCAGCAGCAGGACCCCGGGTCATGAGTGGGGCCTGGCAGATTCCCACTTAAATCCTCAGCTTTGTAATTCCAGGCCAGGAATTCTCCTGGCAGCCTGTGCCAGCCCCTCTGCTGTGGGCAAGTCTCACCTTTGGGGTCAGATGACCTCAGTTTGGGGTCAGATGACCTCAGTTTGGGGTCAGATGACCTCAGTTTGGGGTCAGGAAAGTATGTCAAGACACAGGGAACAGCTTGAATACTTGTTCCTGTGTAGTTATATGATATTTATATGCATATTAATATTATATTTAAATTCATATTGATATGTAGGTGTTTCCATTCTGTTTTTTTCTCTACCTGAGTGCAAGAACAGGAATATTCAGTCCATGCACACCCTTTATCTCCTTCCTAGGAGTGGTGGCACCAACTGAAGCAGCTCCCTTCTCACCTTCCCAAGGCCCAGTAAATCCTATTTTATTGGAGGTGAAAATATGGCTCAATTTTCATTGGAACTCATCCCCTCTCCCTCCCAGCAGCCCAGCCCTGCTGCAGCTGATGTTCTCCTCGAGCATCTCTGCACCCACAGCTCGATGGAGGAGCCTCAATCCCCCTCAGATCCTGCTGTGTGTGTTGAAATGGGTGATTTTTAAGAGCAAAGATGGAACTCGAGCCCTCTCTATCCCTCTTGCTGCATTCCTAAATAAAACACAGGCGCCACTGTCCTCTTCTGGCAGGAGCTGTCACACCACAGCCACTTGCCAAGACCTGCAGGACCCTTTTTTGGGATGAATTAGCCATGTTCCCTCCCTCCCCCCTGCAGAGAACGGGATGTGGGGACCCCAATTCCTCAGCAGCACGGTCCTGGATTTGGGGCTGGATGCAGCCAGTGGATCCGGGAGACTCTGGGTTGGCCCAAATCCTGGTGAGATTTAAATAAATGTGTCATGCTGTAAAAATCCTCCTGGATGAAGCTGCTGTATTTCCATCCCCCAGACAGGGGCACTGTTGGATTTAATGCCTGGTACAAGCTATTTTGATCTTTTTTTGTGGTTTATTGTCCACTAAAGCTTCTCCAGAAGGGGCACACTTTCCCTGCAAGGTGAATTTAAGATTACTGACAGTAACTTTAATTTTCTTGGTCATTTTTTCAGAGTCACCCGTGGCCGACAGGACCCAGTAACCAAAGAGCAGACAGAGACTGCTGCTTTGGAGACACCAGCAAGCTCTTTTGGCTGTTCCAAGGCTTCAGCTGCTGCAGGAGCGTGATTTGGAGGCTCAGCTGAAGGAACCTGAACAGGCAGAGCTGCTCCCTCAGGCTGTGGACGGAAAGAGGAGTGAAGGGAACAAACCTGCACCTCCCTCACCCCGTGTGGGGGATGTTTTGGCAGCTCAACCCTCTCGTGCCTCAGTTTCCCCACCTATAATCTCGCTTTGGGAAGGGTTCTGAGACAATGAAGTGATGCTGTGCTTGGCCTTGTGACTCCATAAAGCAAGAATGTCCTCTTGGGATGGATGTTGGCTCATCCTTGTCTCCTGCACATCCCAGGAGGAGCTTCCCCTCCCCTGAGCCCGGTTACAGCCACCCCCTTGCCTTCCTCCTGGCTGTCCCCAGCATGTGCAGAGAGAAGAAAGGACCTAATTTCCCCCTTTCCTCCCCCTCCTCCATATTTCCTTGGTTTCCAGGGGCTCCAAAGGGGAAGAATTCCATTATGACCTTGCTTCAGCCTCTTATTTTCCACCCGTGTGGTTTTGCTTCCCCCATTATCTGAAAAGAAACCCTCTCCCTCTCCTTTCCTTCAGCCCAGAGAAGCTGTGGATGCCTCATTCCTGGAAGTGTCCAAGGCCAGGTTGCTTGGAGCAGCCTGGGCTAGTGGAAGGTGTCCCTGCCCACAGGAGGAGATGAGCTGTGAGGTCCCTCCCAACCCAAACCATCCTTTGGCTGAAGAAAAATGATGCAGCAACAACCCTTCAGGGAGGAGACTGTTGTGGGGATTAAATTCAGGCTGGGGAAGGATCCTTTGATGCCATCCTACATGGACAGGGGGGTGAGATGCCGCTCTCCCCAGGGAGCAGACATGTGCCCTGGTCAGAGGTGCTGGCAGTTTCCTATTACTGATACAGAATAGCCTGATTTTGGTGACCAGGAGCTGCTGTGACGTGGGTTGGGGTTATCCAAACCCATCGGGGAGGGGACAGACACGGAACAGGAGCTGGGGAAGCATCGAATTGGGCATCAAGTCCCGCAGGGAGGAACTTCACTGGGGTCACTGTAGGGTCTGGGTTGATCAGTGATGGTGTTTGTGGACAGTCTGACGAGGGGAGGGGGATCAGATTGCCCCACCGTGGGCATGAGGGATTGCATAGCCCAGGCCATGAAATCAGAGTGGGCAGAGAAAGTGGTAATGGAAGGTTAGAGAAGGTGGAGTGCTGGGAAAAGGGGCCTCAGGGCACAGGGACCATCCTCCTTCCATTAAAGAGCTGGTCCAGAGGCTGGGATGTCACTCCTGGCTCTGTCCTAAATGCTCTTCACCTCCTCTGTGTACTGGGGAAGTGGTTGGGGTATCTGACACCTCAGAATCAAAGTAACAGTGGAGAGTTCTCCTGTGTGAGCATCCCCTATTCTCCCTCTGACTGGCAGGAGCCAACCCCAAAGCACAGGGGTGGTGGAATCCAAGGTATTTAACAACACCCACTCCCACAGGCTTTGGTTCCCTTTAACAGCTCTGCAGATGGACTCAGGACCGGGATTTAGAGCTCAGGAGGGAGCACTGGTTGGGACAGACCCGGCTCAGCGTCAGGCAGACACCGGAGCCTGCCCACAAACCAGGAGGGAAACGTGGCTGGGGAAGGGAAGAGGGAAAATCGCTGTCCCAGCTGAAACAGCAGCGGGTGGCAGTCCCAGCCTGCCACAGCCCAGGCAGCTGCTGCCTTATCCCAGCTGGGAATGCTCTGCCAAGGCAGATGCCAGAACTCCCATAGCACTGGGGCAGCGGCCGAGTCAGTCGGGGAACGGGGAAACCCCCAAATCTCCTTTTACTGAGTCAGTCTCAGCTTTCCCTTCTCCTGCTCTGGTTTTTGGGCATGTTGGGAACCCCAAGTCCCAAGTGCAGAACCCCTCCCTTTTTCTCCTCTCTCAGCCTTCCCCATCCCTCTCCACCTGCCAGGGACCCACTGGAGCGTGGCTGGAGTGGAGCTGCTGGCGCTTGGCTGCTCCCAGCACCGGCTGCTCCCGCTGGGCCGGGCAGATGGCAGGCAGGGCACGGCACATCCTGGAGAAAAACACGCTGGAAAGCTTTTGTTTTGCTGCCTGGAGCTTCTCTTTCAGGTTTCCAGGGCATCGAGGGGGCTCTGGGAGCAGGAGCAGCCCCGGTGTGATGGGGGAAGTGTCTGACCCTCCTCAGGGAGGGCTCAGGGTGGCAGGTGATCCCTTGGGTTGCTCTGGATGGATTTGGGCATCACCTGAGGAGAGGCTGGATTCAGCTTTGAGGCTTTTGGTGATGATCAGATATAAGTCCTGCAAAGTAGGAAAATAAAGCAGAAAAAAATCCCAAGTGGGACAGAAAGCAGTGAGCAGGAAGGTGATGGAGATGGTGATGAGGAGGGAGAAACACAATCCACCCGAGTGGGTGCATAATTTATTCCCTCATTAGCTTTTAATGAGCCGGCTTTTTGTATCAAGTCTTCTGACGTCCTTGTAACAACTTCAGGCCTTTCTGTGGAGCATCACCCTCTCTGGGTGTTCCTGTGCCACTTGCCATGCAAACATGATTCTTGATATGTCCCGTGCCTTCGTTACCACCATTCAGCTGAACGAGTAATTAATGAGATTCCCCATTGCTGTGGTGTAACTGTAACCCCTGGAAATCCCCACTGGGCTGTCCCACCTCTGAGGGGGCTGGGCAGGCATGGCCTTGGGTGGTGCTTGAAGGAGGAGGGAGGACTTTGGATTCCTGCTGGGTTGGGTTAAAGCAAAATGGCCAAGCTGATGATTTGGGCAAGCCATGGACCTTTCATGCTACCTCTTGCTGCCCATGATTTCTGCAGGACTGGATGATATACCTGATATTAAGATGCAGTCAGCTCACAGAGAGCAAGGAGAGGTGGAGAAGACCCATCCACGCTGGTCAGCAAGCTGATGGCCACGCTGCAGCTGCAGTGTGCACCCTCCTCCCACCCTCCTCACCTAGAAGATGATGGGCTTAACTCATCCCATGGATTCTTGGGATAAAGATGACCAGGACACTATACCACAGGCTTGGACGGACCCACCAAAGCAACCAAAATCTCCTGTAGCTGGTGCTTGGTGGGAATGAGGTGGGTCTTTGCTATCGGGAAGACCCCTCTGTGACCTTGGAGCGTGTTCCCTCTTCCCCAGTGTCGCTGGTGCTGCTTGGAGCTGAATGCAGAGCTCCTTTGGGAGTTTTCCACAGGGTGGGATGCTCAGTGTCTCCTGAAAAATCCCTTGAAAGGCTCCCAGGGCCTCCCTGGGACATGGAGGGGCCACAAGTCAACCGGACCCCGCAGTTTTGAACTCATTTCCCTAAAGCATTGCAGAGGGAAGAGAGTGAGACCAGGACCCAATCCCAAGGTTGTGCAGCTCCTGTTGAGGCAGGAACGTGCCTTGGTGGGACCAAGAGCCTGGACCAAGACCCATATATTGCCAGGCAAGAACTGCTGGACTCTTTGGTGCCATTAGATCTGAAAATATAAATGTTGCTTCTTAAAACAGGTGTTGCTGCCCAGTGGGAAAGTCTGAATGTCAAGGGAATCCCTCACCCCATGTGGGGATAAATCTGTTCCCAAGTACTAAAACTCTCCCTGGGAGGATTCAGCTCAGGACCTGGGCTCTTGGGGGTCCAACCTCTGCCTTGGGGGTGGTTCCTGAGGAGTCTGGGGTTTTTTGGGTCAGTTGTTACCCTGTGTGTGAAGATGCACCACAGCCCTGGTTGCAGCACTGAGTTTCCTTTAAAGCCAAGGACAGCAAGGCAAGGTAGGGTTTCACGAGGGTGTAGGATTTCTGAATCTGAGTCTTTCCTGAGACAAACTCTAATCCTCACCTGCGTGTCAGAGACGTGCAGGCACTCGCCACGTCCAGGACCACCCAGGATCCTCCTATTGCTCAGGGAAGGGCTGTAATTTGGGCTGGTTGAACAACACTGTAGGTGAGTGACTGGTTTTAATTGTATTTATTGTGCTTATAGAACCCTGTAGGACATTGATGATATAATGGAAATATAACCATTATAGCCCAACACCCATGGAAAGTTCCCACCTACTTTAAACCACTTATTTTACTCTGTTATCACTAGGATATGAAAGAATCACCTGGTTGAAAAGGTTTCCCTTTATCTCCAGCTAAAATGATGTTTGACTCATGTTTTTATACCAAATTGTGCTGATACAGGATTTTTGGCTGCTCTTGGTTTTGTGCCTCAACCTACTCAGAAACACTCTGTGCTTTGAGCATTTACAGCCTCTGTTTCTCTTCCAAGGCTTAAACAAAGTGGTCACTTTTAGCTGTGATCTTTTTGATGTGTTTGAATGATTTGCCAGGCTTCCCTCAGAAAATCCTCAGCTGCTGCAAATCTGCTTAATGGCAACATGTGCAAGAAACGTTGAAGACCTCGAAACACTCCCAGAAAATCTTAGTTGCCTTCAGCCTGCTCCAATTAAACCACAAGGACCTGGAGTGAAAAGAGTTCATCAGTATTTCTGGCAGGCTGAAATCCAGGGTGCCAAGCAGTCACTTAAAGCCCAAAGCAGTGGCAGGAGTGTGTGTTCTGTCGGGATGAATTAAGTGGGGAGGGAATGGGATGCAGGTGTGATGACACCAGGTTCAGGCTGCAATAATAATGGTTCATGGGGTGTTTCTTTTTAGGTTGGTTTGGAAATGAAAGGGCTGTTTTAGGTGATCCTAGGGGAGGGAACGTGGGAATTCCCACTGACCCAGTGATGGGTCAGTGTGGGGAGGGTTAATGGGAATGCTGGGTCAAAACTGCTGCTGGTTCAAGTGGATTTGGTACGGTTTGTGTTTAGTGGTGAAGGGTAACGTGTTTTTCAGAGAGTCTGGTTTTGGTTGTCTTCCCTGGTCTTGTGGGTCCTGCTGCTGGCTCAATGCTCAGTGCTTGCACTAACAGCACTTCCATCCTCCAAATTCTAATGGAAAAGTCCATAGAAAATGAGTCCCTGGGGATAAGGACTGGGGGGAAGAGCTCGGAGATGCCAGAGACTTTCCTTGGTTGGTGTTGGGTGCAAGTCCAGTCAAGTGGCACCCCAAATTTACTCCAGAACTGTTAGTTCCTGTTTGATGTGTGATGAATTCCATGGTCTCAGTGGGAGACAATCCCTGTAGAGACTCTAGAAATTTCCATCCAAGCAAAGCCTCAACCAAATAAAGCCTAATTTTTAATGGGGAAAAAATTATTGTCTTGCTGATTCCCAGAGAAATAGGGTTTGGTTTCCTTGGTTGAGCTGTTCCCTTTTACATCTCCCCCAATCCCAAAATGGCTTAAACCTGCAGTTTTTACAGCCAGGATTCTATGTCTGGGCCCCATGGCTGATTTTCCATTGCATCCCAAGATGGAATTGAGCTCATGGCATGCACAGGGAAAACTGGTTTTGCCATGGTCATGTCAGGGCTGCCCCAGGTGTGGAGTAGGGACCAGGACCCCCCTGACCCGGGGTGGCCACACACCCCTCCAGGCTTGGCTGCCTTGGGACACGGCTGGATCTGTTTTCAGAGGTCATGGGAAGGAGATTGGGAAACTGCTCCAAGGCAAAATCAGCTACAACTTGGCATGAGAAGCCTGAGGCTGCCAGGGAAAAAGGGCCCCAAGGGGCAGCTTTTTGCTTTGTCTGACCTTTGAGATGTCCTTTTCCCCACGGTTATGGGGAGATTTTCCAGACCTGAGTTTCCAGGATCTAGTTTTCTTTTTATTTGCTTGGGTTTTCTCTGGAGCAGCACCTCTGGGAGACCCCAACTTTGCACACCCCCCCGCACCCCCCGTTCTTGGGATGCCCTGAAAGGGCTCAGTGCAGGCTGAGCTCAATATTTTCCTTTCCCAATTCAATGGCACAGCATGGAAACCTGCCCCAATTACACAGGATGAAATAAAGCTTGAGGGAAAAGCTCAGCATCCCAAGATGCTGGCATGAGGATTCAGGATGCAGATGACTTTTGGAGGTCAGCCTAGAAATGCCCTGGCTGGTGCTCCCCCAGTCCTCAGTGTCTGATCCCTTCCCAGGGTGTTACTCGTGGTTTAACCTTTGCTTGTGAAGTTTTGGGACAGGGAGGGAAGGGAGAGGTCCCTGCAGGGACTGGGGGAGAAATGGAAAGGGAAATAGTTGTGGTTTCATTAAATCCTTCTGGAAAAGGAGGCAGGGAGTTGAAACATCTGCCTGGACGGGGGACAGTGGGTGATGGTCACACCCCAGTGGGTCTTCGGAATAACAGAGGGATTGTGGCCACATCCAGAACCTCTGCCCAGCACCTGCCAGGGGCTGCTCCAGGCTGATTCCAAGGCACAGCCAGGATCCAGAGAGGTACATCAGGGTGCGACCCCCCACAGGGGTTCGTGGAGGAACAGGCTCCCCTGATCATATAAAAACAAGATGGAAAAAGCCCTCCAGGGAGGCAGTTCCTGCTCCTGAAGTTTCAGGACTTTGGGAACTCCTGCAATGGTGATCACAGGCTCCTGGGAATGGGGGATTTTCCTGTGTACCAGAGCAAAGCCAGGCCCAGATGTTGGAGAAGTGCCTGGACAAAGGGCCCCGTGGCCAGCAGAGCCCTGGATGCCTCCACCTGGCTGGTTCCTTTGTGTGGCCGTGCTGGGGGTGGGAGCAAGGGAGACCCCTGTTTTTCCAGCTGCTCCTTCCTTGAGTGCAAATAAAGACAGTCCCTGTGAGACCAGCACTGTCCCAGCAAGCAGCTCTGCATGGAGGGGACAGAAAAGGTCTCATCTGAGCATCACCTCCTCCTCCTCCTCCTCTGCTTCAGGCTGCTCCTTCCTCACCCTTGCTTGCAAAGCAAACACCGTGGAACACTTTTGGAGACGTATAAGAGGTGGCTTGAAGTCCTGGACGCCGCTGCTGCTGCCGGGCAGGGCCCAGCGAGGGAGCAAAGAACCCATTTCAGGCACAAGGAGAATGAGGGCAAGGAGTCCCACTGGGCTCACGTGGGTACTGGCATCGCCTTTCCGCAGGAGAGGCTGGAGCATCCCAGCCCTGCCCGGGAGAGGGGAAGGGGCAGCACGGCTGGGCAGCCCCCGCCTGGCACAGGGATGGGAACAGGGGGACTGGGGTCCCCTCACGCTGGAGGAAGATGAGGACGATGCAAAAGCCGGGTTTGTTGTTCCCTTCTTGGTTTCGTTGTGGTGGGGTGAACGTGGGGGACAGAGGGGAGGAGAGGCTGGTGAGTGGGTTTGGGGTGGTCGGGCGCTGTTTTCCTCTTTTTTGGGGGGGTATTTTTTGGGTCGTGGTGACCACAGGGGAAGTTTAGTTTGTCCTTGGAGGAAGAGGGAGGGTGAAGTGCTACCGATCACCGAGGGTGTGCTGGGTGAACCCTGGCTTTACCAGGAGTCAGAGGGTCTCATTGGCACCATCTCAATTACTTAATTACTCTTAATTATTTTTTGCTGCCGGGTCCAGATCACAATGTCTTCACCTGGGGGGGGTCTGTGGGGTTGCTGGGATGTGCTGGGGGTGCCCTGATCTATGCCCTGGCTCTGGCTCAGCGCGTGATGCCACAAACCCTGAGCGACACCGGGCCCCCAAACCTGCCACGGACTCCTCTTAGTGCTGCTGTTGCAAACCTTGGGATCGATGCAGGGATCCGTCTGACCCGATTAGCAGCTTCCTATTGCTTTCCATTTATCCCTTCGATCCATTTTTGGCTCTGGCCACCGTCCTCCTCCAGGGTTTGCTGCCAGTGCGGATTTTGAGGGGGGACAAAGTCATTTGCTCATCCCCAGGAGCAGACTGAGGTTGCAGCTCTGAGCTCCTGCTGCTGGGTCAGGGAGGGGGCTTTGCCTCTATCCCAGCACTTTTGGACAGCCTGGGAAAGTTTCCCATCGATTTGGGATCGAGTTCTTTATCGTGTTACAGGGCAGTAAGCAGAAGGGGGGGTGAGGGGTGGCTGCCTGCCCTGGCCCCATCCAGGCGCCCGGGTGGAGCCAGGATGCTCAGGAGGGAAGGGCTCCCTCCAGGCACCCACTTCCTCACATCTCTTCAGGTCCAGGCTTATCAAAGCCCTTCCAAAATGCTTTGTGTCCGTGTTTCATTCATCAGATGCTCCCTAAAGTGTGTCAAACCCTTGGCAGCACCAACTGCTCCATGGATCCCGGCGCAGAGCAGACCTTCAGCCTCCAAAGGGCCATTTCAGCACCCCCAAAAGCCACCACAGCACCCTCAGAGTCAAAACCCCATTTCAGTCTTCCTGAATCAGGTTAAAATCCCGACTCTGAGCCCTGGGCAGATGAGGAGGGCTCAGCTGCAGCCAAGCCTGGCCCGGACCCAGGTGGTCCCCATTCCTTCAGCCCTGCAGAGCTGATTTCATCCCACCTGGCTTTTCCATTTTCCTGCTGTCTGTGCTAGGCCACAGCAGCTTTCAGGCACACCTGGTGTGGGACCACGTTGGCTCTGAGCAGGAACTCTCCCTCACTTGTTATTAAATTACGTCCTGACCCGGTTAATCCGTGGCTGATTAATTTCGGACTCCATGGCTGGGTATAAGAAAGGTTTCATCTGTCTCGTGGCGTGTACTGTGTGTCCCGGGCTCTCTGATAATCTGATTTTTTTCATATAAAAAAGTACGGGCGGAAAAATCAGACTGAGGTATGAGAAGTTGGGAGGGTTACAGGGCTCTGGCTGGGGCTGTTTTTCTGCCTGCTGGGGGGGTCAGCAGGGATGGACACCTCCATCCCAGTGCCAGGAATCCAGTTGGGATCTTCCTTATGTACATCTTTTCCCAGAGAGCTCCGTCCTGGCTGGATTAGCACAGCACCAGATCTGGGGAAACTGAGGCACGGAGAGGGAAGTAGCTCATAGGAGTTGGTGGTGCTTGTTTCAGGCTGATCCTTTATCTCCTGGTGCAGCTGCATAGAATTCCAGACTGTTTGGGTTGGAAGGGACACCTTCCACTAGCCCAGGTTGCTCCAAGCCCCATCCAATGGGTCCTTGGACCCTACCAAGGATGGGGCAGCCACAGTTTCTCTGGCCAGCCTGTGCCAGGCCTCCCCACCCTCACAGGGAAGGATTTCTCCTTAATATCTCACCCAAACCTGCCCTCTGGCCGTTTAAAGGGAATGTGTGGGTTTAAATATTAAAAGTCCTGCCCTGCTTTGCCTCAGACACACTTTAACCTCTGCTTTAAAAACAAAGGAGTCTCACAACCAGCTACTTCTGAGCCCTGGAATCCTTCATTGCCACGGGGCAGGAGAAACCCTGGGAATGCCAAATATTTCAGTATGTTTTGTCCCCTTTTCCATTTCTCCACTATTCCCATGCTGAGGACTTCAGACCAGAGGCAGCTTTTCCCAGACCCCCGTCATCCCCTGGAAGATTGGAATTATTCTTTCCTGAATTTTTATCATTTACAAACTACCAGCATCTCCCCTCCTGCCCCTTCCCTCACAGCTGCACACATTTGCCTGGAGTTTAAACAGCTCGATTTACAAACACCTCTTCTGAGCCACAAAGTTTTGCAGGATCTCCCCCTGCAGCTCCTTGTTTTCCTTCCAGAGGTGATTCCTGCCCTGCTCCACCCATGACAGATGCCCTGGGCACCTCACTAAGCCTCCAAGGACTCTCTGTGCCTGAGCCAGAGCTCAAATATTAATAAACTCAGCCCTAAATCGAGGGCATTGAAGTGTTTAACGTGGGGGTTTGCATATTGCACATCCTGAAGTCCCCTCATGATGCAGGGGGATGGTGTTTGCTAATTGAGGGGCACTTCAATTAGCAGGGAAAAAGAAAAAATTCCCACTGTGGAGGTGCAGTGGAGCCACCTCAGCTCCATCCCGGAGCTATGGGGCTGGAATAGAGCTGAACTCCAGGTAATTAGTGCTGCAAAGAGAGAGAATAATTAGCAAAGGCTCATTACTGTAGTGAATTGCTCTGTGGACCAAAGCTGGTGCCTGGCACAGGGCAAAGCCCAGCCCACATGGATTTCCAGAAGCATCATTTTGCTTGGGAATTAGGGAAAACCCAGCTGAAGTGTCACTGCCTTTTTGTGTTCCAGGACCACTCCTGTCTTCTCTTCCTTATTCCCACCCTGCTCCAGCTCATCCCATGTCAGATCCCAGGGAAATGGTGATAAGCTGCACTTTTCCCCACAGGGAAAATGAAGCTCCCTGTGCAAACAATAATTCAGGGACCTGCTGCCAAAACTCCCTCCTTTGCCAAGTAATCCCAAAACTCCCTCGTTTACCAAGTAATCCCTCTCTGCATTGGGTGGGGCTGGGGGGTGTCCAGCTCTCTCCCCTCTGCTGTCAGAGCTGTGTGTGCAGAGCTGCTGGGCAGTGATCCCCTGCCATCATTCACTGCATTCTGGTCCCTCCTGGATGCAGAACACCCTTGGGGTCCAAATTTGGGATAAATTCCAGCAGCGCTGGGGACACCAGGAGCGTAGAGCAGAGGATTAGAGGGAAAGAAGCGCCAGAGGAACGCCTGGAGCAGCCTGGCTGGGGGAGGTTGAAATCCTAGTGCCAAAGGCTTTTTAAAGTCACCTTGGCTGAACACAAAGGCAGAATTTCCTGAGGGTGTCCAGGGTGCAGCCAAACCCTCCGGAGACGAGGGAGTTGTGTAACCGTCCTATTTCTTGGAGGCAGCGATGTCATTCCGGGCATCTCCCCCTGTACCCGTCTCCCCTGCACCACAACCCTGCTCTGACTGCAGGGATATTCCTGTTAACAGCGGGGTTTTGCTAAAGCTTCTCAGCCCCAGCACAAGCCAGATCAGCGGGTCCTCTGGATGGTTTTCATTCTCTGCGTTTCCCTTGGCCACAGATGTTCTTTGTCTGGGTGCAGGATGTGACCCTGGTTAGTTCTAGGCAGATGTTGGGGACAAAAAACCTCAAATGAGGTCAGACTTTGCCTATAAACCCGATCACCCTGTGGTCAAAGCCCTGCCAAAGCTGGGTTTGAAGGGGAAATGGACACGGGGTGAATTGAAGTGCCAAGAATATCAATTTAATTCCTTTTTTCTCAATAGATCCCCAGCTGCCTCAATGGGATGAGAGGAAATGTAAGGACTGTAATCCATACAGGTGCAGAAGGGGTGCATAAAATGATAAAGCAGCCCTGAAGGGCCTGATCAAAGGTCTGGATAATCTCATGTCCCCTTTCCATCACAGAAGGCTGGAGATGAGTATGGGATGCTCCAAGCTGGGCTCTCCTCTGGGACAGGGAGGTTTAATGTGCTCATTAACGTCACAGGGCGGGAGAAACACCTCAGAGGACAGCCAAGGGTGCTGCAGGGAGGGAAATCGAGGTGACCGTGTCCCTCAAGAGCAAAAGAACGTCACCATGGAGGAATCCAGGCTGAAGTACACGGGGAGAAATGTGCCACTCCCTCCTCTGCCTTCCCAAACGCCTGGGAGGAGGACGAGGGGATGAAGGAGGAGGACGAGGAGGGTGGGAAGGTAACCTGGGTGAAGGTGGAGGTGGGATCCACCCAAGAGGGATGAAACCCCTCTGGAGCACCCAAGGTGAGGATGGCCATGAGCATGGAATGGAAAGAAAGAAAATACGGGAAAGGAAAACCAAAATCCCAGTTATTTTGGTGAATGGTGCCAACCTGCCCCGTCCCATCTGCCCTGAGTGTTCAATGATTTATTAGTTAATTACCAGAGCTGATAAATCCAGCATCTAGCCGGGATCCAGGCGTCAGGAAGGGGCACAACCCCTCTCCCTTGTTCCCCGGTGGTGCCCTCAGCAGGGCTGTGCCAGCTGTACCTGCTGCTGCAACTGGTCCCAGTCATCCCGGGGTGGGAACAGGAGATGT
Organism: Lepidothrix coronata; assembly: GCF_001604755.1. Classification (NCBI taxonomy): domain Eukaryota; kingdom Metazoa; phylum Chordata; class Aves; order Passeriformes; family Pipridae; genus Lepidothrix; species Lepidothrix coronata. The sequence continues at coordinate 249,676 of NW_016690270.1, read as the reverse complement.
CCCACGTGGTGGTGGCACCGTCCCCTCCTGGAAAAGCTCCCGCTGTCCCCGTGGCCACAGGCAAGAGGTAGGTGGGCACCGGGGGATGCTTCGACCCTTGGCTTTCCCCTCCCCTTCTCTTTTTCTTTTCTTCTCTTCTTTTCCTTTTCTTTCCTTTCCTTTCCTTTCCTTTCCTTTCTTTTCTTTTCTTTTTATTAGCTATTAATGCTAAAAGCAGCCCTTTTCTCCTGCTGGGAATCTCTCTCCCGGTGCCAGCGGCGTGCGGGTCCCTGTCCCCGCTCCCAGCCTCTCTCCCGGGGACCAGCTCAGACCTCTCCACGTCACGGACGAGACCTGTCCCCGCTGGACCATCCGGAGCTTTATTGGGGATTAAAGGTGGCATCAGCCAGAAGGGCACATCCTCCCCCGTGTCCCTGCCCGGCGGGCGGGTGGGGGCAGGAGCTGGGTGGCCGCGTCCCCCCTCCCCAGGCGAGTGGAGCCCGGGAATGGGATGCCCCTTGCACCTGTCCAGTCCCGTTTCCTCGCGGCCCCTCAGCTGGTTTTAGGGCCCCCGGGGGGATGGCGGCTCCGAACTGTGCCGGGTGCCACCGCCGTGCCTGCCAGAATCCATCCCCGGCCAATGACAGGGTGAAACTAAGGGAGAGGAGCCTTTCAGATGACATTGGCCGCGTTATCCCAAAGGGATCTTCCCAGGGTATGGCTGGACTGGCTTTTTTTCCATCTCTGCTTTCCCTACACCTCTCGATGTGTGGTTAATGACTCTTTTCCCAGATGCAGAGAGCTTTGGCACTTCCATGCCCTGTCCAGGTAAGTCCTTATGGGTGCTCGTGTGGGTGGGCAATGGGAAGAGCCACCCCCCTTCCCATCCCATAAAGGGGTCACGGGGAGGGGATGGGGCGACAGCATTTCCATTTTTCTATAAAACCTTGGAAACAGACACTTTTTGCCTTGGGAGAGTGAGGGAGATGAAAGTAGGATGAATGGGAAGTGTAGGGAAATTCCAGGTTTTGATGGATACAGAGGGGCTGGTGGGAACCACAGCCCTGATTTCCTGGGGTGTGATGGGCAAAACACAAACTCTCCCTCAAAATGACCTTTCTCTTCTCCATTGCTCCCCCTCCCATGGTTTTTATTATTATTATTATTATTTTCTGCAGCCAGGGATTTCTGCTGAAGGATATTAGTTAATCAGATTCCGAGAAGCAGATGTTGGGTGATTTAGGAGGAAAAAAAGAGGCAACTTTCTAGTTCAAGCCTCGGCCGGAGCGCAGGGAAAAGCTTTGGAAGGGTATTTTGTGGCTTCAGGACAGGCCGTTAATTTTGGTCTAAGTGAAAAACGAGACACATAAGGTGGTGTGGGGGCCTGGGGACGGGTGGGGCACGTCCGTCTGGTGTTGGGACAGACAGACATCAGCATATTTTGGGGCTATAAGGCAGGAAAAGGAACCTCAGAGCCCTGCATCCCGTGGGACACTGTCCCAAGGGCTTAAAACAGAGCTGAAAATCACCTTTCCATGTCCCAGTGGGGACAATTTTCCACCCTCAGCCCTGCCCATGGTGTGTAAATTGTCCCATCACAGCTCTGTGCCTCAGTTTCCCCACAAGGGATGGTGCAGGGGGGGCTCAGTTTGATGTTCATGGAGGCTCCAGAGCAAAGCCAGGTTTGAAGACATCACAATTCCTTCTGCAACCAAAAATCTCGGGATGAAGACATCCCTCAAACAGGGGCTGGGGAACTCCCTTGCCCAGCAGTATTACGAGTTAATAAGCACTTAAAACTTATTGCTTAAAATACCAAGGTCATCTCATGGTGCTACCTTAGGATGCAATTCCATGGTCAGCTTTAGCTGCTCTGACTTTGTCCCAGTGCCAAGAGAAGCTCCTGGGCAGGTGGACCCCTCTGGGCTCTCCCCTCAGGCTGGAGGTGTGATGGGTCAGGTCAGCTCCCGCATCCACTGAACACTGAAGTCTGATTCAAACTTGTTTTCTTTACTTTTTTTTTGGATTTAAAATCATCTAGGGGGGATTTATATTAAGAAAAAAAATAAGGATGCAAGGAGGGAATGATTTGTGCTGCTGTTTCTTTTTTCTTTTATACTTAGTTTTCCCTCAAAAGATCCAAAAGAGCATTATTTGGGCCAGGCTTATTGTGGTACCCCTTTGTCTGCCTGCTGATGCTCCTGAAATCAGGGTTATCCACAGCTCTGGGTTGTTGCTCTGATGTTACATTTTGTCCCTCCAGCACCACCTTTCACAGAGTCACCAAATAGTTAAGCCTGGGAAGAATCCAACCTCGTGAGGAGCTGGTCCTTGGGCTGGAGCAGCTCCAAGCTGGACATAACTGGGGCTGGAGGACTCAGGTTTGGAGCCGTTGGGGCTCCTCAGATTTGTAGCACATCACTTTGAGGGGCAAAATCATGTGTCTGCTGCTTCCTCCAGGCATCAGTTCTGCCCCCCTGCCCCAAACACTTTTCTCCATGTCTCCAAGTGGGAAAACTGGCACAAGACCAGCCCAAAGTAGTTCCATAGGGATGGATTCCTAAGAACAGCCGTGCTCTGTGGCTTTGGTTTAAGCAAAGGAACATGGTCTGTAAACAGCTTAACATAAATTTTGGGATTTGTCCCCAAATCCAGAATCTCTGCCGAGGAAAGAGTGAGGTTAAACCCTTGTCTGGGATGTGGATGCTGGTTCCTGTAGGAAGTTTTGCTGCCAGGGCTGTAAAGCTGAGAGGAGAAGAGGGAGGATTTGTACAAGACAGGATGTTAAAGTCTATTTCTGCAACAGATTTGGGTTTTTGGCTTGTCCTACCCCCCCTTCCCGGCTGTGTGTCAGCAAGGATGCACAAATCTGCTTCTGGGGAGGAAAAAACTTCACAGCCCTGAATTAGTTCAGTGAAATTGGGATGCTGAGGCACCGGGAGCAGCTCGGTCTCCACGGATATCATCTCAGCACTGGGATGGACTAAGCAAACCCTGCGCTGGGGACCATCCTCGTCACAGGACTGGCCCCAGCGTCACTGCTGCTCCGTGGCCTAAATTGTGTTGCTATTCCTGGCTGTCCAGGGCACCTGGGTTTTTTCACTCCCTTCTGCTGAAGTTCCCTGGGTAAGGGAGCCACTGTGCCCTTGGTGATCCATGGTCACACAGAGCAGCTCCACATGCCCCTCTGTCGTGTCTCCTGTCCAGAGAACATATTTGGAGGGAAATAAATCAGGATGTTGAGTTTACTTGGAAAGTTCATTCTGGGGCAAATCTCCCCAGAACTGTTCCATGTTAATATCTGATTTCTCTCCCCGAGGCAGGACAGGTAATTTCCCAGCTCCATAACTTGGTCCCTGGGCTCCTCTTTGACTTTGCTCCGAGTTCAGAGCAATGTCAGTGCTGTGCTGGGGAGATGCCCAGGAATATTCTGGGGACACAGTGACTGTTCCCGAGCACCTGGCAGAGCCAGTCTGGGAAATTACCCACCCCATGGCCCGAAAGATGCTCTCCAAGTGACCTGTGTGCTTAGCCCAATTCAGCATCGTCTCCCTCTCCCTTCCCTCGCAGATCCTCATAGCGTGGGAAAGACTCGAGCTGCCGGTGTCGGATCCGGGGATTTATGCTGCTAATCTGATTAGTGTATGATGGACGTGTCCAGTTGGAAGGAGATGGAGGTGGCACTAGTCAGTTTTGACAACGCTGATCAGATCGTGGAGGATCCCTGTTATTCAAACGACCTCAGCCCCGCCGGGCAGTCGCGGAAGGGCCACCCCAGCTGCGCCAACCTGCTCTCCAACCTGAGGATCCTCATCAACAGCGAGAACGCCAACAATGAGACCATCTTCTCCAGGTTCTCTGCCGAGTTCAGCGACCACCTGGTGGGGGAGAGGGTGGGCATGGATGAGGGGGACCAACGAGTCATCATCAACATCGCTGGGCTGAGGTTTGAGACGCGGCTCAAGACCCTTGACCAGTTCCCTGAGACCTTGCTCGGGGACCCGGAAAAGAGGATGCGCTACTTCGACTCCATGAGGAATGAGTATTTCTTTGACAGGAACAGGCCCAGTTTTGATGGGATCCTGTACTATTACCAGTCTGGTGGGAAAATACGGCGCCCGGCCAACGTCCCCATCGACGTCTTTGCTGATGAAATCACCTTCTATGAGCTGGGCGATGAAGCCATGGACCAGTTCAGGGAGGATGAAGGGTTCATCAAGGATCCTGAGACCCTTTTACCAACCAATGACTTCCACAGGCAATTCTGGCTGCTCTTTGAGTACCCCGAAAGCTCCAGTGCAGCCCGGGGCGTAGCTTTGGTCTCCGTCCTGGTCATTGTCATCTCCATCATCATCTTCTGCATGGAGACCTTGCCGGAGTTCCGAGAGGAAAGGGAGTTCAAGTCTGCCCAGGAGCTTTCTAGGAATGTGACAGACACCTTGCTGGCCCACAGCACCTTCACGGACCCTTTCTTCGTCATAGAGACCGCCTGCATTGTCTGGTTCTCCTTCGAGCTCTTTGTCCGCTTCATCGTGTGCCCCAGCAAGACTGAGTTCTTCAGAAACATCATGAACATCATTGACATCGTGTCCATCATCCCCTACTTCGTGACGCTCACCACCGAGCTGATCCAGCAGAGCGAGCTCAACGGGCAGCAGAACATGTCCTTGGCCATCCTACGGATCATCCGCCTCGTCCGGGTCTTCCGCATCTTCAAGCTCTCCCGGCACTCCAAGGGGCTGCAGATCCTGGGGCAGACCCTCAAGGCCAGCATGCGGGAGCTGGGCCTGCTCATCTTCTTCCTCTTCATCGGCGTCATCCTCTTCTCCAGCGCCGTTTACTTCGCGGAGGTCGACGAGCCCCAGTCCCACTTCTCCAGCATTCCCGACGGGTTCTGGTGGGCCGTGGTGACCATGACCACGGTGGGCTACGGAGACATGTGTCCCACCACCCTGGGGGGGAAGATCGTGGGCACCCTGTGCGCCATCGCGGGGGTTTTGACCATCGCGCTGCCCGTCCCCGTCATCGTCTCGAACTTCAACTATTTCTACCACAGGGAGATGGAGAACGAGGAGAAGCAGATCCTGCCCGGGGAGGTGGAGCGGCTCCTGGCCAGCGTGGCAACGGGCAACGGCAGCATGGAGTCCCTCAATAAGACCAATGGGGGTTACCCTCGAGACAAGGCCAAAAAATGATGCTTGAGGCCATGATGGGACTGGGCACTGTCAGGTGGGATTGGCTGGAAAAGGTATCAAATATCTGCATGCTCTGATTTAATTTTTTTTTTTAAAACCAAATGTGCTGCTGCTTTTTTTTTTTCTAGACATTTTTCAATCTCTGATTTCCTGTGGCTGTTCAAATAAATACCATCTTTCTTATCTCTCTGCCCTGCCCATCAGTCTGGTGTTTTTTATTTGATGCTCATCTGCTTTGACATATCTGTCCTCTGTCCGTGGCATCAGAGTGGAATTCCCCACATTCAGAGATTTCCCCCATTTACTGGAGATGAAAAAGGGCAAAATGACATTAAATGCTTTGCTTGGTGGCACCCAACTGGCCAGGGATGAAGGTTGGTCCAGCTCCCTGTTTCTTTAATCCATTGAAATAATTCCTCCCCACCTACCACTTCGGATCTGGGGATCTGACCAATTCCCAGACTTGGGACTGCTCTGCCTGTAAAATAAGCTGGCAAAAAGAAATTAGAAGGGATATTTTTAGCTGGATGAGTTCTCTGGTCTGCCTGACTAATTAATCTTGCTGGCACAGCAGTGATGGATGGACCCAAGCCAGCAGGTGAGGGGATTAGAAGGACAGGGATAGTGACCAGGAATGGTGGCACAGCCACAAGGAACATCCAGGGCACCGGGGTTTGTGATGGGAAACTGAGCTCTGAGAGAGGGAATGGGATTTCTCCTGCAACAAAATGGGATTTCTCCTGCAACAAATGCTCAGTTTGGGGGTTATCTGATATGCAAACACGTTTGGGGACAAGCCACAGTGACCTTGTAGTTTTTATTGCCACTTCTGTTGCTGCAAATGTGGCACAGAGAAAATCCACAGAGAAAAAACAAGGCCCGACGTTTCCCTGTTGTAAAAAGGCACTTCTGATTTGCTAAAACATGCAAATTTCCAGTGGCACTTTGATGGGAGAAGCCAGCAGCAGCTCATTTTGCCTTTCTCTCCAATGCCAGCAGGTTTTCTTCTGACAAAGACATTTTGTTGCCACTTCACTGTCTCACTCAGCTGTTCCTTTGGATGTCTCTGCCTCCATTAAATCACAGTTCCTTGTGCAGTGTCTCCCATCTGCTGTTATCCCACATCTGCTACCTTTGATGTCTTATCTCCTGAAGGTTCCACCATCCCTGGTTTGCAACTTCATTCAGGAAGCAGTGGTGAAACAGGGATTAGGTTTGATTATTCCTGGCGTGATGGGAAATGCGAGTTTGGGCTTGTTGGGATTTTCCCCGTGGCAGAAATCCCACAGCTCTGATTGGTGGGGGTGGTTGGTTTGGTTTGGGGCATTTTTATTTTTTTTGTGCACTGTCTTTCTGCAATAAGGTGTTTTGCATCCCAGGGGATGGATCTGAGACACGACAAGTACAAACCCTCTTTCATCTGGGACAAATCTTTTCATCTGCTCTCCCTGTTTTTTTCCCCGTCCCTCCACCATCCTTTTCTTTACTCCATCCCTTGCAAACCCCCTACTGTCATCTCAGGCAGGAGAAGCTCTGAGAGCTATTTAATTTCCTTCCCACTCTGTTCAAGTTCTGCTCATCTGTGGGGACGATTGGAGGAGGCACAGCTGGGAACAGCTGGAGAAGGCACAGCTGGGAACAGCTGGGAACATCCCCAGCTCCTCCCCATTCATCACTTGATTCTCTCCAGCAGCTCTTCCACATCTTTATTTTCATTCATAACAGCTTCTCTTTCCTTTTCCTCTGGAAAACTTAAACTTTTTACATTCTTTTACATTTTTCATGGTCCCCTCCCCAGTTTTTCTCCCAGCCCCTCAAATCTGAAGCACTTTTGATGTTTACTCCTTGGGAAATCACCACAGGAAACTGATGAAAAGGTTTGGGCTGGGAAATATTTGGCCAGAAGCTCCTCACTCCTTCTGCTCCCTCAGCAAACATGGACCATAATGGTGCTGGGATGGATGGATGGATGGATGGATGGATGGATGGAGTGATGGATGGATGGAGGGAGGGACAGATGAAAGGATGAACAACCTGATTCTTATTCACTTGTAAACTTTATCTTCAAATAAAGGAATAAATGCTTCAAAGTCTGGCATGCAGGAAACATTGTTTATTTGGACTCAGCTTTTTGTTCTTGGCTTTGTGCTGCTCCCAGCTGGGAATTCTAACTGGTCCCAGCTGGGAACTGTGTGTGGGAGGGTTGAAGTACAGGACATTATAAAATCCCAGAATGGTTTGGGTTGGAAGGGACCATAAAGCTCATCTCATTCCACCCCCTGCCATGGGCAGGGACACCTTCCACTAGCCCAGGTTGCTCCAAGCCCTGTCCAACCTGGCCTTGGACACTTCCAGGGATGGAACAGCCACAGTTCTCTGGAAAACAGATAATTATAAATCTCCAGACCCGTGAGATCTGCAGAGGTTTCCCCAGCAGTTTGGCTCCCACCATCCACTGTGGGAAGCCAGGTCCAAAGGGAATCCCTGATTTATATCACAAGGATGGGGTCAGAGCCATTAAACCCCTCCAGACTCATTAACTTACTTCCTATTTATCCTAAAGGGGAGGAAAACCAGGCTGTGAATTCAAAGTGTCAACACTCAGCTGGTGCTTGATAAAAACCTGCCAGAAACCCCATTTGCCTGCACAGTTTGCAGCTTGGTGCCTTCCCAAATACAAGCCCAAAGCTCAGAGCTCAGTGAAATCCACAAAAAGCTCTCAGTAACAGTCCTGTTCTGGACTCAAGCCCTAAGGAGCCAATCCTTCATGTCCTCCCTCACACAGGCTGAATTCCCTCTGGAAATTTTTCCAAAGGAAAAGCTAAAAAGAAGGCAAGAAATCTGTCTTCTGCTTTATCAGAAAGGTGTCTCCTGGCTGCTTTTTATCCCTGGGGCAAATCAGAACCTGAGGCCAGGTGTGAAATACTCGTCATCCAGAAACATCTCCCTCCTCCTTGGAGTGGAATTTCCTGAGAATCCCAGAACGGTTTGGGTTGGTAGGGGCCTTAAAGATCACCCAGAGTCACCCCCTGCCATGGGCAGGGACACCTTCCACTAGCCCAGGTTACCCCGAGCCCCATCCAACCTGGCCTTGGACACTTCCAGGGATGGGGATCTGGGGCCCAGGAGCTCAGATTTCGCCAGGAGATGGCACTCCAGGACAGACATTCCCTGCTGGAGGCAGGCCAGACGTGTGTTTCCCTCTCTCTAATTCATGCTCGGAAGCTTTTAGCTGGTTTATTCCTTTATTGCACGTGTGAACATGGATGTGAGAAGGGTGTTCCTGGCCGGAGGGATGCTCCCATGGAGGAAGCCCATTCCAGGGTGATGTTTTCCAGGGGCTCTTGGCACTGGTGCAGGATGGCCATGCCAGGAGGGTTTAGGATCTGCCTCCTGGCACAGCATTTAGGGGCAAGGACCAACGTCCCACTCCCATCCCACTCACTCAGAGCACAGCTACAGCCCCTGGGTGCTCCTGCAGGTCTTGTCCATCCCAACAGGGAAGGTCCATGGACCACTGATCCTTGGAGATGTGGGTCCCACTGCACCAGCCTCATTTCTTGTTGCTCGTAACAGTGAGAAAATTCCTGTGATGGAGCTGAGAGAAAGTTCCCTCTGCCCAAAATCCAGGCTGCCATCCCTCTTCTGCTTGGGCACGAGGGATTCCCAGCAGCTGAGGCTGGGAACCCTGGGAATGTGTGATCCCAGGGAGCTGGGATGGGATAAACCACACCACCACCATCCCACATCACATCCTGCTTTATGGTCAGCTCAACTTTTGCACAGTGAGAGAAGAGAAAAACTAATTTCCAACTCTGATTTCCTGGATTTCTCCCTCTACATCCCTGTTCCCATCAGGTAAGGAATGAGGCCTGGTGATGGAGCCTCACTGATCAATAAATAATGCAAATAGTTCCTTTTTCCTCAGCACAGCAGGAATGAAGAAGCAGCAAGGACTTGGATTTCTCTCCCAGCTTCCTGCTTAGAAATTCCAGTGCAGCTGCTCCCAGGGAAAGAGGCAACCTCCATTTTTAATAGGGTTCAATATATCTGGAGGTAATTTCCTTTAGGAAAATGGGAACTCTGTAGGTTCTGTGCTTCTGTAAAAGCCTCTCGATGGGAGGCACTGGGTGAGAGCCTTTTCCTGCCCAGCTCTCTTGGGTTGTCCAAGGGAAAACTCCAGCCAAGCCACATTTTCCTGAGGGATTCAGTGCCCTGAGATGTTTTGAGGCTGCCTGACCCCAGTCCTGAGCCCAGAGATGGGGAGTTACCAGGTCATGGGACATGGAAGCTACTGGTGGGACATGGTTGTGGGTCTGCAGGGATCTGCTCTGACATGGGCTGTGTCTGGGATGGTGAGTTCACCCTCCCTAGGTGGAAATCTGGGTTTTCCAGAATCACTCTCTTGATATAGCCCCAATAAAAGAGCCAGTCTTGGCTTCCCCCCCTCAGTCCCTGCAGCTCTTAAAGGCTGCAGGCCTGTGATGACCAAATGCTCCTAAATCACCACAAAGCAGCAGGTGTTTAAGAGCTCCTTCCTGATTCCCACCATTCCATGAGAAATAAACGTGCAGCCACCGATTCTGAACCATCAGCACTTTATTTGTGCCCAAACCCACGGCTGTGGTCTGGTAGGAGGTGAAACCACATCACCAGGGTGGGTCTAAACAGCCTTGGCCAGTCCCACGCGGTTGTTGGCCCGGTCGAAGATGCTGTAGTACACCCTGAGGAAGACGTCTCCCAGGATCCAAAGGTCTCCAGAGGTGGTCTGGAAGCTGCTCGTGCAGGATCCTGGGTCGTGCTGCATTGGAGCAAGAAAAGGCAAATGGGGGAGATGTGAGCTGGTGCCTTTCCTTGCACAGCTCTGGAGGCTCATGGCCATTTGTCTGCCATCTCCCATGGGAATGGGAGAAGCCAAGGGAACCAGAGCCACTGGAGAGAGCAGAAGGACCTTGAGAGGTCCTTGCAAGCAGGACCAGCTGGTTCCACTTCACCTGCTCAGTGTAAGCCCAGGCAGACACAGGGTACTGGAGACCATCGATGACAAAGATGACATCAGGCATGGCAGGAATGGAGCTGCAGTTCACACTGTGCTGCAGGGAGCAGAGGGAAGGGGCTCTTAGGAGGGAAACGACGTGTTCAGAGGGCAAGGAGTGAGGAGAGGCCTTGCTGGGGTCTTCAATATGCTCAGGAGGGACAGTGGAGGGGCAGCACAGATTGCTTCACTCTTGTGACCAGTGACAGGACCTGAAGGAATGGCTGGAGTTGTGTCAGGGGGCTCAGATTGGATCTCAGGACAAGGTTCTTCCCCCAGAGGGTGGCTGGGCACTGACCAGGCTCCCCAGGGCAGTGGGCACAGCACCAAGGCTGCCAGAGCTCCAGGAGGGTTTGGACAATGTTATCAGGGACAGAGTGGGATTTTGGGGTGTCCTGTGCAGGGTCAGGGGTTGGACTGGACGATTCTTGTGGGTCCCTTCCCACTCAGCATATTCTGATTCTGTGAATTCCTGGAATAAACTGCAGACTGGTGGTGTCTCAGCGTGAGCTCTACTGGAGGTATCTGATGTTTGCCCTGAGCACTGTCCCTGTGCACGGAGTCAGATTTGGCACTGGCTCCACAGTGCCAGGTGGGTTCCAGGGCGAGCAGGGAGGACTCTCACCTCTCCATTGCTGTCCTGCCTGGCCCTGAGTGCCCTCTGGATGCTGCTGATGCCCAAGGGTGGCCCAGCCACAAGGGACGTGCCGGTGTCGATGATGGCCTGGCAGCCACCACTGCAGGCAACCTCCTGGCTGTTCACGATGATGCTGGGAGGGGAGACAAACCACGGGGGCATTAAACAACTAGATGGACCCTAGTGATGGTTTTTAACTTCTTTTATTAAAGCTGGGTGAACCCAAAGTTCTTCCCTTGAGCCTTTTCCCTCCTGGAGTTTGCAGCGCCAGTGGGAACCCAGCCAGCGTTGCACACATGAGCACTGAACTCAGCTCAGCAAGGTGAGACCCAGCTGAGCCCAAAAAAGGAGGTTTGGGACCATAACTTTGCTCTACTCATCACCAGAGACCTCCCCAAAATCACAGGGTAGGAACTGGGCTGTGCCCCAGGCCCAAAGCATCCTCATTTTGGGTGGCAACTACCAAAGTACTACGGATTTTGGCCCCTTAACTTCTTCATCCCTCAGCCACGGGGTGTTAGATGGCAGTGGAAAGGCTCTGATGGTGGTGGGTCCAAGTCTCTTTAGAAGCAATGTCAAAGTGAGCACAGACCAGCAGAGCTGATTTACCTGTCCATGGAGATCTGCCAGTACCCTTGGTAAGAGACGGAGATCCAGCTGATGGAGCCGGTGAAATAGGACTCATCAACGCCCCCGAAGATGACCACACTCCCTGTTGCCTCACTGGGTGATGCAGGAAAGAAAAACAGGGGAAGTTTTGCCATGTGGCTTCAGTGCAGGAGTGTGTGTCCCATGGAGTGAGACACTGATTGTGATGGCATGGCCACATCCACCGCCCTCGGCACCGGCGCAGGGGCAGGATTTTGGACCCCAAAAAAGGGAATTGTGTGCCTGGAAACTGGTCCCCAGTGAGTGTGGTGGCCCCCAGCATGTCATGATACAGACACAACACCTGATGGCAACAGTGACAACAGAGCTGGAGCCACCACAAAATGCAACAACGTGCATGAGATGCGTCCACCACCTCCTCCATCCCTGGGATCCACGGGACTTACTGGGACAGGTAGACTGAGAAGAGGTTCTCCTGCACCAAGCTCTCATTCACCATGTTGTCAAAGACCGGCGTGATCCCATCAGCTGCCAGGTTTGGGAATCCCAAGCCCAGGATCCCGTCGAATTTAACGTCGACAAAGAACTCGCCGGGCTCCGCGGTGCTCAAGCCAAAGAGCTGGTTGGTGTCCACCAGAGATGCAACCTAAGGATGGGGAGGGTGCCATGAGGTTTGGATCAGGCACTGGGATACTGGTGTCAGTAGGTGGAGAAGGCACAGGGGACACACTCACGGTGACGGTGTCGGAGCCCACAGTGCCCTCCATCTCCCCAGTGCCGTAGTGGATGGACAGGCTCTGCCCCGTGCTCTTGTAGGTTGAGGACTTGGATGGGTCAAACACCTGGTGGGTTTCTGGGTAAGGGGGAAACCACAAAATGAAGCTTCTGAGCAAGGCCAAGCCTGAGGGGGGAGGGAAGCTCATTGTCCTGCCTTTGGGAACAATTTAGCTGTGAGAATTTGCTGCGTGTCCTTCCCCCTCCTCCAGAACCAGGGATCCACAGGAATTCCCATCACAGGTGGGGAAACTGAGGCAGTGAGCACTAATCCTATCCCCCTGTGGAGCCGAGCACTGAGCAGGTCCTACACCCCAAACACTCATCACTCCAGAGCCCTGCACGGATGGGATGGATCCAGGGGGGTGATCCCAGTTCCCTGGCAATGTCACCCAACTTTTAGGCTCAGTTACAGCCCAGGATGTGCAGCTGGAGCTGGCTCTGCTCAAATGGGAAGCTCTTACTTACGACAAGCCAGGCTGGTGCAGGAGACAGAGGGAACCCAGAGGTTGGAGGAGCCGGTGTCGAAGACCACGGAGAAGTCCTGTGGTGGGGTGCCAATGGAGATGGTCCCATAATACTCCACCTGTGGGACAGCGGGGACAGGGGTGGATTTTAAGGCATGAAACCAAACCCAGAACTTCCACAGGCTTTCAACTTTCATGGTCTCCCTTTCCATGGGGACACCCTGCTTCCAGCAGAGCTTCTGGGGGGACATCTCTCTGTCCAGGGCAAGGAGAGGGGAAAAATGTGAGATTTGGGGTGAAAGAATTTGGGTTTGGTCCATGCAGATAAGGGATGGACATCCCACAAACCACCCCTGGGGATGAGAGCCCACACTCACGTCCAGGGTGTTCAGCAGGGGCTCCACGGCCATTTTGGTTCCATTGGGAAAAGCATGTGGGAATTTGGTGCCAATGTCATAGTGATGGTCCTGGAAGAACTGGCACAGCAAATCCTTCTCCCTGAGGATCTCTCTCAGCTTCTTCCCCCTTTCCAAGGGCAGTCTGGAACAAGCAGGAAAAGAAAGAAGGAATGAAAAGAAAAAAAAAAAAACAAACAAAGAAAAAGAAGAGTTTGATGGGATTTTGCTGCCTGCAGCTCCTGCAAGGATTTAACACCTCCAATGCTCCTGCTGTTCCAGGAACACAGGAAACTTCCAAAAAACTCTGAGTGAGGAGGATTTCTCCAAAACCCCAAAACAACCCTAGAAACCAGCCCTCCCCCAGGCACCCCATCATTCTCTGCACCCTGGAGCAGCTTCCCCAAGCCTCAGACCTCACCTCTACATCCCAAAGCCATGAAAAGGCTCGGATTACTCATCTTCTCCCTTCACCTGGCTCAGGTGGCCCCGGGGTGACGCTGTGGTGACTCACCTGGTGAGCCCCTGGGCGAGGGCAGAGGCAGTGCAGAGGAGCACGAGGAGCTGCATCGTCCCAGGATAGCCAGGGAGAACTCCTGGGGCTTTATAAAGCCAGCAGGAATTCCACCAGCAGTGCCAGGAGCCAATGGGCCCAACGGGAGATGCCCCCTCCCCTCCTTTGGGCACCCGGCCAAGGCAGGTGACACGCAGGGAACGAAGGACTCGGCAAACAGGGGCAAACACGTCACCAGGGAAGGTGGGGGTGATTCCATCGTGCTCATGCTCCCCCCTGGATTCCCCCCCCAAAACCCTCCATTCTTCAGGCCCCAGATCCTGCATCCCAACCAGGCACTGCCTGGTTTTGGGCACAGAACCATGGAATCCTGGAATGGTTTGGGTTGGAAGGGACCTTAAATCCCATCCAGTCCCACCCCTGCCGTGGGTAGGGACACCTTCCACCAACCCAGGTTGCTCCAAGCAACCTCAGAGAGGGGATGGTGAAGAGAAGAGAAGGGATGAAAGGGGCTGCCTTGCTCTGTGTGGGACTGGGGAGACCCTACAAAGCCCTTTTCTCCTGCAGAGCCTCAACCTCATGTGCTGATGCACCTTGGCAGCAGGTGGAACCCCTGCTGGGTTCTCCTGGGACACCTTCCACTATCCCAGGTTGCTCCAAGCCCCATCCAACCTGGCCTTGGGCACTTCCAGGGATTGGGCATCCTCTGAGAAATGCATTCCAGGGCCTCCCCACCCTCACAGGGAGGAATTCCTCCCCAGTATCCCACATAACCCTGCCCTCTGGCAGTGGGAAGCCATTCCCTGTGTCCTGTCCCTCCATCCCTTGTCCCCAGTCCCTCTCCAGCTCTCTTGGAGCCCCTTTAGGCCCTGGAAGGGGCTCTCAGGTCTCTCTGGAGCCTTCTCTTCTCCGGGAGAACCCCCCCAGCTCTCCCAGTCTCCAAAGCAAAGGTTCTCCAGTCCTTGGAGCATCTCCAAGGCCTCTCTGGACTCACTCCCAGCAGCTCCATCCTGACGTTGGACCCCAGAGGCAGGATTTTGACTTTTCTTGGCAAACAGCAGTGGGATCCCCCGTTAATGACACCCCCCCCCCACCCCGGCTGGGATGGGGAAGGGGCCCCACTGGGTGCTGACGTGTGTGAGCCCCCGGGGAGGGGCTGGGGGGGTGGATTATGCACGTTTTTCCCGATCGGAGCCCACTGTTATCAGGAAAATCCAATTAGTCCCGCTGGATGCAAACAGGACAAGGTGACCCTGCGGGCGCGGAGCCCTCTCGGCGGGGTTTGCCCGGAGATCCGGGACCATTAACCAGCATTCAAGCTCCCCCCGAGCTCCCGGTACCGCAGCGAGAGTGGCTCCGGGGGCCCGCCCGGCGCTCCCGGCGTGCCGAGGGAGCGGGAGGGCTGCGGGGAGGGAAGGACGCGGGAGATGTGGGATATGGATGCGGGATGGCGTCTGCTGGGGCTGCTTTTATTTCAGCAGCGCATCCTGAGCAACTCCACCTGCTCCAGACCCCCAGATTTGGTGGCAGCTGCAGGAGATTTCTCTGTGGACAGCATGGATCTATGGATCTTTATTTTTTTTGGCTTTTGGATCTTTATTTTCAGTTTCCTGTTGAATTTCCTGCGGGAATTGCCACTTTTAGGAAGGATGCTGTGGGCAGAGCCCCTCCATCCCCTCCCCACTGGGATGTTATGGGGGTCAGTGGGTTCCTGTGATCTTGCTGTGGAATGAAGTGGGAATTTATAATGATTTTTCAGGAAGGGAACCGGCTGGAATCGTCCAGGTGGTTTGTGCAGGAGTGGGAAGGGGCTGAGGCTGGGCTGTGGTCGCCAAAAAGGCAACAAAGCTCATCCCAATTTGGTCTCGGGCAGGAGTTTAAGATGGATTTAAACGAGGAAAACCATTGGGATGAACTTTAGGAACCGCCTTGAGAACAGAGACTCACTCCAAGCCTCCCCCACCCCCCCAAACAAAAATGTGTATATAAAGCTCCCAAAGTCCAGTGTTAATTCTGGCATAGCCAAGCAGTTTCCAAAGGTTGCTCTTGGATCAAATTTACCCCCTGACTTCCAAGAGTAATTAGAGTAGGACAGAGAATTGAATATAATTAAAATAGAACACAATAGAGTAGAATAATAGAATTAGAAGAATTATAGAATGGAGTAGCATTAGAGAAGGGAATAATTAGAAGAAAATAGAATAGTATAGAATAGAGAGGAGAATTAGAACATAAGATAATTAGAACTGATTAGAATAAGAGAATGAGAAGAGAATTATAGACTAGACTAAAATATCATTAGAGAAGAATAGAGAATTAGAATTTAATTAGAATGGAACAGAATTGATTAATAACAATAGAAATAGAAGAATTATAGAACAGAATAGAATAGGAATAGGAATAGGAATGGGAATGGGAATAGGAATAGGAATAGGAATAGGAATAGAATATTTCCCTGCTGTTTGGAAACTCTCCCTGCAATTATTTTAGGTGTAGAATATTCCGACCTGGGAGCATAACCAGGATGTTGCAGGTTTCTGATACCTCAGCCATGTCCTGATCAGGTCCCAGCTATGTCCTGACCAGATCCAAACCCTGTCCTGGCTAACTCCAAACCCTGTCCCAGTCAGATCCAAACCCTGTCCCAGTCAGATCCAAACTCTGTCCTGGCTAACTCCAAACCCTGTCCCAGTCAGATCCAAACCCTGTCCCAGTCAGATCCAAACTCTGTCCTGGCTAACTCCAAACCCTGTCCTGGTCAGATCCAAACCCTGTCCCGGTCAGATCCAAACCCTGTCCCAGTCACATCCAAACCCTGTCCCAGTCAGATCCAAACCCTGTCCTGGTCAGATCCAAACCCTGTCCCAGTCAGATCCAAACCCTGTCCCAGTCAGATCCCAGCCGTGTCCTCTCCCTGTCCCATTCCACTCTGGCACGTCCAGCCAGGCACGTTTCACCTTGGAGCCAGAACATCAAACACACGTGCTGGGGGATGAAAGGGGCCCTTGGCACCATTCCATGGGGGAAAAGCAGCTCCCGAGAATCAAACAGCCCCTGGTGCTCCTGATTTCCAAGGAAAGTTGACTTTTCTCCTTGTCCCCACAGGAGGACGGAGCTGGAGCTTTGCTGCTTTTGCTCTGGGTGGAACTTTGCACCTCTAGGGGAAAATAAAAAGGATATTTTCTAAGTTTTGCTCCCCTAAATGCAATTTGAAAGCAGTTTAAAAGTGTTTTTTTCTGCTTAACTGCAGGGAAAACCCTGCAGGGATGCAGGAAAGGGACCTTATCCATAATCTTTATTATGGACAACTCCTGACTCCTTCAATTTACGATTTAAAATCAAGCAGAGCCTGGTCTTTCAATGAGAATGTTCCTCTATTTGTGCCAGAATCCAGTGACTTCCCACTAAACTGTCACCTCCTGTGCTTTAAAGTCAGCAGGAATTTGATAATTCCCACCAGGCAGTGCTGCCCTGGAGACTGGGAGGTCCCCCCAGAATGGGAACTGAGGATGGGAAGGAGCTGTTAAATCCTTTTATTTCTTTTTCTTGCTGTTGTTTCTGCTGGGAGAAAATACTTTGCAGTATTTTCCACTGGGAGTTGTCTAGAAATTAAACAAAATCCCAAACTCAGAGCCCCTTCTGCACACTTCCAAGCTGGTGGGTGGCCAGAGGCAGTTAATAGAGAAAGCAGGTTAAGGAAACAGGCCCAAACCACGAAACAATGTATATATTTAACAGTTTTAATGAATTATTATGGGGTTTTTCTTGACTTTTCCCCTCAGTATTGCTCTGGGATCCATTTCTAGAGGGTTTTTTTGTGGTGTTCACAGTGCCAGGTGATGGTACCACAAACCCACCCACCTGGGCAGATGCTGCAGGACTTTTGTAAATAAAAAGCAAAAATTCTGATGTGTAAAACAAAAAACCCCACTCTAAAATAGAATCAACCTGATCGTCGCAGTGGTTTATTTTCACCAAATTTATGATTTTTTGGGGGGAAGAACAAGTGCAGAGAAGCTTTTGCCTGGCCTCAAACACCAAATCCCAATGCAGTGCCTGCCACAGCCACACACTGGGGCTCTTTGGGGGCTGGAGAAATAGAAATAGGTGTTGGTATAGCACCAAAACCCATCCAAAGCCCTCAAAACCCCACTAAAACCCACCAAGCCCCAGCAAACCCCAACAAATTCCATGATAATCCCACCAAAACCCCACAAAAATGCCCACTAATCCCCACCAAACCCCACCTAAGCCCCAGTAAAACCCCCCAAAACCCCATCAAGTCCCAGCAAGCCCCACCAAACCCAGACCTCACCAGAGTGAAGCCCCAGCACCAAACTCCAAGGGTTCTCCAAGGTCATTTCTGCACAAGGAGAACCCAAACCCAAAATTAAGATTTGAGTTTAAGCCCTGCTTCTGCCTGAAAGGATCCCAATAATTTTTAGATGTTTTTTTGCTGTAAATGCTGACTATTATTCTTTAATATTTGTCTTTATTGTGCCCGGGGGTTGCTGTTGGAAGCAGGAGGGAAACTCAAGCAACACACGAATTTTGCACAATGTATTTCAGAGCAGAACTGAAAACACGTGTCCAAAATCCCTTTTAGCACTTTAATGACCTTTAATGTCCCATTCTCCTCTCAGATTCACCTGACAGAAAGAGAACCCCCAAAACCTCGTACAGTGCCTGAACCTCAGGGAGATGCTGAGGCTGGAAAACCTTTCCCTGCATCCCAGCCCCACATCTGGCACAACACGGCTCCAACCAGCTCTGCTTCAGCCTCTTCCTGCCCAACCTTTGGGAAAAGCCATCCCTTAATTCCCCACAGCTACTTGGTATGGATTTGATCTAATTGTGGGTCAGATTAGATCATCCTGATAAGCCACAACTGGGCAGTATCACAGTGGGAACCATCATTACAGAACTGATTTATCCAGTGGGAATTGCAGAGACAAAGCAGCTCTGAGGATGCTGCAGAGGATTTGGATTTGGGACAGTCTGGGCACAAGCTGCAGGTTTTGGGTGTTGATCAAAATGCTCCACCTCCCCACAGAATGAAGTTTCTGCCCCTTTGA
Organism: Lepidothrix coronata; assembly: GCF_001604755.1. NCBI lineage: Eukaryota > Metazoa > Chordata > Aves > Passeriformes > Pipridae > Lepidothrix > Lepidothrix coronata. The sequence goes on along the minus strand of NW_016690270.1, from coordinate 230,996 downwards.
TTTTTGTTTTTCCTTGTACACAACTGAAAAATATGAAATAGGTTAAACTACATCTCCCCCAGCCCTGCAGGTGCTCTGGAACATGAGATGATGCTGCTCAGCTTCACATCCCAAAATTTATCGTGTGCCACGATTAAAAAAACATGGGAGGAAGCTCTTGGCTGCTTGGCATCTACTTTCACTTCTCAAATTTCCTCATCCTTGACTTTTGCTGGATAAAACAAAGCAGGGAGGTTGGAACTCCCTGGAAGCATCCAGGACATGGAGCCAACAGCTTGAGGAAAAGGGATTTGTGAGGCCACAGACATTTGTCATGCACTGCCCCTCGATCCAGGGACATCCAGAGGATGCTGGAGCCAGATCCTGCTCTGGGCTGGGGCAGAGCTTTGCTGGGACAGAGCTTTGCTGGGGCAGAGCTTTGTTGAGCCACGTGTTGGAGCAGCTTGGCCTCAATTTCCCCACAGAACAGCTCAAAACGACACCGTCCACCTCAGAAAAGCACTTTGAGGCTGCCTGGTGCTCTGTGGGCACCTGACAGCCACGGGAAAGGGCAAGACACGGGTGCTGTGGGCTCATGGGTGGGTTTTTAGGGAGAATCCCCCTAAAAATCGATGTTTTTGAAGTGGCTGGAGCAGCGGAAGCGGCTGTCGAGGAACCTGGAGCACAGCAGGTTGGGCAGACAGGGGCAGGTGTGGTGCTGGCGCTTCCCAAAGAAAGGGACCTGCAGAGAAACAATGAGAGAAACGAGGTGTCACGGCCCCAAGAATGATCAATGGCACCATAGCCCCGAGAAAATCCGTGGATTTTCTCAAAGGTTTAGCAGGAATGTGCCTGAAATTAGTTTGTGATCCCTCTGAAGCCCTTCCTTTGCAAGCAGAAGGTGCTTGCAAAGCAAGCAAATCTTACTCCCCGAGCGTTAAATCAATACAGCACAGGGAGGGGGATGCTCCTCCTGAGGCTGGGACGCTGCTGCTAAATCCTCCTGGAACTGGGACTGCAGCAGCACCAGGCTTTGGGCTAATCCCAGTGTGCTGGGGGCTCTTACCCGACAGAAATCAGGGAGCTGGGGAAGCTCTGAGGATTTAACTTGGCTTCTTCTGGCTCAGCAGAGCATTTATGGCTCAATTTGGAGCGGTGTGGTTTGTGCTTTACTTGCAAAGGAGTGGGCTGGTGGCTCAACCCCAGCTCCCAGTCGAGATCCACAGCATTCCTGAGGGATCAAACCCAGGTTGGATGGAGCTCTGAGCAACCTGGTCTAGTGGAAGGTGTCCCTGCCCACGGCAGGGAGTGGAACAAGATGATCTTTAAGGTCCCTTCCACCCCAAATCACTCCATGATTCCCTGATTTAGGGTGCTGTGAACATGCCCAAGATAATGTAGAGGCTGAAACAGCTGCCCCAGCTCTGGGACCCCACAGTGCCACCCAGAGCCTCACCCCAAATTCCCCCCTCAGTCCCCCTCCTCCATCCCAGAGTTCAGGGCAGTGGGAAGAGATGGAGATGGACAGGTCTGGCACTGGGTTCCCTTGTCCAGTTCCCACCCCCATCACAGCTGCCTCCTCGCCTCCCTCAGCACTTTTTCCTTGGAATATCACGATCCAGAAGCATGACAGCATCACTGTAGCAGTGCTGGCACCCGGGTCCTCAGGAATCAGCTCCATTCCCAGCTCCTCCTCCCCAGAAAACCACTCTCCCAACCCCCTTCCCCCCGACACCAACCCCTTCTCCATCCCAGGGTTTAATGGAGCTTTCCCCCCATGTGAGGAGCTTGGAGCCCCTCCCTGGACTTTGTCCCCCCTTCCCAGCCTGTACCTTGTGACTGAAGGGGTGACACTCGTCCCCCTCCCGGCCCAGGGGGGTGCAGACCCGCAGCCCCCTCAGCCACAGGCTCAAGGCACAGCAGGTCCCGCGGCCACACTGAGGGTCCCGCTCGCAGGCCTGGGGAGGAGGAGGATGGAAAAGCACCGTTATCCCTCTTTTTGGGGGGTCAGTGGTGGAATCAGCCCACGCTGGGGTTGGGGATTTAACCAAGAGGGGGTGGCAGTTCCCAGTTCTGCCGGTTTGGGTTGAGCTGGGGAGGTTTTGGGGCAGGGCATGGGTGGGATTGGGGTGCTGAGGTTTGTGGGATGAAGGGGAAATCCCCCATGGGCACGGTGGTGGGAGGCACAGAGGGAAAGTTTGCAGCTGCCTGACTTAAAGCAGCATTGGTGCCAAGGGAGAGCAGCAGCATCAAGGGATAAACCCACTGTCCAGATCCTCCCTCTGGGAATATCGCCCAGCCGAGCCTGGAAAACTGCTCAGTAACCCAACTTCCCAGAGCTTTAATTTTATTGTTAGTGGGAGCAGAGTAATTCCAACAACTCAACCTTTCCCCTCCAAAGAATACATAAAACTTTGGAAAACAGGGATGGGGAAACTGAGGCACAGATGGAAACACTGCCTCAGCTCTCCAGCACACCTGGAAGTCCACGATGCCAGGAGGAGGTGGATGGGGATATTCTGAGCCCCAAGCAGGCCCCATTTTTCCCCTCAGGATGTGGTGGCCATCACTGGAGAGGCTCATTGCATTCCCAAAACCTTGTCTGACCCATCTGCCTGATGTTGGGTTGGCAGCACAAGGAGAACTGATGGGATTCACCCAACACCCCCCGTGGGGCCCTCCCCTCCCAGGGGATTTCTCTCCCAGGAGTTCCCAGCACAAGCCCATTGTGGTTGAAGAGATGTGGCAATTGCAGCTGGGACAAAACCACAAAAAAACCACCATAAAGCAAAGTTTTGGGGTGCAGCCCTCTCATGGTTGGGCAGAAAGGGGATTTTACAGAGTATTCCCTTTCTTGGTGGGAACCTGATTCTCCCTGAGCTTCCAAAGCTCCTTAAAAACCCCAAATTCTGTTAAAAATCAGATCTCAATAACCCTCACCTGCAAACTCAGGGGGCTGGTGGGGGCTGCAGGCATCCAGGGAGCTGCACATCCAAACTCCTTCCTTGTGGTATTAAAAATATGTGGCCCTGGAATAATTTCAAGCCCTGGGATAAGTCCTGGAATAATTCCAGGAGCTGCTGGGTCTGTTTGGCCCTGGATGGAGGTGGATCCCCCTGACCTGGCTCTGAAGCTCCAGGTTGGAGAGACCAAAATCACCACAGGCTGCAAAGAAAGAGGTCTGGCTATGAAGGGAAAGAGGAGCCAAGAGCCAGTTGAAGTCAACTCCCAAATTCCCATTGGCTGGGAAAAGCCAGGAAAGCATCATTATCCCTCTTTTTGAGGAGTCAGTGGAGAAATCAGTGGGATGGAAATGCTTGGTTTTTTCAAGGAAAAATCCAGAGGAAAAAGAGGGGTTCAGCCAAGCCTGGCTTTGCTGAGACCAGCGTCCAGACCCTGGGAGCACCACAAAAACCTGGATTCTGTCCCTAAAATTCACTTTTAGCACCACCCTCAATCCAGTGCTTGCTCAGGGACACTCTGAGTCCATGGACAGGGTGAGCAACCACTGGCCCTTGGCGTCCTGGCAGCTCCCACCTCTGTTAATAATTTCTCTAAATTTAGGAGGAAAAAGGACAATTTGGGGTGTTTGAACCCTTGTTCCAATTGGTAACATGCTCTGGGAGATGTTCATAAAGATATATTGATTTTTACCTGCTGGAAAACTTCCCAAAATCCCACATTTCCCCGCTGACACGGGGCTGGGAGGAGAAGCTGGTGGAGGGAACAGCACCCATAGGTCGGAAAAATGAGAGATAAACTGGGAAAAAACGGGAGGGGGGGAAAGAACAACACAAACCAACCAGCACAAAGGCCTGATTCCTGTGTTATTCCCCAACCTAACGAAGATGAATCCATATAAACCCCGGGGTGGGGAGGGAGCAGGACTTACCCCAGTGATGACGGCGCAGGGGCAGGGACTGAGGAGCAGGAGGAAGCAGAGGAGCTGCAGGATTCGGCCCATGGTGCTGGAATTCGGAGCAGCCTCACACTTCCCACCCTTTATAACCCCTCCAGCTCCACCATCCCGGGCTTTTTGTCCTCCCCTGATGATCCCAGAAGAAGCAGGTAAGACCTGAATCTCCAATGGCATCAAAGAAATATTAATAAATCACCAAGAAGGGAAAAAAAGTCTCCTCCCTCCACCCTCTCCCCCCCCAGGGGGATTTATCAGCACAGCTGGATTTTCTATGTACACCCCTAAATCCATATGTATCCTTGACAGGTCTATGGAAGAATTTAATTAAAGATTTGGGGTTATTTAGCTAAAAGAAAACTTAAGAATTAAGTTCTGCTGCTCCCCCCCCCATCTTGGAAGAGCCCAAGGTGCAATAATGTGATAAATATCCCCCAGGAATAGAGACTTGGCTGTGTTTATTTGGGAGAATAAAAGAAGGCAGAAAGGGAATAATGTATTTTTCATCATTTCAATCTGAATATAATGTGCAAATATGTTGATTTATGGCTCAAAGTACAACCCATCTACCTCGAATTGCATTTGGTGCCTCTCCTGGGAGTGCAGGGGAATAAGAGGATGGCTAAAAAGGCAGGAAAAGGTGGAATTATTTGCTTACTTTTTTAATTTCTACCCCCTGTGAGGATGCAAAGGACAACATCCTAATGTGCTCAGGGCTTGGGGACTCAAATAAAACACCCCCAGGCACCACAGTCCATCAGGAGGCAAGAAATTCCTGAAGCCTCGGCCATAAAATAAGCAATAAAAAGAATTAAAATAATTAAAAAATTTAAATACCCTTTCATGGCCAACCCACCCTGGGATCCTGCATCCTGGATTTGTCTGAGACTCCCCAGACCAAGCTCCCAGTGCTGGCTGGGGCAGACATGATGACTAAGACCCTCTTTGCAACGAGGGCAAGGAATAAAATTCCTTTTTCCCCAAAAAAAAGGAACTGGATTCGTGATTCTGACTGAGCAGGATGGATTTTCTCAGCCCTGGATTGCAGGAGCCACCCCGGTGGGATCACAGCTCCTCACCAGCATCATGAATTCCATCTCTTCTGGCTTTTCCCACTGAGGAACAAACACCCCGAGGCCGATTTTGGGGCTAGACCTGGTCCTTGGGGGCAAATCAGGGACCAGGAGCTGCCCCATGTGGGAAACGTGGCCCAAGGTGGGTTGGGATTTGAAATATGGATTTCATGGGGCTTTTCTGGGTAACTTTTTTTTTTCCTAGAGGTTCAGTCTGGTGCTAAATCATCAGTTCAATTAGTTAAAACCAAACCCAACACTGCCCTGCCCCCAGGCCAGCCTTTGATGTGGCAGCTGCTCTGCTGCATCACCAAAGTCTCCTCCACCTGGGCTTGAATGAATTAATCCCCACTTTCCCAAAAATCTCTCCTTCCAGAAATCCCACAGCCGACAACGGCTCAGGAATTGCTGGTTTGGGGAGGTTTCCTTGCAAAGGGGCTGATGGGACAGAGAGGTTGCAGCCCCCTCATCTCCATTTGTATTTTTGTCCAGCGTTGCTTCCTAGAAGTGTGAAAAGAAAAAAAAAAGCAAACAAATAAAGGCAATTCCATTCCCAGCCATGCCAGCGGGGTGGGATGCAGTGGGAAGCCCCTGGACAGCTGGAATGGGGGCTCTTTGTGCTGCCTGCGGGAGCTCCCAGCTGGACCAAGGAGAAAGAAAAATCACATAAAAAATAAACGATCCTGCTGCACTTCACTCCCCCCATCAATAACATTTTAATTTCCTGACCTGCCAAGCCCAAATCCATCGGCAGGAGCAGCCGGGGGCGGCGGCAGACGGGGCCTCATTAATGTCACCCAGCTCTGGGCTGCTCCGCCGTAAATCACCTCTCACCCTCTGCTGGCAGCAGGGATGAATTTTGGGGGTTCCTCAATGGAAAACTGGGCTGAGGATCACTTTTAACACCTCTCTGCCCCTTGGGAGGGCGATGGGGTGCTGGCTGTCCTGCCACTGTGTTTATTGGTCTGGTATGGGCTGGATTTTGAGGGGGTTCTCGACGGAAATCTGGGCTGAGAATCACTTTTATCACCTCTCTGCCCAGTGGGAAGGTGAGGAGGGTCCAGCATGGCTGCAAATTTTGGGCCCCAGCTATATCCTCGTGTCCCATGTCCCATATCCCTGCACCCAATCTGCATCCCAAGCTGCGCCCCAACCTGCATCCCAGCCTGCATCCCAATCTGCACCCCAACCTGCATCCCAACCTGCATCCCAACCTGCATCCCCCGCCGTGGTCCAGCTCCAAGAGGATGCTGTTGCCGGGGGAGAGTTGCAGGGACTCCATCAAAACCCCGCCTGAATTTCATTTGGCTGCACAAACCCCGAGCGGTGCTGCGGGAAGGGAGCGGGACACAACTGAACCAGGCTCGGGCGGGAAAAGGTCGAGAAAGGAAGGAAAAAACACCTCAAAATTGCATCTCTGTCACACGCTCTGCGGGGAAAAGGCACCCAGGGAGGGTTGGTTTGAGGGTGCGGGTTTGCTGCGAGCTCCCCCCAGCTCCAGGCGAGGTGCTGGTGTGAGGGATTGTGCGGGATTGTGCGGGATCCCGGGATGATTCCCGGGATGATTCCCGGGAACGCAGCGGGCGGGATTTCCCCGGCGGCGCCGCTGACGCCGAACGCGGGACGGCCCCTTTTGGGCGCGCGGAGCCGCCGTCCGGGGGGGTCACGTGGTGACGCAGCTGCCCGGAGCGGGGCGGAAGTGGCGGCGGGGCCATGGAGGGGACCCTGGAGCAGCACCTGGAGGAGACGTGGGGACGGGGGGACACGGGCGGGACACGGGGGAGGCAGGGGGGGACACGGGGGACGCGGGCAGGGCCGGAGGGGGATGGGGGAGCGGGGCTGGGCCGGCCTGACGCCCCGGCGGGCGGAGGTCCCGGCCCTGAGCGCGCTGTGTTCCCCCAGCATGAAGAGCCCGGCCGTGGTGGGCGTCCTGTGCACCGACTCGCAGGGGCTCAACCTGGGCTGTGAGTGAGCGAGCGCCGCCGGAGGCCGGGGCCGGCACGGGCCCTCCGAGGGCTTGCGGGGCTGGGGGCCACCGGGGGTGGGGGTCCCGGGTCCTGCGATCCCATCTGAGGGCTCCTGGGGGTGGGGGCGCCGGGTGCTGTCCCACGGGGACCCCGGTCTGGGGTCCAAGACCCGCCCAGTCCCTTTAAGAGCTCCTGGGGGTGGGGGGCAGCTGGTCCTACCCCGAGGGGGTCCCCGGCTTGGGGGCCCCTGGGTCCTGCCCATGCCCCCTAAGGGCTCTTATGGGTGTGAGGCCGCGGGCTGGGGGTCCCCAAACCCTGCCCATCCCCTGTAAGGACTCCGCGGGGAGGGGGGAGCACTGGCCCTACTGGAACCCCCCCACCCCGTTTGGGGGTCCCTGGCCTTGTCCTGCATGAACCCCACTTTGGGGACACCAGGCCCTGTCCTGCTGTCCTGGCCCCACCTTTGGGTGTCCCCAGGGGCCACCACCCACCTGCACCGCAGAGGAAACCAGAGCCGGCTCTTCCTGCCACCGAAATTCAGGACATTCTGGTGGTTTGAGAGCAAGTCTGGGGAGAGGATCAGCCCCCCTTGGCCCGGGGGAGGCAAATGGGTTTCACACGGGGCTTTTTCCATCGTGTCCCCCCTCCAGGCCGAGGGACTCTCTCTGACGAGCACGCCGGGATCATTTCCGTGCTGGCCCAGCAGGCGGCCAAGCTCAGCTCGGACCCCACGGACACCCCCGTGGTGTGCCTGGAGTCGGACACCGGGTAAGTTCCCAGCCTGCCGGGGCCACTTTTCCCCCCGTTTTCCTTTTCCCCAGCCCTGGGAGCCTCCTGGAGTCAGATCTCGGGAGCAGCTCCTGGAGGAAGCCCCAGCTCTGAAGCTGTGGAGGAGGCACTGCCCCAGGCACAGGGATTCACTGGATTAACAGGGTTTTAAGAGGCAGGAACTGTAAAAGCAGTGGGAAAGCTTTTGGGAGGGGGGTGGTTACTGCAGCTCTGTTCCTTTTCCACGCTTGGGATCCCTGTGGATAACTCAGGCGGTGCTGTGGGAGTCAGTGTGGCAGCAGGGATGTCTCCAGTTCACAGAGTGGGAAGGGAGGCAGGATCTGGCTTGGAGCTGGGGCTGCTGCAGCTGCTGAATGATCCCGGGTCCAGTTCCCACCTCCACCAGCTCCTCCTCCCCTCCCTCAGCACTTTCTCCTTGTTTTAGGAACATCATGATCCAGAAGCACGACACCATCACTGTAGCAGTGCATAAGTTGGCATCCTGATCACTGGGAACCTGCTGCACTCCCAGCTCCTCCTCCCTGCACAACCCTGCACTCCAGCTCCAGTTTGGAACCCCAATCCTGGGGTGAAGGCTCTCCCTCTCTTCTGAACAGCTCCTGTGCAGCTCTCCAGGTCTCCAACTCCCACTGTAGCACTTGTGGTGCTGAGGGTGACACGTGGTCACTCACCCAGCCTGTGGAAGGTCAGATCCTACCAGGTGTATGTGTGTTGTTGGTTGGAGAAATCAATAAATGACCTGTAAAAACACCCTTTTGCTTCTCTTTGGTCCACTGTGGGAGCTGGGCCTGGTGCTTTGTTTCCAAAGCCAAGTGAGGTAACTTCTCCCACTCCCTTCATTAGCATTTCTCTAGAGGAGAGAGTGGAATTAATGGAGGCTCCTCCAGCAGGAAAGGTACAAATACTTCCCAAGGAATTTCTCCTGGGAAACGTTTCACCTCCTCGAGTTAAACGTTCTGTGGGAGAATTTCTTGCTCACTGTGCCTTGGATTAAAGCTGGATGTGCTGGCCCTGGGTGAGCTGGAAATGGATGTTGGCAACATCCTCACAAACCCAGACCCCAGATTTGAAACAGTGCAGGGAAAGAATCCTGAAAAAAGCCCTGGGAAGCTGCTACACTCCAATGCTTCCTGTGTGGCAGGGAGAGAAAAGGAGCTGGGCTGCAGCTGGTCTCATGCAGGAGGGGAAGGGAAGTTTCACAGCAGAGCATGAGGTGAAAATTGGGCTGGGTCAGAGAGAAAATGACATTCAGGCTGCTCTGACTGGACTCCAACGAGCTGCTCTGTTCAACAGTGCCAGTGCCAGACCCCATGGACCAGGCAGGAGGAGGCTCTGCACGGCTGAGTCCACAGTCCTGTCCAGCTCAGTGTTAATTCTCAGTAAAGCCCTGAGATCTCTGCAGGCCCAGACTCTGTGGTGGCCTCGAAGAGTCCTTCTCTGCTCTACCTACATCCCACCAAGGTGGAGCAGCTGGAGCTGGAGTATTTCCCCCTGGAATTCCAAGAGCTCTGAGTGCAGATGCTGCTGCTCCCAGCCCCTGCTGCCCCCCCCTCCTTCAGGCCCGTAAACCACCCTCCCTGCAAACCCCATCCCATGTAAATAAAGCTTAATACAAGTATTAAAAGTCTTCCTACAGGGAAAGCTCAGAGACTCCCTTATTTCTTGGGCTCCTCTGGAAAGAGGGAACTTTGCCAAGGGAGGGAGCAGAGATCAGTATTAGGGTCCCACAGTGATCCCAGTTTTCTCTGACCTCAGGAATGCCGACTGGGGTGACAGGTCAGCCCACAGCAGGGCAGGAAGCACGAGGGCCATGTTTATCCAGGAGCTGGGGCATGTTTACAACGGAGGCAGGGAGCCAAGGCCGATCCCACTGAGTCCCGGGGCTGCAGCAGCACAGCTGCTCCATCCCAGCTGCTCCATCCCGCTGGAAATGACAACATTTTCCAGACTATCCCCCCCTAAATGACAGTTTCCCAAGCCAAGGGCTGGGCAGGACGGGGAGGGACAGGCCTGGATCCAGTCCAGCACTGCCACCTCCGCTTCCTTCATCCGGCCACATTCAAAGCTTTCCCTGGAGTTACAACCCTTGCAGGCTTCCCCTCCTCTTTCCCAACAGGATTTCTGCTCCCAACGCCCTGGATTTCCTGCTCCCAGCTGGGGAAGGGGAGGGACTCCGGCCTTGTGGCCTAACAGAGAGGAGGAGGAGGAGGAGGAAGAGGAGGAGGGGGAGGAGGACGGGCTCTGTAACTCAGCCCCAGCTCTTGCCAGGCTCCACGTTCTGCTTTGGGGCTTGCAGGAAGGACAGACACCATCATCCTCTCGGGATGTGAATGAAGGAGCAGACTTTGGGCTGCCAAGTCAGGAAGGGGTATTTAGGCTCTGGAGCAAATGAAGAGACAATTCCTCTTCACCATCGACTGTTCTGGGGAGGATTTTCCAGCATGAGGCAGCAAGGAGGTAAGGAAAGATTTCAGGATCATCAGCCCCAGCTGCTCCAGGGTCCAGCTGCTCCCTCGGGCAGGATCCTGCCTCTGCCAGAGGGGATGGAAGGGAGACAAGCAGAGGATGGGATTGGAAGAGCTTCCTGGGGGCTCAAAACTGGATCAGACAGACGTGACCCCCTGACTGGGGGCACAAACCAAACTGCTAAAGCTCTAAAGGTGCTTCACTTCAAAGCCCTTAAAGCTTAAGTTGTTACAGTACTTTGGTGGGAAAGAGAAAGGATATTAAACAGTTTCCAGGCAGGGATAATGTGTAATTTAACATCCCTTGTCAACAAAAGCTGGTGGATCTTCCCCCACCTTCCAAACCGAAGGCAGAGTGTGGGGTTTGCTCCGGCAGCAGCCAAGGGGTTCCAAGGGGTTCCAAGGCAGGTCCTGCCTTCAGGGGAACAGCTTTTGAACTGAAACAGCACCGCAGGAAGGTGTTAATGTGTCCTGAAACTCCCATTTCAGGGGAAAGGAAGGAGCATGAAGAGCCCGAGGAAGCTGGGAAGAGCCCAGGGGCTGGAGCAGCACACGGAGGGTGGGCTTGGGCAGTGGTGCTTCACTTCTTCCTGGTAAGCACAGAATAAATCCCACTGAACCCTCCGTGACCTGAGGCAGAGGGAAAGCCTCAAATCTCACTCAGAGGACAGGACAGGCTGATCCCACCCAGCTTCATCCTTCCCTATGGAATGGCAGCTGCAAACATCCCAGGGATGGACATGAGGGTCCCCAGCCCACAGCCCAGGGCCAAAGGCACCTTGCAAGGATAAAATGACTGTTCTCTACTCAAACACACCACACTGGGGAGTCCTGTCCCTTCAGAAAGGGTGGGATCCCACCTTGGGCAGTGAGATGGAGCCAGGGGTTGACTGAGAGCAGCACACACACACTTGGGACTCCCTTCTCCACTCAAAGGCACCAATTCTCCATTCCACAGGATTTAACACCACACAGTCTTCCCACCTGTGATGAATCAAGGAATCCTTAAGGCTGGAAAAGATCTTTAAGGTCGTCAAGTCCAACTGTAATGAAGGCACCACCCCCCAAGCTGGGAAAGCTTTCCCCAGTTCCACCCCATCCCAAGTAACTTGCTGCCAATCATTAACCCCCTGCTACCAGGGAGGTGAGGGAGTTAAAATTAAGGACACAAAGTGTGTGTCCTTTGCTCCCACGGCAGCACAAGCCTGGGAAACTGCCCTGGATAACATCCATCCTGCTCCTCTCACCCCCTCATCCACTCCCAGGGATCTTCAGCAGTGCCAAGACCCACTTAATTGTTGCTTTAGTATTAAAAAGTAACTCATAGAGCAAAAATATCCTGGAATAGTTGGGTTCTAGTGTGATTTTGTTTCATTTTCTTAGAAAAGGCAGTTTGCAGAGGGGTTTTTGAGGGTCTGTTAAGATGAACCATGAGCTCACCCTGCTGACAATCCCCAACACCAGCTCAAGTGTCCCATTTGTTTATCATCATAACAAATTACCCACACGAGAAAATCAAAAGGAAAAGCTTTTCCTCCCTCCTGGTCCCCTGTGGCTCCTCACCTCTGTCTGCTCCTGACTCAGGTCAACGTCCTGGTGATGGGGATGCTCAAGACCTTTGGGATTTTCTTTGTGGCTTTCCAAGAGGAGGTGGGGGGCTCCTCTGAGCAGGTCAGCTGGATTGGCTCCATCATGTCCTCCCTGCGCTTCCTAGGAGGTGAGTTGGCATTCCCAAGGATTGGGACAGTGCTTCAACCCCAGGACATTTGCTTTAAGAGCACTGATGATGTCCTGCAGATCCAATTCCCTTCCCAGACTGCTCCAAGCTGGACGTGGTTGGTACCCACACGTGACTTCTCAGGAATGTGGTCTAAAGATGGGGTTGTGTGTCATTTAGATGGGATATTGGGAAGGAATCCTTCCCTGGGAAGGTGGTGAGGATGGAATTCCCAGAGAAGCTGTGGCTGCCCCATCCCTGGAAGTGTCCAAGGCCAGGTTGGATGGGGCTTGGAGCAACCTGGGCTAGTGGAAGGTGTCCCTGCCCATGGCAGGGGGTGGAATGAGTTGAGCTTCAAGATCCCTTCCGATCCAAAAGATCCTGGGATTCCAGGATTCTGGAGCCCCTCTGCTCTGGAGCCAGGCTGGGAGAGCTGGGAATGTTCCCCTGGAGAAGAAAAGGCTCCAGGGACACCTTGGAGCCCCTTCCAGGGCCTAAAGGGGCTCCAGGAGAGCTGGAGAGGGACTGGGGACAAGGGATGGAGGGACAGGACACAGGGAATGGCTTCCCACTGCCAGAGGGCAGGGATGGATGGGATATTGGGAAGGAACTGGCTGTGAGGGAGGGGAGGCCCTTTATCACCTTCAGCCTGAGCTTTGTCCCTCTCTCCTTTGCAGCCCCGCTCGTGGCCGTCGTGTGCCGGGGGCTGGGGGAACGTCCCACCTCCCTCCTCGGGGCCGGGCTGGTGGCCGGGGGGTGCCTGGTCAGCACCCAGGCCACCAGTGTCCCCTTCCTCTGCGTCTCCATGGGACTCCTCCTGGGTGAGCAGCCTCTGACACACCTTTCCCTGTGCACCACGAAGGAATCGGCTCCTTTAACCCCAAACCTGGGGAAGGGTCTGCAGGGGAAGCAGAGGGCACACGGATTGTTCAGCTGGAGGAGACAGGTCAGAGCTCCTGGGGGTCTGCAGCTCCCTCAGAGGGGCAGAACCATCTCTGCTCTGGGTGAGCAGGGACAGCAGCCAGGGAATGGCTGGAGCTGTGCCAGGGCAGGCTCAGGTTGGATCTCAGGGAAAGGTTCTTCCCCCAGAGGATGGTTGGGCACTGCCCAGGCTCCCCAGGGTTTGGGCACAGCCCCAAGGCTGCCAGAGCTCCAGGAGCGTTTGGACAACGCTCTCAGGGACAGGGTGGGATTGTTGGGGTGTCTGTGCAGGGCCAGGGGTTGGACTGATGATCCCTGGGGGTTCCTTCAACTCAATTATTTTGTGATTCTGTAAACCTCGAGCGGCAAAGCATCCCCAGCTCCTTTCTCTGAGATGTTGTGTGAACCCTCAAAACTCCATGCTCAGGAGAATAAAACAGAGTTTCAACACACTAGACCCAACTAACTCTGATTTTTTTCTGGCTCCAACAAATCCTGGCCTTTCAAAACCTCTCACTGAAAGGGCACAGCCTCCAACCCCCCAGTTATTTAACACCACACACAAAACCTCGTTTTCCACTGACTCCAAGAGCAGAAATCCCACGTTCAGGGGAAATCCCCCCGGGAACGCTGCATCCCAGAGACCTGACATGGCATGACTTCAAATTCCAAGAGCTCACGATACAGTTTGGGCATAGATGTGTTATTTTTGACCTTCCCCCAGGGCTGGGCTTCTCCTGCCTGTACCAGGCGGCCGCAGTGATGACGGCCAAGCGCTGCCGGGCACGGTTGGGCTTTTCCAACGCCCTGGCCCGTTCTGGGATGGGGCTCACCTTCCTCATGGCACCATTCACCCAGCTCCTCCTCGACTTCTATGGCTGGCAAGGTGAGTGATCTCCTGCTTATCCAAATTTATCAGCACTGAGAGGGCGTTTGGGGAGAGCTGGGCACGGGAAGAGGCTCCTTTTAAAGATTAAAATTCAACAGCTCTGCCTCTTCTAGGATGGTTTGGGGACATCTTAATGATTAAACACCTAATCACGCATTAAAGTCGGCGTCAAAACAGAGACCTGAGAAATCAAACCCAAAAATCCCTCCTTTTACTGCAGTTTCATGCCATCTTGAAGGTCCATCACAACTTTTAATGAGGGTAAACAAAACAAGCTCCCAGATCCCAGAGGCAGCTCTGGATTTGTTGTGTGCATCAGAGCAGAAAGGACTTCTAGGCAGAAAAAGAGGAATAAAACTTCCTCTTTTGTTACCTCCTCCATAAGGAGGAGGCAAAATGCCTTCTCCTTATGGCAGACTTTGTTCAATGCATGGCCTGTTATAAAAGCTTATTTTCTACTGTACCTCCTTCTCACTCCAAGAATAAAACCCCTCCTGTCCTCCCTCAGGAACTCTCCTGATTTTTGGAGGCATCATGTTGAACCTGGTGCCTTCCAGCCTGTTGCTGAGACCCATCAGCACCCGACACTCCTCTGCCAGAAACCAAGACTGTGAGTCACCAATGGCACAGAAGGACCCAGAAACTCCTGATGGACGTTTAGATGGAACCACTGACAGGGAATTACACCCTCACAAGGCACAGGAGCTTCCCACCACAGAGAGACTCCTGATGCCCCACGGCAAAGATGTCTCTGATCCCACAAATCCATCTGCTTTGGGAAAGCTGGAGAAACCCACCCCAGACAGATCCTCACCAGAAACGGCCACAGGGGCCAAGAGAAGCAACAAACCCCTTTCAGCAAACAAAACAGAAACTTCTCAGCCTCTCCTGGACTTGTCCCCCCTGAAGGATCCCGTTTTCTTCATCTTCACGTGGTCTTTTTTGTTCAGCCACTTGGCCTATTTCGTGCCCTTCTTTCACCTGGTGGCAAGAGCCAGGACCCTGGGAATGAGCAGCATGGATGGCTCCTACCTCATCTCAGTGGCTGGTAGGCAAAGGAATCTTTTAAACCCATTTCAGAAGAGAAAACCAACCCAAATTTTGCCAAGAAATAGTCCCAGATATGTCCTAGAAGGAATCCTCCTGGCAGAGGTTGAGCTCACAGCACTGATCCCTCTGTATATTCAGGATCCCCTTCTATCCAGCACAAGTTGCTCTCACAGGGTGGGTGGTTCTCCCAACCCAACGTGGATGATTCCCCATCCTCCCTGCTCCCAACAAACCCAATTTTCCAGTAAAAAGGTGCTCTCTGTTCTCCTGGAGCCTTCTCACCACCATCCCTGCCTTGCTTAAACCCACAACCCACAGAAATCACTCAGAACCCAAAGAGCTCCAGTTTGACCCAGGAGAGAAAAATTCAATATTGTGGAAAAAATCCACCTCCACGGGGTGGTGGAAAAATCAACCTAAACTCTCCAAAAAACAACTCCAGGCCTGATTATAAACTGGGATTAACACACTGGGTTAAGAAAGCAGCTCCAATCTCAGTCATATTCAAATATTTTATTGTACAAAAATACACTTTCCTTCTACAGAGCTGTGGGATATTGAGCAGTGATGTGCTGTCAAGGGATTTAGGAGAGCCCAGAAATTCAGGTGGTATTTTGAATTAAGAGTAGGAGGGACACAGTGGTACAAGACACAAGCTGACAGTGAGCTCTCCTCTGATCTTTGGTTCATAAAAATGTATCGAGAAATGTAAAAAACCAAGTATCAAAAGTTTGCTGAGCCTTTAAAGAAATGCTGGGCAATTGGTTTCTTTAGAAAAATTAAAATCTCATGCACATATTTCTTAATATTCCGCTTTTTCTCCATCTCAGAAAAAGATCAGACAGCAAGTTTATCTCCCCTGTTTTTTCTGAAGGGCATTTCAGAGATTTCTGCTGAGTGCAGAGCCCTTGACTGAATTTTTACCGACTTGGTAATAGCTGGGGAAAGGCAAAAAAACCCCAAATATCAATTTTACAACAGCCTAAAAACACCTTCCTGTAACTTTTTGGCGTTTCAGCCCTTTGTGGTCATAGCGAGCAGGTGAAACTGGGATGTGACACAAGGAAAAAGAGGAAAAACTATCCCCAATGAAGCGTTTTCTGAGGCTCTGGTGACTCCTGTTCCCTCAGGCATCACGGAGATGCTGAGCCAGCTGCTCTCGGGCTGGGTGGCCGACCAGAACTGGACCAAGAAGTACCATTTCCACGTGACTTACCTGGTCCTGAGCGGGATCACAAACCTCCTGGGGCCCCTGGCCACGACATTCCCGCTGCTCCTCACCTACACCGTGGCCTTCTCCGTGTCCTGTGGAGGGTTCATGGCTCTGGTGCTCCCGGTGCTGGTGAGTCGGGGGGGTCGGTGCCAAACGTCAACGCAGAGGGTTGTGCTGATCTGCTCCCAATCCCAGAATTGTCTGGAACACACAGGGATCAGTCATGGAAGGATCTGGCTAGAGGGAACCCAGAGAGGCCACGGAGATGCTCCAAGGACTGGAGAACCTCTGCTTTGGAGCCAGGCTGGGAGAGCTGGGAATGTTCCCCTGGAGAAGAGAAGGCTCCAGGGACATCTTGGAGCCCCTTCCAGGGCCTAAAGGGGCTCCAGGAGAGCTGGAGAGGGACTGGGGACAAGGGATGGAGGGACAGGACACAGGGAATGGCTTCCCACTGCCAGAGGGCAGGGATGGGTGGGATATTGGGAAGGAACTGGCTGGGAGGGTGGTGAGGGGCTGGGATGGAATTCCCAGAGAAGCTGTGGCTGCTCCATCTCTGGAAGTGTCCATGGCCAAGCTGGACAAACTTGGAGCAGCCTGGGATGGTGGGAGGTGTCCCTGCCCATGGCACTGGATGAGCTTTGAGGTCCCTTCCAACCCA